>NC_079168.1:62843411-63100911 GCF_947568905.1 Ostrea edulis | reverse complement strand
AGTGAAGATGTGAATCGTTTGGATTTATTGCAGAAGAGAAATAACGAAGAATTGACTGAAAACTTAAAATCATATAAAAGGACATGCTGAATTTAGAATATAAAAGGAAAAACACTCTAAACTGTATATGGATGAATGAAATTTGTTAAATTCATCTGCTCAGAAGTAATAACTGAAATGCAAGTGAACAATTCTGAACTCCATGTTTTGAACAGATGATGATGAAAACAGTGTCACACATAAACAATGTCAAACAGCTAGTATAGGTGAAACATCCATTTTCAGTGAATTGTTTGAAACTGATTAAAATTGATAAATCAGGTACAGTCATAGACATCCATTTGTCACAAACAGCTTTAAGGCCCAATTACCCATTTTGATTAACAAAGCAAAATGCACTGTCTCAAAAATATATAATTAGGAAGTTGTTTTTATTTTCATTGAATACACGAACAGTTGTCAAAAAGAAAAGTGAAGATAATGAACAGTGATCAGTCTCATAAATCTTCTAACTAAGGAATACAAATTTGAGAGTAGGGCAACACAGACCCCTGGACACCAGAGGTGGGATCAGACAAACACAGACCCCTAGACACACCAGAGGTGGGATCAGACAAACACGGACCCCTAGACACACCAGAGGTGGGATCAGACAAACACAGACCCCTGGACACACCAGAGGTGGGATCAGGTGCCTAGGAGTAAGCATCTCCTGTTGATTGGTCACGCCCTCCATGAGCCTTATGTATCTTGATCAGGAAAATGGAGTAATCCATAGCTAAATCATTTTGTAAAAAACAGTCTACCAGTATGAAACATGCCGAACAGTATTCAATCTAATGACATGTTGTATTTGCAAATTAGATCATTATAATGACCTTATAATTTGCAAAATGCTGACTTTAAATGAGACTATTGAAACCTTTGTAACTTAAATGCATGTTTTGCCCTTCTTTCAATTTTGTATAGGATATATGAGATTGATCTGCACTGTTTGTTATTTTCACTTTTTGTTTTTGACAACATGCTGTATATTCCATGAAAATAAAAATAACTTCCCAAAATATTTTTGGGACTGCATTTTGCTCTGTTGGTCAAAATGGGAAATTAGGTCAGTATTTTATTTTTGAATTACATTGGAAATGTTCATAGAAAAGATTTAGAAGAAAAACAATTCCTCACTAACCTACCCGTGTGTCAATCCTACCCATCCATAAGCAAAGGGAAAACACAAACAAATTTTATTTAGGTCAAAATTACCAACAATTTGTCACTGTTTTAGATGACTTTGACATTATAGTTTAGTTGATAAACCACAAATTGTCACAAGCACATTATTCATAATTCAACCCTATACAGTATTGTGACTTTAGTGAATGACTTTAAGAAATCTATAATCTAGTCTATTTTCATTTCATCATTCTGATCTAGGGGTAGGTAGGTAAAAATTGTGTACTATTTTTTTTTTGGTGCCAATCATTGAGCATATCTCCTAAATAATGTCAAGTCTCGCCAGAACTACTGCCGACTGACCTTTCACTGATGGCATGCATATCCTTATAGCATTTCAATAACTATATTCCCCTTTAATTCTTGATGTTCTGATTTGGAATTTGTTTATGAGCCAGATGCATGGCCTTGAAACACTATTTTATTAATATAATCTTCATGTTTCAGAGTCATCAGATAATTAACTATATATACATGTATTTTAATTTAGGTCTAGAAATGTTACAATGATTGTCTAAACATGACAGCACTGATACAGTCTGTGTAAGAAGTGATTTGTACGTTACTGTTTTAAGTTTCCATCAATTAGAATATGAGAGATGAATTTTCATTGGGTTTTTTTATGTGGAATTTTACGTAACACTGATAATGAGGCTTTGAAGTCTGCCGCTGGGATTAGAGGTGTTGTGGTGGCATAAACTCGACTGGATCAATGCATACTCGGCTGATGCCCGAAGAAGGCACAGGAAAATAGATAAAACTTTACTGTGACACGTTGCAAATAAAAATGACAAAACTTTCTATAGAGCTTTTTATAGGATATGTTTTGTGTAGTTGTGGTCTAAAGAAAACATGCATATTAATTTATGGCAAATGGATGAGACCTTAACGGATTTAGAGCAGTCCTGTTTGAGATGACACTTGGCTGTAATAGATGTGAATATGTAAAGTTGCCCGAATTTTGTCTCTTTTTAAAACAGTAGATATGTTGCCATGACATACGGATGCTCATCTGTGAATGGAAAGAAGTGAACTTGGAATGGCTTGATATCTAACTATATTTCATCTTGACAAAGACAAGATCTACGTGCACCGTGGAAGTGCAACAAGATTTATTCAATATACGGAGGATGCAGTCAATGACAAAGAATTACAAAGGTTAACGTATACAAGAAATATCTTGAATTCTAATGCTGTACAATGAAGAGGATGACAGTTCTTTTGTGGAGAAAACGAGTGAAATACTTAATGTTTCTTGTGCTTTTTTTTTCAACTTTTATATACATTTTTAATGTTTCATTTATAGTTCTGGGATGTTCTGGTTCAAATGAAAATAAAAATTTGCGTGGCATTCATGGGAATATGGATGAAGAGCAATCTTGTCCAGAACAGAACAATTTTGTGTTTATTAAGTGCATGAAATGTGCGACTGAAACCATGGGAACGATAGTTAGAAGGTTTGGTCTCGTGCGGAATTTAAATTTTGTTGTTCCAGTAAAGAACAATATTTATCTAGGATGGCCTTTTCTAATTGAGGATCTTGATTATAGACCCTCTAAAAGGCCTTTTAACATTTTAATGGAGCATGCAATTTATAATCATACTAGAATGGCAAAAATGATGGCGAATAACACTCGGTACATTACCATCATACGAGATCCGTGGCACCGATTGACTTCCTCATTTTCATATTTTAGTCTCGGTTACGTTGTAGAACCCCCAGTCAATTTCAGTGAATATGTTCAGAACATCCGGAAATATGATGATATTTATAAAGGACCGGATAAGCGAGCCTGGAGATTCTGCTTTCCTAATGGATTTTCCGTCGTCCAAAATTTAATGGCGCATTGTTTAGGTATGCCCCTGGGATTTCCAGCTGGTCGGAGGGATATTTCCTTGAATGACACTGCAATTATGCAATATATCCATGAATTAGACAGTCAATTCTTTCTTGTCATGAATGTTGACTATTTCATGGAATCATTAATTTTGCTAAAACGCATGATGTGTTGGACATTTAAGGATATTTTACACCATAACAGCAATGTGGGAAAACACAAACTTCATGAAATTGTACCAACTGAACATGAATTTCAAATTTATTACAATTTTAGTAGAATAGATTTTATTCTCTATGAACATTTCAACAAATCTTTTTGGATGAAAATTCAGAGACATGGACCGGATTTCTTTGATGAAGTTAACCATTTTAAAGTTGTGCAACTTTTAATGGAGAGATTTTGTTTTGTTGAGAACAATGCTAACTCTAAAGGACAGTCTATAATTATCCCAAAATCCAAATATAACGAGGAATTTACCATTACGAGTGAAGACTGTGGTTATATGACGAGATACCTCTTACAGGATATACGGGATCAGTATAATAAAGAGGAACTAGGGGGAGACAAATCTATGCTCTGGTATGCCAAGGAACCAGACAAAGGGGAAATACCAAAGAGAGGCTGCTCATTTCCTCTGCCGTAGTTTCCATGAAGAAAACACTATTGTTATGTTATTTGTCATGGGTCACAACTTTTTTTTCATTGCTTTCTGTTGAATATTTTATAGAATAAATGTTGGGAATTTGAGTAAAGTTGTTGTGAATATGTTCCTCTTAAAAGTGGATCAGCTATTGAATCTCCGTCACAGTTATAACTCTTGTCTCCAGGGATTGTTGGAGAATTCGATTGCTCTGTGAAGGCTGTCATCACCCTAGAATCCAATACTATCATAAAACCGTGTGCTGCATTTTATGTCCTTAGAGGCCCAACACTGGTACATCACTGTATCCATTTTAACTACTACTGTCTATATAATACTGTGGTTAATGACAGTCCATGTCACTGGTACATCACTATTTCCATTATAACTACTACTGTCTATATAACACACTGGCTTCCCAGTAATTATTACAACTCCCTGATATCCCCATACACAATAATGAATCAAAATTTATTAATTCATTCAGTCTTTGGTTTTTCATTTAATAATTCTGTAAGGCAGTTTAATATCACTGGACATCACTTACCTGTCAGTGTTACATTCATGTGTATAAATCATACGACATTTCCTTTTATTGACTCACTGCAGTTCTGTAGGTTGTCATATGGAAGGTACCGGTATGTCTGTGAATTCCTGTGACTGAATTTTTACATATATTGTATTATCCAAGAGAACTTCTACTTTGATTTTAATGTTTAAGGAGGAATATAACACATCAGAAAAATCTAATATCGATGGATATGTACAATGATATTTTCAATTTGAAAACCTCCAAATTTAGTTGATTTCATTGAAGAAAAAAGCAGTTTTAGTAGAAGACACTCTGGAAAGAAAACTAAACTGCTGCTTGACTCGAACACAAGAACTACAGATCAGCAGTCGACACGTTAACCTACTGCGTTATATATAGCGCAGCTAGGTGATTAGATTTAAGGAGGTACTCTACATTGTTCGAGTCCAGCGGGGGTTTCAAATTTTTTTCTGATTACTTTCTTCTAAAATTGCATTTTTTGACTAAATAAATTAAATTTGAAAGTTTTCAGTTTCAAAATATTGTTGTACATATCCTCTATTTTTATACCCCCCGCAACAAGTTGTGGGGGGGGTATACTGGAATCGGGTTGTCCGTCTGTCTGTCCGTCCGTCTGTAGACGCAATGGTTTCCGGGCTCTAAAGCATTATCCTTTCCACCTACCTTCACTATATCATATATATGGACTACCCATGGGATGAAGATGTTCCCTATCGATTTTGGGGTCAAAAGGTCAAAGGTCAAGCACACTGGACATCGAAGTAGCAATATGGTTTCCGGGCTCTAAAGCGTTATCCTTTCCACCTACAGTCACCATATCATACATATGGACTACCCATGGGATGAAGATGTTCCCTATCGATTTTGGGGTCAAAAGGTCAAAGGTCACGTGCACTGGACATCGAAGTAGCAATATGGTTCGGTTTGTCATGCCATTTGTTTTTTACACTCAGAAAAGAGGTAGTTTATACCTATTACCAACACCCTTTGGGAGATTGGGGTAAGCGGGGGGTATTCTTAGTGAGCATTGCTCACAGTACCTCTTGTTCATCTATATCAAATCTCTCTGGTGTCGCATAGTACCTCCTTAAAAGGAATATATATGTATTGATGATATTTATATTTTCATTCAAGTTTCAAATTGAAGTCACCCATTATGACGATATACTAGTATTCCTCTTTAACGTTCATGAGTACAATTCTAAAATTTAATGCTGATCTCTTTATTGACTGGTCACAGTAGCACTGTGGTTAGAGCGTTCGCTGTGACCAGAAGGTCATGAGTTTGAGCCTCAATTGAGCCATGACCGTGTCAAACCTAAGACATAAAAATAGGTAGTGAATGCTCCTAAAGCCAAACGCTGGACATTTAGAAGTGAGAGTCGTGAGTATTCAGAAAAACCGAGGTCCTGTGTCATGATGGGCGCTAAGTTGGCATGTCAAAGAACTCTCACTACTACGACTCTCAACACCAAGCGTAGGACTAAAGTGATGTCTCAGTATAAGTGAACAACAAACAAACAAAACAAAAGCTTTATTAACCAAATATTTAATCCTCACGGAGAACTCCTTTCTAATTAGTATTTGGGCCATCTTGGTTATATACTGTAAATGTATTATATTTGACGTGTATGATATTTGGCGGAAATCGTTTTTTCAACAAGTTAGCGTAGATTTGATTTAGCGCATTCCTGAATTACTTTAAACATCTAGATTTACGGATGGCATTTAGCGATGTACTTGATTTAGCGGAAGCTGCGTTCCGCCAAAGGCGCTAAATAGAATACACAGCCAAATGTAATACATTTACAGTATTTGTTGTTCATGTGTATAGCTTTAAATAAAACACAAATATTAGCACATGATTTGAGAAGTTAGAATGTATTGTTGCCATTTTCATAATGTTACATCATAGCTTTGGTTTGAAATTATGCAACTCCTGTAATGCTTGCTGTATGCATTTAACATGGTACAGTGCATTACAAAAAAAAAAAATTTAATGCTCAAGTGCAAATGAGAACAATTTCCATATTGTGTTTATCGACAAGGACAGATTATTATTTCACTTAATTGGTGTTGTATTTTAGGTACCAGGTAACCTGTGCATTAGGTGCTAGGTCTTCATGTTGCCACCATGATCAATCTCTCAGATGGAATATCAACTCCACAACAGCTTAAATCATTTGCTCTTTATTTAAGCACATTGAGGTTGATAAAAAGAAGAAATATTGATTTCATAAAGAAGAAAAGCATTTAAAAAGCTATGTCCGATCAATACAATTAAATTTCCTTCGTCTAATCCATGCTGTTAACTTAAGTGTAGTGGACAGCTGTTTAAGCACTGGATCTTAGACATGAAATTGGCACCCTCTGTCCAGGATTTGTATTTCTAGGGTTCATTGGTCATAATAAAGTTTGGGAATTTAATAATCCTTCAACCATTAAAAGTTGCCCCTCTCAAGACTACTGTGATATGAAAACTGAGTCGGGACAAAGAATAACATTGACAACTGGGGTATGTGATAATCGAACACCCGAAATCATCAGCCACAAAGATTTAAATGTTTTGAGTTTTACCTGATATGACAGACAATAGATAAGCAAATTTGCTTATAGATGTGTTTTCTTTGGAATTAGTTCTGTGTTTCTGTGATTTTTTTTTTTTATATTTGGAGGTCTGTTTTGCCACTCTGCAATATACTTTTGTGGGAAGCGGTAGAAACTACCATTAACTGGTACCTACAGTACTGTTCGACTGTGAATTATGTGTATTGAATAGTTGTGTACCATCGAACTGTAAATGCAGTGACAATAATCCCGAATACCATTGGATGTCAGAAACACAACTCTTGGAGGTGTTTAAAGTTCTAAGTTCGGGTTGATGGGAGCGTGATGTATTTAAAGTATTGCCCTATCGCCAGCATATATTAGCATGATGAATGCCTTTTAAGTTGTTGAAATTCATATCTTCAAGTTTGAAATTTTGGTGAGGGGTTTTAAAGATATTAAAGTGACAAGAAGAAAGGCTCTGTTTTCTGTTGATAAACACGAGTTGATTACTACTTGTGGAAGTCTTCTGAAACCATTATGTAGTTAACTGTCCAGAACCGATATTGTGTGTATAATTTGACTCTATTCAGTTTGAAATATTTAAGAATTTCTGTCAAGTTTTATTCCGGTTCAAGACGAAACAAAATGGATGTTTGTGTTTAGTGTGATTTTAGTGTGATACGTTGGATCATGATTAAACAGAACTTTCACATTGGACAGCTAAATCTGGCTGCACTGTCTGATGTAAGTATATCAAGTAAATATCACCGAGGTGTGGCTCGTCTGATTTCAATAGACATTTTGAAGTATTTTCATTTCAGAAATGTAGATTGAAATAATCAAACAGACCCTAAGATTGAACATATGTTCAAAGTCTGTATGCACTTTAATTGATCAAACAGACCACGGTATCATATTGCCTGCTGACAAAACCTGAATAGGTTACCTATTCTGATCAATATATAAAGTTATTGTGAGACACATGGACACAATTGACATGGTGATATGCTAACTTGGAAGTATTGTACAAAACCGTGAAAATGATTTATAGAAATTAGATCTGTTGTATTTTAGGATGACGAGGAATCCGGAGAGAAGGGATCACAGAGGGGAGAGGAAGAAAGGGAGGATGAATCAGATGGAGAGATGGAAAAAGAGATGTTTGAAGCTGAAGGTAAAGACTAGGTGAAGGTGATGTTGGTTTGTAGAGGAGAGATTTATAGATGTGAGGAAGGGATGCAGGAGACAGATGGCAAGATACAAAGATAAAATAAAATTGAATGAGTGACAGGTGAGATATTCTATAGGCAGTGAGTTATGGAAGGAGATTTTAGTCGCTGCAGGTTAGACAGAAAATTTTATGAATGATGC
The DNA here is from genome assembly GCF_947568905.1 of Ostrea edulis. Classification (NCBI taxonomy): domain Eukaryota; kingdom Metazoa; phylum Mollusca; class Bivalvia; order Ostreida; family Ostreidae; genus Ostrea; species Ostrea edulis. The sequence goes on along the minus strand of NC_079168.1, from coordinate 63,092,726 downwards.
AAATGTTCAGATGCAAAGATCAAATTTATTAAAGAAAATAATGAAGTAATGTAAAATCTGTGTTGTAGATATGGAAATTGTAAGCTCAGTATTGTTGATTCATACATGTAGCAATTGATGTTGATTTTGCAATAAGCAGAAGTGGAGTGCAGTCCACAGTACCCTGCTCTTCTAGGATCTGTGCTTGTAGTACTAAATACAAGTCTGAGTGGAACGAATTCAATATCGGTATACAACACACGTCATACAGTTGACTTGAGATAGCTCGAACTTCGATCTCTCAAAGTTCTCGATCTCAAGAAGTGAAATCATGGTCCCGATTTTTCTCTCTATATAACTAAGGAAATTTACTATCGATCTCTTGAACGTTCGATCTCTCGAAGTAAAGTTGGGTCCTGTAAAACATATTTCATTGTTTTTCACTCTAGATCTCTCGAAGTGTTGGAAGCATATACACACTGTTACCCAAGCATATAATTATTTCCGCTTGGACCTCTATTTGGATTTTGTTGAATGCCGGAGGCTAGCGTGGTCACAGTAATTAGGGGTGATACAATGCTCCTGCTTTTTTTGTGGAAGTGGACACTTGATTATATAATTGGTTCATTGGTCAGTTTTCACCTTACACTGGGGTCTTGTGATGATTAAAATTTGTATAGAATCCGACTACGTATAAAATCTATAATTTAATTTTTACTTGACATCGAGAGACATTAATTTAGAGACAATAATTTGGAGATCTACAGACTGTTAAATTTCTTGAGTTTGTTCTTTGTGTAAAGTTACTCTAAAACATTGTTTTACTCATTTGTTAGAATTTCTGCTTTGTGTAAAGCGACATAAAATTGTGCTCTGTTTAGTTAGCGACAGGAAAGCTTTATCGGAAATTAGTTTTGTACGCCTATCTTAGCATGATAAAAGAACAAATAAATACATCAACTTTGAAATCTTTTTATTAAAGCAAAATAAGGTTCTTTATTTTGAAATCAAATTAACTTCCTGACAAATATGAAGGAAAAATGTCAAAACGATCCCATGATCTTTCCAGTAACTGTAAAATCTGAACCATATGGTCTGACCTTCAATTTCCGAATTTCGATCTCTCAAAGTTTTATCAAGGTCCCTTAATTAAACTTTGAGTTATTGAGAGTCACCTGTATTTCAGAATTCATATATAAACAATTTCTTTAAAAGTACATGGATTCTATAGTTTATGCAAATATAATTTACATCAACTTTGAAGCAAGAAGATATTTAAATTGATAATTATTCTTATTTTGAAAACATCTGCTTTATCTATACCCATTTATACCCCTGTCTCATCAAGCCCAAAGAAGTAGGTACAGTTTCTACAGTCATCTGGCCCAAAATATTGATGATTTGACTTGGAGCTCAAATCCTGGCATTCAATTAAGGAGTAGTTTAGCAAACCCAAAATTCACTCAGTTTGATCAGCAAAATGACTTGTGTCATATGACGAGAGCTTGAAGTTGGCATAAAATTGCAAAAATGCCATTTTCAATGAAAATATCCACAAATTCAGGTGGTTTTCCTTTTAGAAAACATACAGCGCATGCGTCGAGCAAATTCATATTGAAGCATGTTTTTCATCTCAAAATAATACACAATATATATCATTTTCATTTTGCTCGACAAATGCGCATATCTTTTCCTGAGCAATAATTTGTATGACATTTGACAGTTTTCGGGCTTATTTTGAGAAAAAGGCGGGAAATGTCTTATTCATGATGTCATAATGCTATCCATTTAAAACTATCATTCTGATTTTGTTGACATAGTATACCTGGCATTTATTTTACTTTCTTAAAACGCTGATTAAGGTTAATTCCAGACACATTTTATAGAGAGAAATTTTTTGGGCCTTTTTATGTATACAACCGTACCTTGTTCTTTAGGAAGTGATTAATTTACATTGACATCACAAAACTGCACCAACAAGAATAGGGATTTTCAAAATCTTAAGTGCATTTAGAGGCCAGGAATTTTTTTCAAAAACTTTAAAAATAAACAAAATGTATGCACCTTTCAAGTTTTATGAATGTGTTTTGAATGTACAAAATGACTTATGTCACAATATATAAAGCTATGAATGAAGAACTTTTTAAATTAAAAGTAATTTGAATTTTGAATAGCATTATTAAATTAGTGTGCAGGGATGTAAAAGTCACTAAAATGTAAACAAGAAATTTTTATATTCAAATGGCATCCCTCATTGGACAACACAGCACCATTTGTTTAGCATCTACACAGCAAACAATTCAATAACTGTCATATGAAAGACAGCATGCTGTTGTGTGGCCTTATGTCAACTAATTCACTTTGGCATTTTGGAAGCCACCCATAAATAGTTACACAGATACCTGTAACTGCAACTTAGTTCTCATTTCAAGGATACTTAATACAAAAAAAAAAATATATTGATATAAATATGTTTTGTTTTTGTTGTTGCTTAGTTTGGTTGTAATAAATACAAATATGATATTCCTAAAATATAAATAAGGGACTTGTCAATTTTTTATAATGTTCAAAAGTTTAAATATTTTACGTCTCCTTGTACAACTCTACATAAATTTCCCCCGCTGTTTTGGACTTAATTGAGAAATCATGGAATAAAATTACATTACATATCTTACATTGTATTCATTTTACTTATAAAAACATATAAATTTGGTTTTCAATTTCATCATTTTAATTTTTTTTTTTCATAATTATTAATGACACTTGCTACAAACAATGTAGCAAGTGTCATTAATAATTATGAAAAAAATTTTTTTTAGAAAGTAAATAAATTTTGCTTTTATATTTTGCAAATATTTGAATGAAATGGAAATTTTTATGATCCACAAAATTTGACTGCATGATTTTTAACTGTTTAAGCCTGTCAAAGTTTAAAAGTCACATCATAAAGTTAGTTAACATTAATTGTAAAATCAGTAATTAATTACTGCATTAATTGTAAAATCGGTAATTAATTACTGCATCAATTGTAAAATTGGTAATTAATTACTGCATTAATTGTAAAATTGGTAATTAATTACTGCATTAATTGTAAAATCGGTAATTAATTACTGCATTAATTGTAAAATCGGTAATTAATTACTGCATTAATTGTAAAATTGGTAATTAATTACGGCATTTATTGTAAAATTGGTAATTAATTACTGCATTAATTGTAAAATCGGTAATTGATTACTGCATTAATTGTAAAAATCGGTAATTGATTACTACATTAATTGTAAAATCGGTAATTAATTACTGCATTAATTGTAAAATCGGTAATTACTGCATTTAAGGCCATAGGATCAGCACTCATGCAGAATGTAATTTATTTTAGAATCATGATTTATTTAGTGACAAAGAGATATTTTCCTGTTCATCAGTACTTTTTGATTAGATTTCATCACCTCAAAATTTAACTAGAATCTGCATTGGCAACTTGCCATTATATTGTGATATGATAGATCTAGTGTTAATGACAGGTAATCGGTCCCCTCCATTAGGGTAAATTAAAGCTATTTACCTGAGCTGGAACCAGAGAATTATCCAAGTTTGTATATTATTTACATCTCTTAAATCTTGAAGTATTGATTGTGATGCCATTGTGAAATGTCATGGACACAACACTGTATGTAATTTGATGAAATTCCAAATGAAATAAAAAGCAAAATATGCTAGCTGCTTATAATCAGTTTCATTCAGCTAGATTTTGTCCTCATTTTCTCCTTAAACCTTATAATGCGAAGATCGATCAGTAAAATGTAGTTGATTAATTGTCCATCAGGTAGTTTAATTGAATAGGATTAGTTTAATCTGAGTTATAACCCTGAAATACTTGTACCGGTGAATTATGATGTCATCAATGACTTTTAAATGTACTTGACCTGCATGTAAGTGTCTGTTATAGGAATGTTCCAGTTACTAATTGCATAATCATCGAAATACACTTTTGAACCACAAAGAATAACTTTGGACTTCGTTAATACCAAGTCATTTACACTACCCACCATAAAAAAGTATACACTCACCAAAACAAGTTACTTACGCATAGAAAAAATGGGTTACTTCATAGATACAGATATTTCGGTAAAAAATACATACATGTAACCCGTACAAATAAATGGATGACATTAGGCTTTAAACTTTATATTTCCTTATTTTTTTTATTAAAATACTTGATTTTCTGAATTCTTTAATCCTCTAAAATGAGATATTATGCAAACCTTAGAATTTCACATATATTGAAGTTGTACCCTTAACTGATTATTTTACTGAGATAAATTGAAAGTTATACACAGTGAATTCAGCTCTTTTTCATTATATTGAATATAGTTCATGTCAAAATGTGTAAAAAGCTTATGTGTATACTTATTTATGGTGGGTAGTGTAGTATTGAGAAAAAATTCTTTTTTCGAGGTGTGAACCACGTACAAACATAAATATATTTTGTATTCCTTTTTGCGTGATTTCAAATTAAAACATTTTTTACGATGCACTACATACAATATCAATGAAAGGGACTATATGATTTTGTGGAGGAAGTTTTTTTAAAAAGAGGAATATGATAGAAATTTTGATACGATTTCCCTGTTTATTGTCTGCCGGGGATCTTTTTAATTTACGATTTGTTTTTCATCAGAGACGAAATATAAACGTCCAGGATTGATACCAGGAAGTTTAGGTATTGAGTATAAACTGATTAGTAAAAACTTTCCATATTTTGAAGAAGGGTTTAGTAATACTTGGTAAATATTTTTGAAAAAATTTCGTTAATTCGTAATCCTTCAGCCAAAAACTGCGTTTGCATTTTTCTGTTACAATGACTGGATCATAGATACCCATATTTTCTGTTTAGATTTTAGGATATAAAGATGTTAATTTCATGAGTTTTAGGATATTTAAGTTAAAAAACTTTATAGTAAGTACATTTATATGCATGTTGTTTAAAATTTAATCATTTTCATGATGTTTTATAAAGGTCAAATTTCAATGTCATGCATCTTCATGTAGGTTTTCTTAATAAGTATACATACCCCCTTCCCCCACTTCTGTTCCCAAGATTGGGTAGTCATATCGATGGATAATGAAAACATTTTTAAAGGCTTTTTATGCTCAGGAACAATATTCATCCATAATGGGTAATTGTGATGATGGAGAGCTCTTAAGTTACCATCCTTAAGGAATTGGGATGTGGACCTGCACGTCATTAGGAGCATCATATTTTTCACACATGATGTTTATTGTAGGACAAATGAATTTAAACATGTCAGAACTGGAGCAAGCACAAGAAATGAGTGGTCATGAGGAGTATCTACGCAACATCTGGAGGACCCTGAACGTGGGGGTCAGTGGCTACATTACAGCCCAAGAGCTCGGCCAAGTCTGTGACCATATTGGCATGGAAATGAACAAAAATGTGAGCAATATTCAATGCCTTTAATTGGAAAGTCCTATTTTCTATAAATTTTTAACCATTGTATAGCCCTTGTTAATTTTGATCATGCTTAGGACATTTAAAAAAATTATTAAAATGAAAATTCTAAGTGGAAAATTTGTATCAGTAATGTTTGAGAATGAAGTTGTGAATTTTATATCATATACCACTGCAAAACATAATTAACATAACATAGCATAATTATGTTTTTTGATTATAATTACATGATAACTACAGGAATTGCAGCAGTTGTTTGACAGATTGGACACAGACGGTGATGGCCACATCAGTTTCGAGGACTTTGTCGGAGGCGTCTTTCAACACAACAATGGCGGTGCTAGTCAGTCTCGGAGTCGTGTCGGAACACCGCGCTCTCTGACGCCAAGAACTCACTCGGCGCAGAAAAAGTTTCGCGTCTTGGCTGCAGGTGCTGAGGAACGGACAACACCATCTCTGATCAGTGGCAGTGGGTCATCAGGACTCTTTACAGTCTTAGATGATGAACACACAGGGTACTTTATAGTCTTTGGGGGGGGGGGGGGGGGTCATGCACTGAATGAAGATCTCATAAAATTTGTGGTCATTAATTTTTATTTGGTAATGATTTATGTCATTTTCATTAAATATGATGATTATATGTATTTAGTTAAGAAATATTAAAAGATACCACAACTAATAAATTAAATCAGAAGTTAATTACAAATAGCATTAGAATCTTCATTTAAATTTCAAATGTTGTGATGTAATTTGGAATATTTAAAAAAAAACAAGCCAGCAACAATGAATATGTTGGTTGATTGAGTCTTGTCATGTGCCATACCTATCAGTCAAGGGAAGGTGTTGTTATGATATAAGACAGATTAGTGCTACTTGGTTGGCATTATTAATCTTTGTTGAAGTTTTTGTGCATTTAGTTTTTTTCCTTTTGCAGATTTGCAATGCCAGATGGTATAATTGATTTATGGGAAAAGTACAATATTACAAATGGTGCTGATATTCTTCTTGTAAGTAATCACAATGTATCAAAGTAAAAAATAACGGGAAGTTTTTAATTGAAGCCATGATTCAGTGGGTTCTATGAAATGAAATTGATCAGAATTATAGGTGTAGTTCATGCTGCGTGATTATAACGAAAAAATAGGTACTGTAAAATTTGTCACCAGGTATGACATATTGATTGGAAAGATTGAAAATACATGTGTCAACATTCTTCTTTAACAAGATGATTTTGGAGAGATTGACACAGTAACAAGAAAAGAATACACTTGAATGATAAAATATGCAAAACTGTTTCTATACCGATCAGTTGAATATTGTTATGGTTCACCTGAGCTATAAACTTAAATGAGCTTACCTGGTCACCTGGTGTCTATAGTCCGTCTGTAAACTTAAATTTACATATTTTTTACATCTTTTTCTAGAAGTAGTAGGCCAATTTCAAATAAACTTGGCAGCACAGAGCATCATTGGGTAAATGGAATTCAAAATTCTGTAAATGAAGGGTCATGTCCCCTTCAAAGGTACTCAAAAAAGGGTAAAAATAGGGTGCCGGGTTCATTTGAAAATCTTGTCAAGTACCACTGGGCTAGAAAAAATGAAACTTAGTGAAACCTACCTGACATAGGATAAAATCTAAATTGTTTAAGTCATGGCCCCAGAGTATAGGATGGGACCACAATAGGGGATCAATGATTTAGATATGAATGTATAGGAAATTGATTTTTAAAATCTTCTTTTCAAAACAGCAAGGCCATGATTAGTTTAATATGCAAGCATCCTAAGGAAGTGCAGATTAAAGTTTATTCAAATCATTGAACAGGAGGGTAGGGTGGGGCCACATTATGGATGGGATTTTAAAATAAATCATTCTTTTCAAAAATGGTAGGGTCATGATTAGTCATATTGATAGGCAAGCATCCTCAGATACTGCAGACAGGCAATCATCATCAGTTACTGCAGATTCAACTTGTTCAAATCATGGTTCAACTCGAGGGGCCACAATAGGCAATAGGGGATCAAATTTTTAAATGGCAAGTTTTAAAAATTATCTTATTTTCAAGAGCAGCAGTGTCATGTAATTCTCCATGTAGTGCAGATTTAAGTTTGTTCAAATTAATGCCCAGGGGGAAGTTTTGGCCACAATACGGATTCTAAAGTTTTACATGGGACATCTGACAATATGGGGGGGGGGGGGGGTGTTTAAAAATCTTTTTGTCAAGAACAGAGGGGGGGGGGGGGGGGGGGGGGGGGGGGGGCACAATTACTACACAATCATCCTCTTTCAGTGCAGATTCACTTTTTAAAAAAAAAATCATTGTCCCAGGAGTCAAAATTTTACAGGGGAATATGTACATGTACTTGAAAAATGTTTTTAAGAGCCATTAGCCATCATTAGTTATTGATATGCAAAAGCATTCCAATGAAGTGGAGATTCACATTTGATCAAACCCTTGGGACTAGCATGGCGTTAAAACAGGGATTCAAAGTTTTGCTTGAAATTACGTTAGGAGTTAGGAGTAGCAGGGCCACATTAAATCAAATTAATATGCAAACATATTAAAAAAAAAATCTTTAGATTATGGACTCTGTGGGTGAGGATGTGGCTAAAATTGGGGGTCAAATTTTACACAATACATGGATATAGGGGGGAAAAGTCTTTACGAAATCTCTAGAAGCAAAGCCATGTTAGTAATATTAACATTGAAGCATCAATATGTTGTGTGAATGAGTTCAATAAGACCCAGTGGGGCTAGGATGGGGCAGTAATTTCAGGTGAGCATTGTGGCCCATTGGCCTCTTCTTCAACTTAATTTGGTTTATCAAAGAATTTTAAAAACAAATCCTAAATGATCACAAACCTGATGATTACAACAGTGTTGGTTAGTTCAAAACCAATCCGTTTTTAGCTCACCTGAGCTGAAAGCTCAAGTGAGCTTTTCTGATCGCCTGTTGTCCGTCTGTCTGTTAAACTTTTTAAGTTTTCAACTTCTTCTCTAGAGCTACTTGGCCAACTATAACCAAACTTGGCCAATAGCATCCTTGGGTGAAGGGCTTTCAAGTTTGTTCAAATGAAGGGCATGCCCCCTTCAAAGGGGAGATAATCACAAAAACGCAAAAATAGGTTGGGGTCATTTAAAAATCTTCTTCTCAAGAACCACTGGGCCAGAAGAGCTGAAATTTACGTGAAAGCTTTCTGACATAGTGCAGATTCTAATTTATTAAAATCATGGCCCTCAGGGATAGGATGGGGCCACAATAGGGGATTAAAGTTTTACATACAAATATATAGGAAAAATCTTTAAAAATCTTCTCAAGAACCACTATGCCAGAAAAGCTTCCTGACATAGTGCAGATTCAGGTTTGTAAAAATCATGGTCCCCAGGGGTAAGATGGGGCCAAAGTAGGGGGTCAAAATTTTACATACAAATATATAGGGGAAATCATTAAAAATCCTCTGAAAAATCACTGGGCCAGAAAAGTTTGTTTACATGAAAGCTTCCTGACATGGTGCAAATTCAAGTTTGTAAAAATCATGTCCCCCGGGGATAGGATGGGGCCAGAATAGGGGATCAAAGTTTTAAATACAAATATATAGGAAAAATCTTTAAAAATCTTCTTCTCAAGAACCACTGAGCCAGAAAAGCGGAAATTTACATGACAGCTTCCTGACATAGTGCAGATTCAAGTTTGTTAAACTCATGGCCCCTGGGGTTAAGTTGAGGCAACAATAGGGGATCAAAAGTTTACATACAAATATATAGGCCACTGAACCAGCAAATTTGAAATTAACATGAAAGTTTCCTAACATAGTGCAGATTCAAGTTTGTTAAACTCATGACCCCTGGGGCTAGGATGGGGCCACAATAGGGGATCAAAGTTTTACATAACTAATAAATAGGAAAAAAAATATTTAAAAATTTTTCTCCATAAGAACCATTGGGCCATAGAAGTTTACATTTGCACGAAAGCTTCCTGACACAGTGCAAATTCAAGTTTGTAAAAATCATGTCCCCTGGGGATAGGATGGGGCCAGAATAGGGGATCAAAGTTTTACATAACTAAAAAATAGGGAAAATCATTAAAAATCTTCTTCTGAAAAATAACTGGGCCAGAAAAGTTTATGTTTACATGTCCCCGGGAGTAGGTTGGTGCTACAATAGGGATCAAAGTATATAGGAAAAACCGTTAGATATGAGCCAAGGTGACTCAGGTGAGCGATGTGGCTCATGGACATCTTGTTTCTTTTAAATACACTATGTACATTCATAAAAGTAAAGTTTGGATACAGTACTACATTTTATAGTATTGGAAATATCATAAATTCAGCACTTCACGTCAAACTGTCCTTTGCCTATATATATGACCTTATATATTCTTCATTATAATACATTGTGCAATAAAGTTTTAAGCATTGGCCAATATTTTAAGAGTACCAGCATCCATGCAGCATCTCTCCGAGTCTGACCTATTTCATTGTTGAAAACTGACATGATTATGATAAATTAACAAATTAAATAAAGTTGATAAATAAGAATTGCCATGGTGATTTAAAATGCCCATATCGTACCACAAATGGTGTAGCAAAGAACATCGGCTTCCGTTGCTTAGCAATGGACACCATGGTGATAACGACTTGCATGAATACTGCTGTGACTTTGATACAGTATAACATGGTTATAGTGAACCTCCAGGGTCAGCAATTTGTTATAACCAAACTTCGTTATATCCAATAACATGTCTTATTTTCCTCTTTAAGGGAAATAAATATCATTTCACAATAAGCGTGAATTTGTTGTTCTTGTAAGTTATGTAGATTTGTTCTTGTAAGTTATGTAGATTTGTTGTTCTTGTAAGTTATGTAGATTTGTTGTTCTTGTAAGTTGTGTGGATTTGTTCTTGTAAGTTGTGTGAATTTGTTGTTCTTGTAAGTTGTGTGGATTTGTTGTTCTTGTAAGTTGTGTGGATTTGTTGTTTTTGTAAGTTATGTGGATTTGTTCTTGTAAGTTGTGTGGATTTGTTGTTCTTGTAAGTTGTGTGGATTTGTTGTTCTTGTAAGTTATGTAGATTTGTTGTTCTTGTAAGTTGTGTAGATTTGTTGTTCTTGTAAGTTGTGTGGATTTGTTGTTCTTGTAAGTTGTGTAGATTTGTTGTTCTTGTAAGTTATGTAGATTTGTTGTTCTTGTAAGTTATGTAGATTTGTTGTTCTTGTAAGTTATGTAGATTTGTTGTTCTTGTAAGTTGTGTGGATTTGTTGTTCTTGTAAGTTGTGTAGATTTGTTGTTCTTGTAAGTTATGTAGATTTGTTGTTCTTGTAAGTTATGTAGATTTGTTGTTCTTGTAAGTTATGTAGATTTGTTGTTCTTGTAAGTTGTGTGGATTTGTTGTACAAATAAGTACAGGGTGTTTTACTGTATCTTTTCAGAATAATTAGACTTTCGTATAAACTTTACTGTTGTGTAAAGATATACTAATTATGTTATAAAGGGTAAAGTGAAGGTTGTCACATTGGATGTTATATGAGAAGTCTAGGAAGCGTTATGCTAAGTAGCTGTCTGCAGCCTACGATTTTGTATTGCAGGCCTTGGGTTTTGACCTTGTGACAAGAATAAATCTTGCTGATCTTTCTTATCATCTGGAACAAGAAATGTTGGCAGCAGATGAAGAGAATGCAATCTACCAGGCAGCATTTGCTTCTTGTCAGCAGGAAATCATACACCTAAAGTAGGTATCTCATAATACAGGTTTGATTTTACTTTATTATGGACAAAGAGAGATAACTCTTGTAATTTGTTTCAGATCCTCTCTAGAACAACAAGTGTGGGCTACTGACAAACTTAAACAAGATCTGACAGAGGCCAACTCTCGTAATGCACTTTTGGCAAAAGAAGTGGATGAGAGGCATCTACAAATAGAGCAGTCAACAGAGAAGAAACTGAGGTAAAACTCGTGAGAGAACTCAGAGTTGATCACCAATTCACATCCATTATTAAAACTTTGCATACCAAAGAGATTCTTATTTTAAAAAAAATTGCACATTACTTATAACACATTCAGGAGAATTTTGATTCAAATCAAAGATACTTATTAGTAAGTACAGTGGGATTTTGACTGAGGCATCTGACACCTAGCTCCCTCTAGCTTAATATCATGTTATTTGTAATGAATGTGAAACTTGTGTAGATATGTAGAGATTTAGATGACACATACAGCATTTATTTTTTGGGCTATGGTGCTTATTTTATTTCCCCTTCTGCATGAACATGAAAACAGCTAGACTAGATCTGGCCTGGATTTCTTGATTTAAAAAAAGTGAAGTCGGTCTGAGATTTTACTCGAATTTTGACTGTTAAATAAAAGAAACCTCAAACTTAAAAGTTTGAGATTTTTCCCCAAGAAATCCAAGCTAGGTGTCTCAGCACATTCAGAAAAAGCTGTAAATCACTAGATTCTTACCCCCTCCCCCCCTTAAAAAAAACCCTCCTCCACCCAAATCCCAGGTATGTTGTAGTGGGTATTTGCAGTACATCATATTTATGGGATATTGTAGAAGTCTAGGGGACTATTGAAAAGGTTGTCACTAATATGAGAATTTTGCCAGAATGTGTGATACAAGTTATGTAAATTCATTAAACAAAAACGCTGAAGTAACAAACATTATAAATGATGCAAGTTAATAGTGTATGTAGAGAAGTTATTAAATCAATGTGTATACAGTGGAGCCTCGTTAATCCGGACACTTTGGTTCCCAGCAAAATCGTCCGGATAAATGAAGCGTCCGGATAATTGAATCGCATATTTTCTAGCTTTGACTAAGTAACCAATATGTGCCTACTTTATTGATGCATAGTGAATTAAACACATTCTATCATTGGATTTGACCATTTGCATTAGTAATTAAATTATGATAATGTTAACATTTACATGTATTTCAAAGCACTAAAATTTAATGTACATGTTCAGTGTATTTGCCTGTGCTTACAGTGTACGTGTACATACGTATGATCCCTACAAATTAATATACAAAACTGTGTACCGTATGCACTAAAACAAATAATGAAGCACTTTATGTAACTATAAGTAAATAAATCATTAGTAACTAACATAATCATTTACACTTCAAACATTTCATCACACTTTTACTTCTTAAAGAGGCCGGTAATTTCCATCTGTCACGATTCACGGGTTCGGCGGTCTGTTAAAACAATCTTCATCGTCCAAAGTTGATATAAGAATTTGTGATTATCATGTCAGTTGACAACATTCTTTAACCAAAATTCCATCTGCCAGAGTTTATATTTCTTATTTTATAATTATCCAAGACAATATCGGGAGAACAAAATCATTTAAGCTCGTAATATCAAGACCTACTACTGCTTTGATCTAGTCACGCGCACCTATTATTTTCATGATGCGATAATAACGGAACAAAACTCGGTTAAAACTAACATTACAGGTACATACAGAATTTAATTGTCATTTTCCTTAAAATGGTAATTTTCTCACTTCTACCCAAAGTTTAAAATTTCGAAAGCAATAAAGCTCTACAACATCGTAACAAGAATCAATCGTACACAGGTACATTCTACATGCGCGACATTCTAAACGTTAAAAACTTATACTACATGTGCATGAACATACATGTATATTTCACACCAATCAACAGTATAAAATCCAGAATCGATCTACACTCTTTAGATTTGAATAAGCCGATATCAATTTACGAATCAGTACAACTGATATGTTTAGCAGTTAAAAAATTATCATTACGGCATGATGTTTAATTTATTAATACTATTAGGCTATTGATCAAGACTGTAAATTAATATACTACAGATTTATTTACAAAATTCAACACTACACGCAATAAAGATCTTATGTGCGAAAATTGGCAATACAATGTCTCGATCGGCACGTGGTATCTAACGGACTTATCATCACACACCACCTAATTGGAGGGAGGTGTTGACAGGGTACAGGTAATCGCTTCAATTAGACAGTTTGGCTTGTTTTCTTTATAATTTACGCCTTGCTAAAATTGTCCGACACAGACCTTCCCTAAACAAATTACCGTCCGGATTAACGGTACAATTTTCAATGCATTATAACGTTTTGTAGTAAAAAGTGACCGTTCGGATCCGGAACGCGAATTTCCGGATTAATGATGCAAAATAACGTATACAAATTCCTTTCCCTAGAAAAATCGTCCGGAAGGTGAAGCGTCCGGATTAATGGCGTCCGGATTACCGAGGCTCCACTGTATATGAAATTGAATTTTTAAATTGATCTTTATCAGGATATAGTAAATGTCAGAATAATTAAGTCTGCCATTTTATGGAATGTATTTTAAAAATGTTGTTATTTTTCACAATAAACTTTAATTCAATTACCTGTGCAACTGACCATGTGTAACATTCCATTCACAACACACTGAAGATTTTTAATTCATCAATATCGGGTTTACCTATACAGTGGAGTTTAAATCTGACATTATTTTCAACAATAACTGACATTATTTTATGAGGGGAAGTCAATATGATTATAAACAAAACTGTCAAAAGTAAACAATCTGAAGTGTGCATACCCAAATCTCTTCCCTGTGTGACCATGTATAGATAAATATACTTAAGGTGAGGGCAGGCCATTGGTTTTGTCAATATTTGCATCTTTATGCTTACGAGAATAAGCTTACTCGCTGTGCATTTGTCTTTAAGAAATTTAAAGATAATGCTGGATTATATTCAGTGTTACTATATCTCTGATGGTAGAAATGTGTCGCAGTTTAAGAGAGCATCATTATTTTTATGATTTAACGACTTTCCACTTTAAAAAAGGTAAGGTGATTTTAGGAAGACCCCAAGAGAAATTTCAGTTTATATATTATTTTGAGGGAAAGTATAGCAGTGAGATGAACCAAGTGTAAATTATTCATCAACATTATTGGAATATTTCTTCAATTTCCTTGTCATGGCTTACAAATGAGAAAGAAAATGATAGATGGTATCTGTTGGATGTAGCTCAATAGAGAAGAAGTACCAAGACCAATTAAAGGGCCTTCAGTCAGAGTTAGAACAGGAAAGGGGTCAAGTCAACTCCCTGAAGAACCGCCTGGACTCAGAGAAAGAGAAAATAGAAGAGGAGGAGAAAACATTAAAGCTCAGGCTAATGGCTAGTCAGAAGGTAATTAGTGAAATCTTAGTCTGATGGCTAGTCAGAAGGTAATTAGTGAAATCTCAGTCTGATGGCTAGCCAGAAGGTAATTAGTGAAATCTCAGTCTGATGGCTAGTCAGAAGGTAATTAGTGAAATCTCAGTCTGATGGCTAGTCAGAAGGTAATTGTAAAATTAATTCAGCTTTTGTTGAGTCAGAAGATGAGAGGTAAGCAGGATGGAATATTTGGGTTATTATATATCTGTAAGGAGTAAAGATTGGATCCTTAGATCAGGGTCTAGTGAATTTTCTGAGCCTCAGGTTTGTCCAGTATTTACCAACTGCTATCTGTTTATTGGTCAGTGTTTTGAACTTCTCTAGAACCGCTGGGCCATTTCTGCCTCAGATCACCATTTGGTGATTGACAAAATAAGTTTATCTGTGAGATTATACTAGGAAAATACTGATCATAGGCTGAATTCATTTCAGAGATTTATTACTGCAAGGTTCACAAAACTTTTATATAAGAATCTGTATGATGAATATTTATGATTGTATCATAATACATGGGGCAAGCATGGGATGTTTAGCATTACGTGTAGAGTTTTATGTACACATATGGGGGGGGGGGGGGGGGGGGGGGGGGGGAGCATTGGAATTGTTTTGACAGGAATTTATGAATTTTGTTTCATTCTCTGATGTTGTGTAAAAGTCCCTTTATGAATGATTTTCAGGATATGGAGAAGATGGAGAGAGAGTTGTTGGAGACAAATGAGAAGTTAGCAGAGAGCGAAAAGCTAAATACAAAATTACAGAAAGACTTTGAGAGAGTGATAGAACTACAACAAAAGGTAATGGTAGAACCCTTTTTCTCAAAATTTTTCTTTCATTTATAATGTGTATGATATTGTATAATATGTGTACAGTTTTATATATCATGTGTACAGTTTTGTATATCGTGTACAGTTTTGTATATCGTGTACAGTTTTGTATATCATGTGTACAGTTTTGTATATTGTGTGTACAGTTTTGTATATTATGTGAACAGTTTTGTATAATGTGTACAGTTTTGTATATCGTGTACAGTTTTGTACAAGGGCGAGTCTATAAGTAACCAACCTATCCCATTTTCGAGTGACCGTTTCGATTTTCATGCCTTGTTTCAATACATGTTTTATACCTGGGTACAAAGTTGCATGCGTATAAAGTTATTCTTTAATAAGATATTGAATGTCAAACATGGCTAGTGATGCAAATTTTAAGGCATGCTTTTCATCTAAAGTTGAGCACCATGCTATAATTCTTGTATTTAAAAGTTAAAACAGGCAAGGAAATACACGGCGATTTAGTCTATGTTTATGGGTCTTCTGCACTATCTTATACTCAGGTTAAATTCTGGGAGTTCAAACGCGGTAGAACATCTTTAGAAGATGAAGCCAGGTCTTGATGCTCACTGGATGCCGCTGCCGAAGAAATGTGTAAGAAAGTTCGGGATCTGGTATACTCTGATAGGCGAATTCAGGTGGAAGAAATAGCGCAGACATTAGGCATTTCACATGGTAGCGTTTCAACAATCTTGTATGATCGTTTAGGTATGTGCTAGCTAACAGTCCGTTAGGTCCCCAAATCCCTTAGCGATGAGCAAATGTCAACCAGAGCATCAGTATACAGCGCCTTGTTGAAGTGTTTTAGGTCAAAAGATGATTTTCTTTTGCATCTGATGACTGTAGATGAGACTTGGGTTCAATATTATGAGCCAGAGAATTAAGCTCAGTCATCAGTGGGTAGGGCCTGGGTCCCCGAGGCCAAAAAAGTTCAAGACGCAACCATCTACTGTCAAGGTGATGGCCACAGTATTTTGGGACGTAAAAGGTGTTATTATGTTGGACTTTTTACCCAAGAGAAATACAATAACTGGAGTGTACTATGCAAACTTGCTAGACCAGCTGAGAACCGCCAACCGTGAAAAAAGCCAAGGTAAACTCTCTAAAGGTGTTTAGCTGCAACAGGACAACGCGGAAGTCCACACTTGCAAAGTTGCAATGGATGCTGTAAAACGAAACGGGTATGAATTAATACCACATCCTGCCTATTCGCCTGACCTAGCTCCTAGAGACTTCTTCCTATTCCCAAACTTGAAAAAGTATATCTGTGGACATCATTTCCGGTCTGACGAAGAAGTTGTAATGACAGTTTAGGAGTGGGTCAATGGAAAGGACCCTGACTTTTTCATTTCTGTGCTGATGGCACTTGAACACTGTTGATCCAAGTACATCACACTGGAGGGCAATTAGATCGAAAAAGAAGAGGTGGATTTCAAACGGAAATAAGTTAGGCTGGTTACTTATTGACTCACCCTTGTATATTGTGTGTACAGTTTTGTATAATGTGTACAGTTTTGTATATCATGTGTACAGTTTTGTATAACGTGCACAGTTTTGTATAATGTGTACAGTTTTGTATATTATGTGTACAGTTTTGTATAATGTGTACAGTTTTGTATCATGTGTACAGTTTTGTATATCATGTGTACAGTTTTGTATAATGTGTACAGTTTTGTATATTATGTGTACAGTTTTGTATAACGTGTACAGTTTTGTATAACGTGCACAGTTTTGTATAATGTGTACAGTTTTGTATATCATGTGTACAGTTTTGTATAACGTGCACAGTTTTGTATAATGTGTACAGTTTTGTATATTATGTGTACAGTTTTGTATAATGTGTACAGTTTTGTATATTATGTGTACAGTTTTGTATAATGTGTACAGTTTTGTATATTATGTGTACAGTTTTGTATAATGTGTACAGTTTTGTATATTATGTGTACAGTTTTGTATAATGTGTACAGTTTTGTATATTATGTGTACAGTTTTGTATAACGTGCACAGTTTTGTAAATCATGTGTACAGTTTTGAATGTGTGTACAGTTTTGCATGTGTACAGTTTTGTATATAATGTGTACAGTTTTATATAATGTATACAGTTTTGTATAATGTGTACAGTTTTGTATATTGTGTGTACAGTTTTGTATGTGTACAGTTTTGTATATTATGTGTACAGTTTTGTATAATGTGTGTACAGTTTTGTATGTGTACAGTTTTGTGTATCATGTGTACAGTTTTGTATATCATGTACAGTTTTGTAAATCATGTGTACAGTTTTGTATGTGTGTACAGTTTTGCATGTGTACAGTTTTGTATATAATGTGTACAGTTTTGTATAATGTATACAGTTTTGTATAATGTGTACAGTTTTGTATATTGTGTGTACAGTTTTGTATGTGTACAGTTTTGTATATTATGTGTACAGTTTTGTATTATGTGTACAGTTTTGTATAATGTGTGTACAGTTTTGTATGTGTACAGTTTTGTATATTATGTGTACAGTTTTGTATAATGTGTACAGTTTTGTATGTTATGTACAGTTTGTCTAATGTGTACGTTTTTTTAGCTCACCTGAGCCGAAGACTCAAGTGAGCTTTTCTGATCAAAATTTGTACATTGTCGTCATCGGTGTTGGTGTCGTTGTAAACTTTTCACATTTTCATCTTCTTCTCAAGAACCCCTGGGCCAATTATAATCAAACTTGGCCAAAAGCATTCTTGGGTAAAGGGCTTTCAAGTTTGTTCAAATGAAGGGCCATGCCCCCTTCAAAGGGGAGATAATCACAAAAATAGGATGGGGTCATTTAAAAATCTTCTTCTAAAGAACCACTGGGCCAGAAGAGCTGAAATTTTCATGAAAGCTTCCTGACATAGTGCAAATTTAAGTTTGTTCAAATCATGATCCCCGGGGGTAGGTTGGGGCCACAAGGGGGGATCAAAGTTTTACATGCAAATATATAGGGAAAATCTTTATAAATCTTCTTCTCAAGATCCAATGAGCCAGAAGAGCTGAGATTTACATGAAAGCTTCCTGACATAGTGCAGATTCAAGGTTGTTCAAATCATGGCCCCTGGGGGTAGGTTGGGGCCACAATAGGGGATCAAACTTTTACATAGAAATATATAGAGAAAATCTTTAAAAAGTCTTCTTCTCAAGAGCCAATGAGGCAGAAGAGCTGAGATTTACATGAAAGCTTCCTTACATAGTGCAGATTCAAGGTTGTTCAAATCATGGCCCCCGGGGGTAGATTGGGGCTATAATAGGGATCAAAGTTTTACATAGAAATATATATGGAAAATCTTTACAAATCATCTTCTCAAGAACCAATGAGCTGAGATTTACATGAAAGCTTCCTGACATAGTGCAGATTCAAGTTTGTTCAAATCATGGCCCCTGGGGGTAGTTTGGGGCCACAATAGGGGATCAAAGTTTTACATGGGAAATTGTGAATAAATAGAAAAAACCATTAAAAATCAACCTCTCAAGAACGAATGGGCCAGAGGAGTTGAGATTTACATGAAAGCTTCCTGACATAGTGCAAATTCGAGTTTGTAAATATCATGGCCTCCAGGGGTAGGTTGGGGCCACAATACGGACTAAGGTTTTAGATGTAAATATATATGGAAAGTTTTCAGATATGGGCCAAGGTAACTCAGGTGAGCGATGCGGCCCTTGGGCCTCTTGTTATACTTTAGTGGGAGGAGTATGAGACCTCGGAATTAATGTGTACGTTTTTTTATACTTTAGTGGGAGGAGTATGAGGCCTCGGACTTGATGACACCAGAACAACAACGATCACACCAGGAGAAACTGACCAGAACTACCTCAGAAAATCAGGTCTTTAGCCACCAGTAGAGAATAAAACTAATTAGTCTCTGTGATAATGAACTGTATTTTTTCGCTGCTTTATATATATCTCATCATGATTTGCTCTTCCAGAAACTCAAGGACATGAATGATGAACTGACAGCTCAGGTTTTGGAACTTCAGCAACAGATGAACTCCCGCAATAAAAGTGAGCACTCTGGCAGCCAGACCCCCAATTTTGGGTCGCGTATTCCCATCAGGGAGGGGTCCTTCTTGTCCGACTATGTTAAGACCAAGCGAGGGGTCCGCTCCTCCGTGTCCTCAGGTAAAGTGTCTCTTCCTCCACCTGTAATGTGGACTAACAGAAACCTCAGAGGGCGTGGCTTTCTCCTCCTTGTACATTGTATGTATATGCAGAAAGCACTTCTCACTGTTTATTTCCTACCAGTATACACCATACGAAATTCATGTTGATATATATTATATGGAAATACATGACTGTCCTTTTTCTTCACTTGCTTACACATGAACTTTGAACTTTATTCTTCCCTACGTTTAAGTGTAAACAGTTGTTGAACTGTATTATATACATGTATTCTTAACATTTCACAAAGACGTAGAATTGAAAGCTATGCCTGGTGTATATCGCTAATGTAAAGCTCTTCATTCTGCTTGTGAGAAATTGACTGCGGATATAACCATGCATTTGAGGACCTAATCATCTATTCCTATTCTTTGATGTATAGAACAAAAAAACTTTGCACAAATTATATTATTGAATTTTATATGCAATAGTTCTCACTGGAATTCTGCACAAGTAACTTACACTAAAAAGCACATTGATTTACAAGACTTAAAATCCGGAAAATAAACGATTTTTGTTAATTCAGACTAATTTGTTGATGATGTGAAATAAGGATTTTTTCCCTGATGACAGAGAACTCTGAGGATGAAGGATTATACATTCCTAACCACCCCGGGAGGGTCAGAAGACGTCTCCCCTTGGCCCCTGCTGACGACGATGACACCTGTAGTAAGTACAGGATCGTTTTAAATTTCTCTTTGTACACAAACACATTGTCATTTCTTTTCTTTCTCCTCTTTTTTCTTTTTCTAGACTCAAGAGCCATTACTTGAGTAATAGTGTTATAATTTGCGTATACTATGCTGAAATATTAGTCATTGTTTATTGACTGGTGGTGGACGAGCTGGAGACGAATGTACTATTAGTCAAACCCTGACTACTATTTCAGCATAGTAGATGTAAATCATGACATCTCTCTTTTGAATGTTGTTTATAAACTAGCATCAGGGTGTATTGCAGAAAGAATAACACTTTTCCTAGATAAATTAATACATACAGAGCAAACTGGATTTATTAAAGGTAGATATATTGGTGAGAATATATGATACACTTCATAAAGTATCTCGATGTGAAGCATCGCAGTTCATACCCTCATGTATTTATTAATTATACCCCCCGGACGAAGTTCTGGGGGGTATATAGGAATCACTCTGTCTGTCCGTCCGTCTGTCTGTCTGTCTGCAGATTCGTGTCCGGGCCATAACTTCTTTGTTCTTTGACTTAGGCATACCATATTTGGCACACAGGTAGATCACCATGAGATGATGTGTCGAGTACCTTCATGACCTCTATATGACCTTGACCTTTGACCTCGAGATCAAAATTAAAGGTTTTTTTTACAATGGATGTGTGTCTGGGCCATAACTTCTTTGTTCTTTGACATAGGCATATCATATTTGACACATAAGTGTATCATCATGAGACGATGTGTCGAGTACCTTCATGACCTCTATATGACCTTGAACTTTGACCTCAAGGTTAAAATTGATTATAGGGTTTTGACATAGTCATACCATAAGACATGGGTGTATCACCATGAGACTATGTGTCATGTACATTCATGACCTCTTTATGACCTTGACCTTTGATCTCAAGGTCAAAATTATAGGTTTATGCCATGGATTTGTGTTCGGACTATATCTTCCATTTTCTTCTACAAAGGCATACCATATTTTGACACTCAGGAAAGAGGTAATTTATACCTATTAACAACACCCTTTGGGAGATAGGGGTAAGCGGGGGGGTATTCTTAGTGAGCATTGCTCACAGTACATCTTGTTTATTTCTGTAATATCCTCTCGCAGTATGGACCTGTGTTACCTGGTTAACTGGTTGAGCCGTGATTTGATGACCTTGTAATGACAATTAACAAATCTGCTGGGTTCAGTATTTCAGTAACACGTAAAATCACGATTAAATATACGGTATGTGATACAGGTGTGAGCAGTATACAGAGTGATAGAGATTACATAGAGATTCTAAAGAAGGAAATGACAGACCTTAAGATCCATAATGAACGGGAGAAAAAGGACCTAGAACAGAGTCACAGGAACGAGATCTTGCAGCTGGAGGAGAAATTTCAGGTGGAGAAGGAGGAGCTACGGCAGAGACTGAAGGAGGAGCAGGTCAGATTTATAGAACATGCAACAATGAATGCCCCATATAGTAAAATGTACTTATATTTCATATATCAGTAGTCAAATTGGCTTTGATTATCAGTCAGGAGTATAATGCAAACATGTCATTAAAAGATAAGACAAAGTCATATTTTGTTACAATGAGTTACCTCTCTTAGCTCCTGTCCTTAATCATTTACCGTGTGGTACTCTTTCCTTTCATTCATAACTCAGACAGGTGAATTCCTCCTTACTTCACACCATGTGCACCACAAATTTTCACTGGTACACCAAGAAATGTTTGTTTCATCTAAAAGCTAGCTTAATCCAGAAAAGTATTAAAAGTATTCAGAAAAGTGCAGAAAATTGTTCATTTCACTCAAAAATGTAAATAACATCTCAAAGTTGCAAGTGAAATACTACTAGTCTACCCCTGCTACATGTCTTCTTTCACAACTGTTTATTAGAGTCTGCGCACTGCATCTTCTTTTACATAATGGAATCCCTGAATGCAACGTATATTGGTGGAAAATACAAAACACCAAAGATTTCAGATGAAGTCAATGACCCTGCATAAAAAAAACCCAATAACGAAAATGTTAGGTATTTAATATATATATATATATTCAACGAAATAAAATAAACAATACACAAAGTTAAAATTTTAACACAAGCGCTTTCATTTCATAATCCTCAGGCGTTACATTTTAAAATAGTTTTGAATATATATATATATATATAGATGCATATATATAAATATCTTATACTGGACACTGTGATTTAAAAAAAACAAACCAATTTGGATATATATATATACACATTGATCACGGATCCCTGAATATACCAGAGGTGGGATCAGGTGCCTAGGAGGAGTAAGCATCCCCTGTTGAACCGCCATGAGCCCTATATTGTGATCAGGTTAACCGAGTAATCTCTAGTTAAAATCAGTGAGTAAAGAACGGCCCAACAATTGGTATGAACATTTAACACAAATGATAGGTTGTATGTGTGTGTAAGATCACATGTTTGCTTTATGCCCCTAACTGATTATGATGTTATTATATAATCACTATGTTAAAAAAATAATATAATTTTCTAATCAATGCTTCACGTTTTTTATTTTGTGATTGGGAAACTTTGAGTGACTAATAATCATGTGCTCCAACATCATCTTGTAATAGAATATGGAAATTATAGTGCTATTGAGAAATGACTTTAGATGGAATAGGGACATACTTACAGTCTATAATTGCATTCAACTTGATGATTGATCAGATAGGGATGACATTTGCTTGATGGATATAAAAGCTTGGGGCAGATCTACCTTGGTGTATAGAGTTACATAACGTTGCATGAAAAAAAAAAAAATGGCAAATATGTTAACAGTCGGTCTCATTACATACGCTACTGTTTATCATTCATGGATTAACTATGGAGTGAAGTTGAATAAATATGTATTTTCTGTGGTCTTTGTGAGAAATTGCAGAAGTTGGTAACATCAAAGAGATGAAAAATTTTGGTTCATTTTTTTCTCATATATAGTTTTATTTTTGTGCCTGTAAATGTAAATTATGTGCATATTGAGATCACACGTTGTTTACACAAGGATGACTGTTATCCCTGACTACGTACATTCAGTCCTAGCAACCAAAGGCAGGATCAGTTTGAATTGGATTTAAAACTTGTCTCTGAATCAGCATAATCTTTATGAACATTAGGACAAACTTCTGAAGGATAACGAGAATAAACTCCAGATGGACTTCCAGACCAGGTTAGGGGAGTCCAGTAGGAATTATTCCTCTGCACAGAAAGCAATGGAAGAGGAATTCCAGAAGGAAAAACAGGGAATCATTGACAGGTAAGGAATCTCATGTTGGCCGAGCTTCAGGGATGACACGCAGAATTTAATGGCATCGCTTAATATATAATAATGTTTTCAGCTTACAAAAGGAATATAAAAGAGAACTGCAGGCCCAGATCTTACAAATAGAAAGTGAAAATAAAAAAGATGAGGACTTAGAAAATAAACTAGCCTGCTCATTGGAGGAAATTCAGAATTTAGTGCAAGAAAGAAATGACTTGCGGGAACAGTTATTCTTCCAAAAGGAGGAACTCTCGGCTCAGTATGAGCAAGAACAGAGTGATCTCAAAGATGAACTTGAGTCCACTTTAATGGGTACTGAAGGTGCAATAAATGAATTGGAGAAGGAAAAGGTGCAATTATCTATGAAAATAGAGGACATGTCTCGACAGTTTGAAGTAGAAAAGTTAAAAATCCAGGACGAGTTTGAAAAAGAACTTCAGAAACAAGAGAATGAATACAGAAGAGACTTGCAAGATTTTGAGAATATCTTTGCACAGGTAAGAAATTTCTGAAAATATCTTTGCATAAATAAAATCTTTGCATAAACAAGATTTTTGAGAATATCTTTGCACAGATAAGAAATTTGTTGAAAGTCTTTCTGCAATGGGATGTTGAAATATCAGCTGAATAACAATTGCAGCTACAGAGTGTTAAATTCCCTGAGAATGCTGTAAATACAGTGTTAAAATCCCTGTTAATGTTGTAATACAGAATGTTAAATTCACTGTTAATGCTGTAAATACAGTGTTAAATTCGCTGTTAATGCTGTAATACAGTGTTAAATTCACTGTTAATGCTGTAATACAGAGTGTTAAATTCACTGTTAATGCTGTAAATACAGTGTTAAAATCACTGTTAATGTTGTAATACAGAATGTTAGATTTACTGTAAATGCTGTAAATACAAAATGTTGAATTAATGGTAGATGCTGTAAATACTGTGAAATTATTCACCCGGAGACGTTGCTTCAGTTTCCGTGTCACTCATGGTGATTTCAATTTCATCCATAAAATCTGAGAAACAGATTGCCCAGGTGTCAAGTAGAATAGGGAGAAGTGTGGAAAGAATTGGAGTTTTTGTTAGATGTAATTGTTAAAAGATAACTCACTTAACAAAAATGAAGAATTTCAGTAATTGTTACAACAAATTCCAGGGAGAAATGGCCTTGAAAGGAAAACTTAGGGATGACTTTTATGAGCTTCTGGAAAAGCACAAAGGGGACATTATGGATACGCAGAAGGAGTCAATGATGAGAGATCTTCAGAAGGAGAGATTGTCCATGGAAAAAGCTTTCGCCCATCAGAAAAGTCAAATGGGTAAGATTTCAGAAATGTCTCTGAAATTTTGAAACATTATAGTTGCAAAATTTGACTCTTTAGATAGATGAACATTAGAACCTTATAATTAAAAAATCATTCTGTTTGAATTTGACCAAAAAATAATATATTTAAAGATAAAGGATTTGAGAGGGAAAAAGAGGAACTAGTGAAGAAATATGAGGAGCAGGTGCAATTTCTTCGGCAACAACTTCACAACCTGGAGGACAAGATGGAATCTGAAAGAGAGGCTCTCTCAAGGAAGTTTGAAGAAGAGAGGATGGGACTAGAGGAGGAACTAGCATGTGCCATCAGAGAGGAACTCCAGGTAAGGTTCAAAGTTCAAACGTCATGTCACTGGATTTGACTTGTGTGCCTTTGAAATTTAGATTTTGTTTTTACACCAAATGCATTTACTATAGAGACACAAAGAAAGACAAAGAAGAATGGCAAAACAGGTGAAATATTAAGTGTGTGGTGCATGTTTCAATGCTTCACATTCATTCATTAGTTCATTGGAACATCAGACCAATCATGGAATCATTTAGGTGCATTGTGAAATCAACATTATTACTAATGTTGTTGTGGAATGTAAAATGAAATGAATTATTTGCTTTGTATTCATTCTGTAACATTCATGTCAATTCAGAGTCTGTATCATTCATATTCTGTGTTCATAAACTATAGATAGATGGTCACTCAATACAAGAGTGTGCAATTTTGCACTTGAATATAAAATATTTGTTTGTGATTTTGTTTGTTGCATTTCTGTTTATTTCTGTAATTGTTTGATTAACACTTACAGAAACAGATGTTAAGTGGTGGTGTAGATGGCTATGATATTTGTTGTCTAGGATGAGTATGTGAATCAGATAGAGAAATTGCAAGAAACCTACAACCAGGAGAGGAAACAGCTGATGCAGCAAGTCAACGTGTTACAACAGGAACTCGACAAAGTGTATATAGAAATCAACAAGGAGTCCAAGACTACCAAAAAGATCGAAGAACTCAACAGGACCATAACAGCCCTACAGAAGGACAAAATACTGGTGTGTATAGCCCACAATAGCTGTAAACCTGTAATACAGTAAAACATGATTATAAAGAATAATACAATAGAACTTGCTTATACAGAACAACTATAAACCTGTGATACAATAAAATATGATTATAAAGAACAGTTGTAAACCTGTAATACAATAGAACATGCTTATAAAGATCAGTTGTAACCCTACAATACAGTAAAACATGATTATAAAGAACAGTTGTAAACCTGTCATACAGTAGAACATGATTATACAGAACAGTTGTAAACCTGTCATACAGTAGAACATGATTATACAGAACAGTTGTAAACCTGCAATACAATAGAACATGATTATACAGAACAGTGGTAACCCTGTAATACAATAGAACATGATTATACAGAACAGTTGTAACCCTGTCATACAGTAGAACATGATTATACAGAACAGTTGTAACCCTGTAATACAATAGAACATGATTATACAGAACAGTTGTAAACCTGCAATACAGTAAAACATGCTTATAAAGAACTTTTGTAATACAGTAAACATCCTTATGATGAACAATTGTAAACCTGTGATACAGTCATACACAATTATAATGAACATGTTTACAACAAGTTTATGCTAATTGTGAAGTGATATTTATTTCCCAATGAGAGTAATATAACAAAAATGTTATATTGAGTATAACAAAGTTTATAAATGTTGGTTATAATTTTATTTTCACTGGCCCTTGAGGTTTGCTATAATTGTGTATTACTGTATTTGAATACATGAGACCAAAGTTTCAAAGTTTAAGGCTATGAAATATCAGGAATTCTTTTTCAAAAGTCTTTTATCATGTTAAGCTAAATACTGCTATGGTTGCAATAGATAATGGATTCATATTTTGTACATAATTTTGTGAAATGATATGAATATGTGAGAACATAAAACATGGGTACTTACACTCCATGTGAAGTTGTAATAAATAGATTTTGAGAATTTTGATTTATGGAGAGAAACTTTCTGTGAATTTGATTGGATATAAATTTATTATGTTCCCCAAACAAAGTTTGGGAACATATTGTTTTTACTCTGTTTCTTCTTATTATTATTATTATTATGTTCCCCAAACAAAGTTTGGGAACATATTGTTTTTACTCTGTTTCTTATTATTATTATTATTCTTTTTCTCCGGTACTTTTTTGTCCGGTAGTGTTCTCAGAAACTACAAAAGGGATCGATATGAAACTTACCAGGATGATAGTATAGCGTTTGTAGATGTGCATAGTGATAGTCATTTTGTCTGCACGTGCATGCACGCGCGCGCACGTGCATTGCAATTTTGGTACAAAAAATGGAAAATCAGAATATTGAAGGAATCGATATAAAACCTAAATAGGATGATAGTATATCATTTGTACATATGAAAAATAATAGTTATTTTGTCAGCACACGCACACATGCGCGTGCATGCGCATTACAAAATTTGTACACTAACTTTGGAATCAGTCTAACTTTTTTGTTGTTCATTGAAATGGCTTGAAATTTATATCGTAGGTAGATATTGAGACCCTTAACTGATTTGCATGGTCAAAATTACCAATTTGCACGCGCATGCATGTGCGCTTCATTTTGATTGGATAATACTAAAACGTTTGTAACTATCTTATTTATAAAGCGAATGAGATGATATTCACAGCATAGGTTGACAATATGTGTATCGACATATTGGTGTAACAAAAAAATGCCCACGCGCATGCGCGTGCAACGTTTTTTAAATGTTCAATTTTTAAAGGACGACAACATTTTTGTTTTTCTTCAAATTCTATTGATATTAGGGGTTTTGATGTGTCTTGGTACTCCTTACAAATTGCTGTGGTTAGAATTACTGCTCATCACGTGCATGCACGTGTGCTGATTTCTGATTGGACGATTTTAAAATCGCTATAACTTCCTTATATTTGTTGGAAACGTTATGAAATTCATACTGTGGGTATATGATACAAATGCCTGTTGAACGACATCAACAAAAATTCGGAATCATACACGCGTGCGCGTGTATGCACGTGCAATGCTTTCTTTCATTTCTTGGTACTGAAATGACCATATTGAACGTACTACATGTAATTAAAGGCTAAAATAAAATGATTTTTTCCTATAGATTCACAAGGACATCACTTTTTAATTGGGGGAGGTTTGGGGAACATCTGTAACGGTCCCCGTTACAATTAGAACTAGTTATTATTATTATTATTCTTTTTCTCCGGTACTTTTTTGTCCGGTAGTGTTCTCAGAAACTACAAAAGGGATCGATATGAAACTTTCCAGGATGATAGTATAGCGTTTGTAGATGTGCATAGTGATAGTCATTTTGTTTGCACGTGCATGCACGCGCGCGCACGTGCATTGCAATTTTGGTACAAAAAATGGAAAATCAGAATATTGAAGGAAGCGATATAAAACCTAAATAGGATGATAGTATATCATTTGTACATATGAAAAATAATAGTTATTTTGCCAGCACGCGCACGCATGTGCGTACACGCGCATTACAAAATTTGTACGCTAACTTTGGAATCAGTCTAACTTTTTTTGTTCTTCATTGAAATGGCTTGAAATTCATATCATAGGTAGATATTGAGACCCTTAACTGATTTACATGGTCAAAATTACCAATTTGCACGCGCATGCACGTGCGCTTCATTTTGATTGGATAATGCTAAAACGTTTGTAACTATTTTATTTATAAAGCGAATGAGATGATATTCACAGCATACGTAGACAATATGTGTATCTATATGTTGGTGTAACCAAAAATGCCAACGCACACGCGCATGCGCGTGCAACGTTTTTTAAATGTTCAATTTTTAAAGGACGATAACGTTTTTGTTTTTCATCAAATTCTATTCATATTAGGGGTTTAGATGTATCTTGGTACTCCTTACAAATTGCTGTGGTTAGAATTACTGCTCAGCACGTGCATGCACGTGTGCTGATTTCTGATTGGACGATTTTAAAATCGCTATAACTTCCTTATATTTGGTGGAAACGTTATGAAATTCATACTGTGGGTATACGATACAAATGCCTGTTGAATGACATCAACAAAAATTCGGAATCATACACGCGTGCGCGTGTATGCACGTGCAACGCTTTCTTTCATTTCTTGGTACTAAAATGACCATATTGAACGTACTACATGTAATTAAAGGCTAAAATAAAATGATTTTTTCCTATAGATTCACAAGGACATCACTTTTTAATTGGGGGAGGTTTGGGGAACATCTGTAACGGTCCCCGTTACAATTAGAACTAGTTAATTTGTTGTTTTCCACATAAACATTCCTTGTTACTGTTTTTTTTTATTTCGTCAGTGTGAGAGGCCAAATGGCAAAATGTGAAATATATGTTGTGATTGGGATTATTGGGATATTAATATATACTTGCATATAAATCGACCCATGTGTAACTCAGTCTCAGACCATTTTTGAAAGAAATTTTCAGGAAAGTGACATTGGCTCTTATAAGTCAGATTGAAATTTTAATCAGCCCCTTTTATTGTTTGACAATGATCGTCAAATATCTCAATTAAGTTGTACGACAAAAAAATTCAGGCAGTAGTATATGCATGTAAGTCGGACATAGACTTCAGAATTTTGCTCCAAAAATGACTTATATGTGAGTATATATACAGTATATCTTGTATATTTTAGGCAGAGAAAGCTCAGTCTGAACTCCAAAAGGCTCTCCAGATGACAAAACTTGCCATGGAAACAAGGATTTCAGAGATTGATGAAGAGAAAGCAAGTGCTGTGAAAGCAGTGAAGGCTGAACTGGTAGAGACATCAAGGGAGGCAGGAAAACAGAAGGTATGGGTAGTGTAATGTAGAAATACATGTGTGTGTGTGTGTGTGTGTGTGTGTGTGTGTTCAAGTTTTGAGATCATATGTTCCCTTATATCTGTTATGACAGTTCTATAAGTTGGGAAATTTTCAGCTGCAAGATCGCAAATATCTTTATTTATGATTAAAGAAACTTTTACAAGTGATGATGTTTTATTAATGAACACAAGTAACAGAAAATATCATGAGATCTAAATTTTCATGAGTATTCACTCAGTGAAAATAAAACTTATTTACTGTGCTGTAGCTGAAAATGAATGTTTGATTTGAATTTAAGGTTGATCGATCCTCATGTGATGTCATAGGTTTTTGCAAAAATCTTGATAATCTAAACTTTGCGCATGATAGAAATATATCTTTTAAAGGAATTTTATTCACTGGATATAATAAAAAATCACGTCAACTATTAACATCGCAAAAGTTTATATTTTCCAAAGATAATTAATTATTTATGACTAAAAAAATTTTGTCAAGGGCAATAACTCCTATGCTGGAATTTCCTCCACTGGATGTCTATTATACATTGGTTTCCCTAATATCCACAGTTAATATATACATATTTATGAATTAGCAGTTTTTTTTTAAAACTGTTGATATCTAAATTTTGTTATTTCAACAAGTTCTTATCTATTTTTATTATTCTGTTTAACGAAAATGTGTGATTTTCTGATGTTGATGTATACTTCTGTTTTTGTATGTTTGACATCTTTAAAAAGGTGGCAACATATACATTTTCTTTGGTTATTGATTAAATTAAACTATATTGAGTGGAAATTAATAAAGTTTTTCCACTTTTAACCATTAATATTGATAAGTCACATGAGGATGGAGCTACCTTAATAGCAGCTGTGTAACTACATGTATTACATGTCATGTGTGTCTCAGTGTTTGATTATTTTTTTCTTACTTGTTTCTCTCAGACTGATGTGTTGCAGTACTTTGGTGTGTTTAATCATTATTTACATGTCATTTATGTAACATATGTTATGAAGTTCATTAAAAACTATTGCATGCTTTTCTAATGACAAACCTTGTATTGTAAAAAGGCAACATTAGATGCTGTAAATAGAGAAAAGAAGCTCTTAGAGAAATCTGTAGAAAAAATGCAAAAGGAATTATGTGAGATGCAGAAAGAAGCGGGCAAAAATTCTGGTTCACAGGTAAAGATAAAACAGAGAGTTTACGAAAAAGTTGAATATTAAAATTGATATTCTCTGTATGCTTCTTGAATAGACTCGGCAATGGATATTCTCTGTATGCTTCTTGAATAGACTCGGCAATGGATATTCTCTGTATGCTTCTTGAATAGACTCGGCAATGGATATTCTCTAATATTCTACATTGTTTTCTCCTCAAAGGAGAAGATTATTCGTTTAGAGGAGGAAAACAAGTCTCTTCTTGATGAAACAAATAAACTGAAGTATGAACTGCAAAAGTACCAGAACACAGTCATACCAGCACATGCACAGGTATCAAGTTTATAAATAGAGGAAATTAGTGGGGAGGAGGGTTTATATAGAATTCATTGGATAGAAAAAGGAATAACTTAGAATTTACAGATATAATTGATATTCTTAGTAAAAAGAGTAGCATTCCCCCCCTGTGCAATTATTGGATGTTTCACCATTCGATTCTAACCTCACTTTTTCTCACTCCTGTGCACGGAAGCATGTGATAGACAAAATACAAGAACGGAACACATTCCTTGAGGACACACTGTCAGCAGCACAGCACAAACTGACTCGTGTGGATGATAGAGTCGATAAACTAGCCAAACAGAAGGTACCCGCCATCGCAAATCATCTCTTATCATAGCATTCAGATCTATTCTTATGATCATAAACCAGTTTCTTCAGTTTCTACTCCATTCCACAACACATTGCTCCCATGAGTGCTCAAGCTCGCGTGACATCATACTACAATAGTCAACCTCATGCTACAAATGGCTAATGCTACTCTCATGCTACGTAGCTAATGCTAGAAACATCTAATGCTACTCTCATGCTACAAACAGCTTATGCTACGTACAGTTTATGCTACTCTCATGCTACGAACAGCTCATTGCTACTCTCATGTTGCAAATAATAGTCAAGCTGGTAAAAGACCAATACTGTAGATTCCTAAATAATCATCACAAAATTTAGTGAGAGGCACCACTCATGGAATTAAATTACTTGTTTTTTTTATCTTTATATTGCTGAAATACATGTAAAAAGTCTTGATCAACATTCCACTCACAAATTCATGTTCTTACGGTTTGACATCTACGAGTCATTTTGTGATCTATAAATACTCATATAGAATACAGAATCTACAGTATATGTGTACTTGGGTCAGTATGCTTCCATTCCAATATTTTAATATTTTGCTTTTTCTTAGTTTTTTGGTTTTTTTTTTTTTTACCCCAGTAGCGTCCTCCTTAATTCAGCATCAAGCAAACAAATGATAAAGATAAAACACTAAATCTGTAAATTTCATGCTACTTGTTTTTCTGTATGTATTGTATGTACATGTATGTATTGTATGTATGTATGTAACCCACTGCTGTTGTGTGTGTATTGTATTATGTGTTGTATGTATGTAACCCACTGCTGTTGTGTGTGTATTGTATTATGTGTTGTATGTATGTAACCCACTGTTGTTGTGTGTGTATTGTATTATGTGTTGTATGTATGTAAACCACTGCTGTTGTGTGTGTATTGTATTATGTGTTGTATGTATGTAAACCACTGCTGTTGTGTGTGTATTGCGTACTCTTTATTACACATTAGTGATAAATATTGAGGTCAAAGAAATTTTGTGTATCCTGTATGTTTCAGGTGAAATATGAATAATGTTGAAACTTATGTTCTTCTGTTTTTCAGCTTATAATACATGTAAAACATTCAAATATGCCCCAACATGGACAAGTCCTGCAGGGGGTATTAGTCCCATTAGGACAGGTCCAGTTATTTTTGTGAATGACATATTTTGTAGTTCTAGCTTATGGTCTCTTGAGTTGTGATCTTAATTTTAAAGACACTTGCTACAAACAAAGTTTTCTACCTCCTTTTGAATTGTCCCAATTTTTTACATTTTTACTTTTTGTTTTTGTTTTATTTTTACAGAATCTGGGGATTTTTGAAAGTTTTTGTTACTGTGGAGTTATATTTATTGATACTTATTGACCAACATGATGCAACTAAAGCAATTTTTTATTCAGTGTGTGAAAAGAATTCAAGCAATTACAGACAGAGTGTCTATACAGGAAAGCTCTGACAACAAATACCCAGTAAACACTGATAAAACTCTGACAACAAATACCCAGTAAACACTGATAAAGCTCTGACAACAAATACCCAGTAAACACCGATAAAACTCTGACAACAAATACCCAGTAAACACTGATAAAGCTCTGACAACAAATACCCAGTAAACACTGATAAAGCTCTGACAACAAATACCCAGTAAACACTGATAAAGTTCTGGCCACAGGCAATTGCATCGCTTGGGGTAGAATTTACTATATAGTGAATTCGACCCCAAGCGATGCAATTGCCTGTGGTTCTGGCAACAAATACTCAGTAAACACTGATAAAGCTCTGACAACAAATACCCAGTAAACACTGATCATTTGAATTCAGTTTGTAATGTTGCTATTTTTACATGTTTTTATTTATTCACATTTTGGACAGAAATATTTGAAAACAGAAGTTTGATTTGTTTGTATCAATTAAGTGTCCTTAAACCCCAAGGTCAAAGAATCCTAGTGTTGCTCCCTGAGGCTGCTCAATGTGTCATCGATATCCTCTTCAAACGATTGCTTGGTGTTGGTATTGAAATAAGCATAACAACATAATTATTGTGACTACTGAAGAATTTTGCCAAACCTTTTACAATATTGGCTAATGGCTACTTGGATATTGTAAATAATTGCACAGGATGAAGTATTGATATGTCAAACAATTAGCCTCTTGGTTATTTACTGCCATATATGTAGTAGACTTTCTTTAATAGCTCAAAGAAATATTGGTTTGTTGAGTTGTCATTGACGTTCAACTTTCGACGTAGAAAATATTTCATCCATGACTGTAGTACTAGCTGATTCCATTTCAATTCTTTTTTTCATTTAAAAGTTTCAAAACTTAACAAAAGAATATACAGGTCACAATACTCTGTAGATAGAACATATTGTTGGAATCTGTAGATAGAACAATTGTTGGAAGTTTTATCTAGTATTTTTATATCATATGAAAATAGCTCTTTTAAAGTGGCTAATAACTATTAAACTACATGTATTTGATATTTTTCTGCCCATGTCATGAAATGGTCAAACATATAGTGTTTATGACCTCTCTCTGTTTGGACCTTTTCTGCTGTACTTGTAGATTCTGAGCGACAGTTCTTGCCCTTTTTAAATTATTTATTATTTTCCAGACATTTTTTGCAGTGCTTATAGATTATTAGCTAATATTTGGTATATTTCTTTATATTGATGACTTACAGATCAAGTTTGGAGTCTCATGTTGATTGACCTGTTTTCACCAAAGTTATTGCCCTTAGACTTTGAATATTTCTAATTATTCACTGTTTTCTGGAGTTTTTAGCTCACCTGAACCGAAGGTTCAAGTGAGCTATTCTGATCACATTTTGTCCGGCGTCCGTCTGTCTGTCTGTCCGTAAACTTTTCACATTTTCGACTTCTTCTCCAGAACCACTGGGCCAATTTCAACCTAACTTGGCCAAAAGCATCCTTGGGTGAAGGGCTTTCAAGTTTGTTCAAATGAAGGGCCATGTCCCTTTCAAAGGGGAGATAATCACAAAAATGCAAAAATAGGGTGGGGTCATTTAAAAATCTTCTTCTCAAGAACCACTGGGCCAGAAGAGCTGAAATTTACCTGAAAGCTTCCTGACATATTGCAGATTCAAGTTTGTTCAAATCATGGCCCCCGGTGGTAGGATGGGGCCACAAGGGGGGATCAAAGTTTTACATGCAAATATATAGGAAAAAACTTTAAAAATCTTCTTCTCAAGAACCACTAAGCCAGAAAAGCTGAGATTTACATGAAAGCTTCCTGACATAATGCAGATTCAAGTTTGTTCAAATCATGGGCCCCTGGGGTTGGATGGGGCCACAAGGGGGGATCAAAGTTTTAAATACAAATATATAGGAAAAATCTTTAAAAATCTTCTTCTCAAGAACCACTGAGCCAGAAAAGCTGATTTTTACATGAAAACTTTCTGACATAGTGCAGATTCAAGTTTGTTCAAATCATGGCCCCCGGGGATAAGATGGGGTCCCAAGGGGTGGATCAAAGTTTTACACACAAATATATAGGGAAAATCTTTAAAAATCTTCTTCTCAAAAATAGCAAAGCTGTGATTAATCATATTTATATGGAAGCATCTTCAGGTAGTGTAAATTCAAGTTTGTTCAAGTCATGCCCCCAGGGGGTAGGGAGGGGCCACAATAGGGGTTCAAAGTTTGACATTGAAATATTTAAAAAAATATATGTTCAAAAATCTTCATCTCAAGAAGAGCATAGTAATGATTAGTCATTTTAATGTAAAAGCATTATCAGGTAGGGCAGATTAAAATTTGTGGAATTCATGGTCCCCTGGCGAAGGTTGGGGCCACATAGAAGATCGATTTTTTTTTTGATTTTTTTTTTTTTTTTTACATGGGAATATATAAGGAGGAGTGTTTAAGAAATTTTACATGGGAATATATAGGAAAAAATGTAGATAAATTTTCAATTTTTTCTGCTCTTGTTAATTTTGCATCCAAATAAATCTAGTGATATAATTTCATTTTTGTCTTCATTTATAAATTAAGAAGAAGAAAACTCGCCGTCGATTCCTTTTGAACAACTTGGTGAATATCATTAATCTTGGCACCAAAAATCTTTGACTGAAGGGCATTCAATTGTTATAATTACACACTTAATGCACATATTTACAACATGTATGACCCCCTATTGATTTTCTGGTCACACCTGCCATGTTGGGTTTAAAATAGGGCTGTGCGGTGCACCGAAAATTTCGGTGCACCGCGATTCATACCATTCGATTCGATGCACCGATTACAAATTCCGGATTTCGGTTCGGTTCGGTTTAGATTTTACTTACACCAAAACAACAAATATGGCGTCCGCGTGATGTTGAAAACATGTGGATTTTTATGCAACAGAGATTTAAATCACTACTGTGTTGAGAGTTAGCATTTTCACCACTCAGATACCAACAGAATATGGTCCGTAAGATCATTGCAGTTTATCTTTACATGACATATAGCATTTCTGTCAGTGGTGGAATGAAATCAACATCGTAGGTAATGAAACAGATTTGACAGTTAATATGAGAGAAGTAAATCAATAAAGGAGAGATTTTCAAAGACTCTCAATTGATAGAATTATTGAATTTTTGCATATCAATGAAAACAATATCATATACATTTTAGATCCAAAACTTATGTAGCACATTAATATAACAAATTTTGATAGACTGTCAGTGTTTTCTTTTTTCTTTCAAAGTTATAAAATGCCATTATGAATAGATATGATGTTTACAAATGACGACATATAGTTATATAACTTGAATAAAATAAAATCAAAGATGCTACTCATTAAAATTGTTAATTTTTGTGGTGTCATTAGATAAATTGGACCTAACATGAACCGAATCGAAAATAACCGAACCGTGCTGTTCTGAATCGAAACCGAACCGAATCGAGCTAACCCTGAATCGTCCCAGCCCTAGTTTAAAACATAAACACTCTTTTCTCAGGTGAGCGATGTGGCCCATGGGCCTCTTGTTTCTAATGTTCTTTTAGATGATAGTGTGTACATTTATAATAGGAACTTACAGATCAAGTTTTGCTTTTCTTTCATACATGCATGGAAATGCTTTCCTAAATGTTCACCTACTCTCAGCAGAGTTATTGCTCTTGGACTTCAACATGTCCCAGTCAGTAATCACCTTTTTCCATAGATGTTAATTGATGAACTAAAATACATTGTTGGTGTGTCTTAGTAATTAGTATTCTTAACAATTCATTATAAGGTCTGCTTTGCACTTCCATGTCCTTTAAATGCACTAATGTAATTCAGTTCTCTAATCGTAAATGTAACGTAATTCAGATCGTAATTGTAATATAATTCAGTTATCTAATCGTAACTGCATGATTCAAGAAAACAAAAGCCACAGTATGATATTCTATTTTCGTTTCATTTGCACCCAGTCCTTGGACTTTTAATATTTCAAACTTGGATGTCAGCAGGGGCATTCATGTCATACTGACACATTTAGTAACTCAATAACGACCGAATGCATTGCACTTAGATCTTATTCAGACTGTTGAATGTACTGTTACAGACTGAAAACAACAATAACCATGAATCAAGCAGGATTTTGGCAGAAAAGATGGACAGCCTCAATGCCCACGAAACTGATGAGTCTGCCAATCACCTCTACAAGGAACGGGTCAGTGATCGTTATATCAAATAAATCTAATAGATCCGCTCAGAGTGATCTGATCTTTATATCAAATAAATCTAATAGATCTAAGCTTTTAATCAAATAAATCTAATAGATCCGCTCAGATGGAGAGTTATACAAAGTTATTGATGGACGGGGCAGTATGTCTGGTTTTGAAAGTCAGCAACACTACTATGAAATTTTAGTGGCCATCTCATAGAAAATTTGTATCTGATTTTACCTAGTTTTTTGCATGCTCAATGTTTCTACTTTACAGGACTTTTGATTGTAAGTAGGCGGTGCCTGTCCTTAAGATTACCAAAGACCTAAATCATTAAAAGGAATTTTGTATTTGCAACCACATTGACATAAGCACGTCAGCAGCACACAAGCCTTTAATTGATACTGCCATCAAGTGCTGTCTTAATGTTGTACGTACGACCTCATGACTGACAGAATTTTGACTCCATCATTATATACCTTTGCAATCCCAATTACCTGCCATACAACCCCTCTTAGCACATTACCAAAGCAAAAAAGTCTTAAAGGCAAGCCTGAGAGAGTTTTAGATCTGTCCTGGATTTCTCAAAAACAAATTTAAGTGGAAATTTGGACTTTTAAAGGGAACGTAGGGTCAAAAATAAAATTTTGATATGTGAAAACTGGTACCATGCAGACAACAAAATCTAGCATAGAAAAAATAATTGCTGCTGATAACAAGATTTAATCTGTCATTTACACTGAAAACTGAGCTGAATGGGAGAATCTCTTATCATGGCGGCTGATGACGTGTATGCGGCAATTCATTACAACTGCTGTGCCTATAGCACTAAATGGGTTACAGAGTATCTATAATCTAAATATCGGGAGTTCAAGCGAAATTTTGCACTGTGGTCAAAGAAAAAGGAATACATGTATCTACCTTTTAGCATCCCTGATCTCCCCCCAAAACTATGAACATTGTGCAATAATTGGATACATATAAGGCCTTTCCGAAAACGTGAGTTATCTTTCCTTGATCCGGAACGTAGTGCGCTTGCGTAATTTCGTTTCAGACTTCCGGGTAGTATATTCAGAAAGCGTCATTAACAACACTACGGACGACAGTGCAAAATGCCACAGAGATATTGCTGTATTTGCAGCAACCACGCGAACAAATATGTTGACGGTAAAAAAATTACAATGCACAGGTTTCCTTCAAACGATAAAGTAAGGAAAGTGTGGATAAAACGCTGCCATATGATTCGATCAGACTTCAACTTTAAGAATTACGATCAGACGAGGTTGTGTTCGGAACATTTTGTGGGCAAATGTGAACCAACTAAGGAACATCCAATACCAACTTTGTTCCCAACACGGATATTTAAATTATCAGTAAGTATACATTTGCTCAGATGTTTACTTTCCAATATTGGAAAAAGAGATAAGCTAGCCTATGATGGCTTATATTGTTGAAACTAGTAATGTCAGAATGCGAGGAAATTTAAACTAGAGGCCTACAGGCTAGGCCTATAGATAATAATTTACCCTGACACATGTAGATATATTACACCTATCCATGATATGATATTATATAATGTACTATAATTATATTATATTTAATATATTATTATAATATATTTTACCTGGATGTTATAGAATATGATAGAATAGTATTTATTACCAAATCAGGCCCAAATGGGCATAAACATGTAACATATATAACTGTTTATACAAGGAAAGACAATACACAGTGAAGAGTAATTCTTGGAGTAATACACTCATTAGTGGTATTTCAAGTTTTATATGTAAGCATTAATTATAGTACCCAGTTGATACATGTGTGTTATCCCTAATGCAATATATAATATGCCTGATACATCAACAAAAGTCGGTGCTAAAGGATATAAAACAGAAATTCACTTCAGCCTCATGTAGAATAAGCAGATACATAATATATAGATTAAATAGTAAATCACATGTGTGAAATATATTAAACTGCAATGGACAGCAAGGGTAGTATAATATTCTTAATTGTGTTAATTAGTCCACTTCTGCCCAATGCAGAGTATATATCAGCATGCACATTAGAACAGCTTATTAACATAATAAAGCAATAAACTCGCAGTAAATGAGTCAATATATATATCCATACATGACTATGAAATTGTTTAACTAATGGTGCATATTGTTAATATTGTAGCGATGTACATCTGAACATAATCACAAAAAATATACCTGATATACTAACAAGAGACAGCAAGAGTTGGTACTAAAGGATATATCAAACAGAAATCCACTTCTGCCTCATGTAGAATTAACAGATACATAATGTATAGAGATAAACTATAAAGTTTGTATGTTGAACTGTAGGTGTAAATCACACTAAACTGCAATGAACAGCAAAAGACAGTGCTAAAAGATAGTATATTATTAGTTATATATGTTAATTTATCTGCCCATTAATGCATAATGAGTAACAACAACATGCAGTCCAACAACATAACATACTA
The DNA here is from genome assembly GCF_947568905.1 of Ostrea edulis. NCBI lineage: Eukaryota > Metazoa > Mollusca > Bivalvia > Ostreida > Ostreidae > Ostrea > Ostrea edulis. The sequence goes on along the minus strand of NC_079168.1, from coordinate 63,052,910 downwards.
TGATGGTGGTTTTACTTTAAAAAAGTCAATATCCAAAAATAAGTGACTATATGAAATTCTTTAACTATACATCTGACTTATGAATTCAAATAATTTGCATAACACATCAATTATGAATATATCCTCACAGTTCATCAACCATAGAAATTGGTCATAGACATATTGTTAAAAAGATGACATTTCAGTGATATTGTGGACAAGAGATTAATTCTTGATAGATTATGTCATCCGGACAACATAAATGCATTTCATCTTCTACTTCTTTTAATTTAAAATTGGGACGCAGTCTCTCCTCTCTTGATATTCCATAATGTCTACCCCTCTCAATCATCATAATGTCTAACTCTCTCAATCATCAGATTGTGTGAAGCAATTCGAAATTTTGTCAAGAACTGTCTTTTCTCAAATTTTCTTAAGATTAATAAGTATAAGGTTGATCTAGCCCAAAATTTTTTTTCATTGTGCAGTAAGAGTCCAACTTCCCAGAGGTATTTTATCAATTGTTCCCTTCTTTGATACCACTTTTCATGAAAATATGAATTAAGAATGTGTTTACAGTGATATTTAAAGGATGGTGCAGTTGATTTCAGATAGGATTTTAACTGAGGAAGTATAGTTGTTTGAAATTATCAATGGAACCAAACCATTATGATTTATTTTTGTTGAAGTTGAATATTGAGGCAGAGTCTGCAGCTTTTAATAGAGGAAATGTGTCATCTAGGTTCTCTAACCAGTAATTCAAAATATGCTGAACAATGTTGAAACTCATAGGGTGTCTGCCTAATTCAGAAAGAACAGCAAATTTTGTACTTTTGTTATTCACACCTAATAAAAATCTACAAAGTTTGTAATGTAGTTTCTCACAAAGTGATTTTGAATATAATTCGTCCAAAGCAATTGTATGGAGCGCCAAATTAACATAAACTCAAATAATTGAAGATGTCTTCAATTATTTGAAGATATCATCAATTCAATTATTGCACTCTTTAAAGTAGTTCCACCCTCCTGTGACATCATAGATTTTTCAAAATCAATTATTTTTTAGATTTATGCTTGATATTACCATAGATTTTGTTGGAGTCTTTTTCAATGGTAATAGTAAAACATCTTGCTAAACATAAAAAATTCAAAAGTCTAAGTTATATATAAATAACCAATAATATGTTTCAAAATAATGAATCCAAGGGCAATAACTCTGTTTTTATTGAATCCTTTATCAAGTTCATTATGTGATAGATTTTGCTTATTTTTTATAGATTTTTGAATAGATTTGTAAAGTACCAGTTTCATGAAACTATTATGAATACTATTATATCATTTTAACCAGTTTTTGTGAAATTTTAATGATGCTGTTGAAAGAAATATTGCAATTTTCTGACATTGATATATGATTTTGTATATGCATGTCTGGCATTTTAAAAAGTGTGATGACATATATATCTTATTTGATAATTTATTAGTTTTCACTCAAATGAATTGAAATAAATACACATTTAAAACTTTTATCAGATGATAATGCGAGTATGGAGTTACCTTAATTGAATTAATGCGTGCATTAAATCAATTATTGCTCTCATCAATTGAATTAATGTGCACTTCAATTCAATTATTGCTCTCATCGATTAAATTAATGAGCGCATCAATTCAGCTGAAGAATTAATGCTATCATCAATTCATGCAAATATATATATATATATGGAAAGTCTTCAGATAAGGGCCAAGGTGACTCAGGTGAGCGATGTGGCCCATGGACTTCTTGTATAAATATTCATATTGACTGTATGTAAGGTTTAGTTTTCACAAATGAATGAAATACATGTAATGAACTTAGAACTTAGTGTTCTTAAATCTTTTGTAGAGAATGGATGCTTCAGAGTCAACATCAGATGCTTCTGATCAGAACAAGGAAGAATCCATGGATACTAGTACTGAGATGGAATCCGTGCAGACGGCTGACACCAGCTTGCATACAACTGGAGCCTCTGAATATGCGTCTCTAGATATGCATGACTATTTCGGTAGTGAATTCACCACTGTTACCAGTGATTTTGTACATGTTAACAAATGTACACAAACTGTTTTCGCAGTGTCTCAAGATCAAAGCGTACAGACCAACAAAATGAGTACAGAATTGAAAAATAATTTCTGCCAGACAGATTCAAACAAGTGTGATTTTTTATGTCAAGCTTCAAAACCCGATATAGTGTTTGAGGATATACAGGAATCAGATGAGAAGATTATGTTTTACACAGGAATTCCAAACAAAGGTACATTTAATTTACTGTTCAATGAGATTGTTGTCCCATATCACAGAACTCAAACAGATACCGTTAAGAACTGTGGGGGGAGACCAAGATGTCTGCGAATAATAGACGAGTTCCTCCTCGTGCTTATGAGACTTCGACTTGGACTTCTCATAGAAGATTTGAGTGACAGATTTCACATCTCCAGATCAACATGTGCAACAATCATTAACACTTGGATTGACTTTTTATCCGTGAATCTTTCTTTTCTCATATCTTGGCCTGACAAAGAAACAAATGATAGAACAATGCCAGTCGATTTTCAAATGAAATACCCAAACTGTCGTGCCATTATTGACTGTACAGAATTTTTTACAGAAACTCCACAATCTCTTTCAAACAAGTCCCTCATGTTTTCACACTACAAATCACACTCGACATGGAAAGCACTTCTAGCAATTAATCCCCGAGGAGTTATTACATTTGTCTCAGATTTGTGGGGTGGCTAGCATTAGTGATAAACAATTATTTAAGAAATGTGGAATTATAGATTATCTAGAGGCTGGAGATCAAATTATGGTTGACAAAGGCTTTTTAATTTCTGATTTAACAACCCCTAAAGGTGTTGAAATTATCATACCACCATTCAAACGCAATGGAAGATTTAGTAGACGAGAAGTGGAGGAAACACGTCGAATTGCAAATTTGAGAATTCACGTAGAAAGAGCCAATGAGCGTGTGAAAAACTTTCGAATTTTACAAGGAACAATGCCTATTACCTTGTCTAAAGTTGCTAGTAAAACTTTCAAAATTTGTGTTGCTCTCTCAAATCTGCAACCTCCTCTGGTTCTCAGATGATTGAAATACATTATTCTGAGATTCATGTACGACTTTTCAAACAATTTTTAGGTAATATTGTGTATCATTTTCAACCAGCAGTACATTATAAGTTTTCTTTGACTACATGAATGAATGTCATTTTGAGAAATATATATGTATGTGGATGTTAGGAAACTACTAGTATACAAATATTTCCAATGAATTGGATTGTGTTCTACTATATCATCATGTATCACAGAAAGGATGAATCCAATACATGTATATAATTTAAATTGTTCAAATGTGATAAATCTGCTTTTATCAAACAAACATTGTTTTGTTGTATTTATTTCATTTGCAACAACAAGTGGGGATCAAATAATTATGTAAAATAATGAAATTGAAAATATGTTTGTGCTTCTTTTTAATTTGCATTCAGTCAGTCTTTATTAAACAGACATTTTGATCTTCGAACTCGAGATGAGAACAGCTCTGGAATTACTGCATATTTGTAGAATTTCTCCAATTTGATAACTACTTCATTCCAGAATAGATCATGATAATAAATTCTTTCAACTGAGTGGTCAATTAAAGTCCAAACAACAAAATCACACCATTTTCTACCAGATATAGCTAACTGGCCCTGAATTTGGTAGTAATAATTGTGATTTCTTTTTAGAGTTACTTTACCATCCAACAATTCACAGAAGAAATCTTTCTGTGATGCAGCTTCTGATGGTGATAGAGTTCTATATATGTAGGGGCATTTTATTTCAAGAGTTCCACAAGATTCTTTGCAATGTGGACAATGGAGAAGTCCATCTGGGCTGGTACCAAGATAAGGGTAACTTGGATTAGTAAGGAGACCACATTCTTCTACATGCAGTGAAGGATGGTGTTTTTTGGCGCGATATAAATACATGCGTCTTGCTGCAGCCTCGTGAGTATTTCCCCAGTGGGTGGCATCTGATTTGAAAGAATTGTAATTCATGATGGATTTCACTACATTTTCTGAACCAGTTGTTTCCCTCATTTTGCAAATTTGTCCAAAGTTGGAACTTGTTACCCTACCAATTCGTGCTTCAATCCAGTGCTTGCTTTTTCTTTGCCCTTTTGTTAACTGTTGGATAGTTTTTACATCATTTTCTGAAATTGACATTTGTTGAAAATACTCCTCAAATTTTTCCTGACAGAGATGGGAATCTAGTTTCACAGAATCACGATATTGAAAAGGAACATTTTGTAGGTTGGGTAATGACGAGCTATGCATGTCTTCCTGAATAGGGATTGTTTGCAGAAATGCCGCATTTGGATTGCATCGACGCAATTTTTCAGCAAATTGTATCTTATCAATGTCAAGTAGTTTAGAACCTGATCTACTTGTGTCTTTTTTTGCAGATTTGTGGTGCCCAAAGTCTTTGTTCTTTTTGAAGTCATATTTGTTAAAAGACAAATCTTCTGCTTTTTTGGGACTCAGTTTCCTTTTACGTGGTTGAACCCATTTACACTCTGCTGACGTTGCTGAATTAAGTCCATCAACTTTCTTCTCCGTAATATCTACGAGTGCATATAACGTAGCAGATATATGGTTGCATGCCTCACCTTCCCTAAAATTATCATAATGGCAGGTTGATATGCAGTTATAACAAATATTCTGAGAGTATTGCACAGCGATACATAGTCCCCTACCGGTTGCAAAAATTATTGGACCGCAACAATATTCGAAGTTCATTATGTAGATAATGGTAAAGGGGGAAATTATGAAACCAGGATAGGAAAGTTGGAAAAATATCAAATTTAATATGTAACTTGTTATGGAAAAGCAATGTACCAAATATCAAATGAATATCTGCAAGAACAGCGAAAAAGTGCGGAAACTGATTTACTGGACTGACTGGCAGACAGACGGAGTGCAAACCTAAAGCCCCCCCCCACCCCCCCCCCCCCCCAATAAAAAGACAAACCTCTTTAACGCATACTTCAAATGGGGGAGGGGGTGTCGTTTTAATTTTATGGATTCAATTCCTCAGTTAAACCTTTTATTTTACCACTCAGTACTACTCCAGAAAAATTTAAGGGGGGGGGGGGGGGTCACCGGCTTTTTGCTTGCTTACCATTTTCGTTTTTCATGTAGAAATTTCCCATTATTGAAATGTTATAGCCACAAGTTTAAAAGATGGGTATTGATAATAATTGTTATTCAAAATAATTTTATTTTAAATCAAGCAATTTATATGATTTTTAGCGTTTAAATACAGGGTATGTAATCTACGTATCCACGAATTTCAGGGGGGGGGGGGGGGGGTTACTGCCTCCGTGAAACAAAATCAATTTAGCATGAACATATACTTCGAGTTTTCCACTTAAAAACTGTCATGTTTATTTCATTTTTTTCCTCTCTCTCTTATTACAAATCTCAAAAAATCGAAACAATTTCACTTTTTCATTTATATAATTTTCAATTTCATCTTTACGTTAATTTTCTATAGGAAATTAGAATCTTTTGCGTGGTTAGGTCGTCGTCTATCAAATGTAAAAATATTTTCTTTTTTTCAAACGACCGCGTTAATTCGAATCCCTCACGGACATAAGGTTTTTTCAATCTAGATTTTTTTTCTTATTTGAAACACACTTCTAGAGTATTCAAAAATGTTTCATGTCAAATTTCTGCTTATTACGATGTGCCGAGTTTGTAATAAACTTTTAACCTGGACATTGTTTAGTTTGTTTAGTTGGACTTCGTGTCCAATATGTGAATGAGACTCACAACAAACACGCCAAATACCTGTATTTTATTAGTCAAGGCTGCTAACGAGAACTTATGTTTTATGAATTAACAATGGGGAATCCTACAGGTATACGTATATAAGAGTTTAAATCTAGATGAAGGTCAGTTCCGCATGTACGTCACAACACTTGCCGCTTCTGTGCAACACCCTCTTTTCTCAGGAGCTTTATTCTGGATAATTTAGACCCTTTTTCTAGCACAGCTAGACTTATAAAATGTCAGAGGTTGCTTGTTAAATATTAAAATAGTAAACGTTCAGCGATAAGAGTTCTGACACTTTAAATATAAATCAGACGATATACATACCCGGCTGCACATGTACAATTTGCGGAGTGGACACGTCCAGTTACTTTGGACAGAGTTACCCAAACATTGTAATCGGGTTTGTTTTTGACAGAGTCCGTTGGTAATGATGGAACAACTTTAGCCCTGATAAAACAATGAGAGCATTCCTCATTTACAGCATGATATTGGAGATCATACACGTGCCGATCCTCGTAAAAAACCCGAGCTTTGAGCTGACGAGTTGCCATCATTTTTTGGGAATCGGTTGTTCTGTTTTGACTTAATACTAAATAATTGTACAAGTCGTTGTTGGAGATATTAGGAAATAAGTGAACGTCCGACTTCCAGTTCGATTTTAAAGATTCTGGATCAGGTAAAATTTCACTGAGGGGAGTCATTAACTTTTCAAAACGCCGAATACCATCACTTATAGCATCTGACACACTTGTTTCTGAGACAGTTTTTTTGTTCAGAAAAATCACACCCTTGACTCGTTCAAGGAGTTCTTGTTTGTTTCCACTGACCATTTCCTTACGTTCCCGAAGAAAAGATTTTAACTGTTTGATAGACCATTTTTCAATTTCAGCATCCATATTCGATATGTAACTCGAATTTCGCGCAGTATGATCGTGTTACTACCCGGAAGTTGTCATAAGCACACTAAATGTTAGAGTACAAAGAGAGATAACTCACGTTTTCGGATAGGCCTTATACCTTGGAAGTGAATCTTTTGTTTTTGAACGGCATTTTGAGAAAGAGTCTTTTAAAGAGGATATCAGGGTAAGTACCGGTTATATTTGCTTTTTACTCAGTAAATACTAATAATTCTTAATGTGTATAACCAGAGTTTATTTACAACTAACTTTTACTTAATATATAATAATTTTCTAATTTAATCTATCCTTATCCAATGAACATTTTGTACAGGCTAAATATGAAGGAATGGGTAAACACTGCTTTTTAAATATTCAAAGTTAAATTAATATCTATTTAAGTTAAGATATTGGGATACACACCAAAACCTATTAAAAAGAAGATGCAGTAACTAAAATATTTGATGACAGCAAGCCTAAGAAATAAGAGAAAATAGCTCAAAAAGATGAGGAAAAGCAGGATACATGTAATACTTTCAAAAATCATCACATCACTAGCACATTTTGTATTATACTATTGTTTTTAAAGAAATTGAAAATGTACAAGTAAACAAATGAAGTATAGTATATATGAAGTATAGTATATATGAAGTAAGTATATATAATTAATTAGTCATTATTTTTCAGCTAATCCATTTTCTTTTGGAAACCAATGAAAACTCATATGCAGAACCTATTGACCAACCTGGACTATCAGCATCTAAGGAAACAGGTAATTTGATGCACTTCTCTATTAAATGATTAACAAAGTTTTACAACCAAGGTCATTTGAATTCCCCCTTTGCAGTTAATCTTTCAATTCTTGACATTTATGTGGTAATTACTGCAGGGGTGTAGTGATAATCAACTGATTTGTGCTGTATACAGGTTCACATTGTTAGATTCTCTTGTAAACAGATGTACTAATAAATCAGAAAGAGAGAAAACTACTATGAAAAATAAACTCTTTGTTGTGTGAAATACATGTACATGTACATGCACTTTCATGAAAATTCATTACTAAAGTTATAAAGTAATGGTTTGATTTCATTTTTATATTTTCAGCTCAATGAAGACATGAATAGTGACAAAAATATCCCACTCTCAATCCATATTGAAGAATAAATCAACTTTGTGCAACATATACAGATAGAATTGCCCAGTCATTGTCCATCATATGTGCTAAGGAATGTTCAAGTGAAGAATGAAGAAGTGAAGATAATGAACAATCCTGTATAAAGAATACAAAATTAAAAGTTTAAGAATTAAGAGTGTCGTTTTCATCAATTTATCCCAATGCACTAGTGTTTTCATTTGAAGCTGCTAATAATTCCTCTTCATTATAATCAGGCTCATATTGATATCCTTTGCAGTCAGACATGATCAGATGCTTTCACTGAGAGGCAATTGCCCGGTATACGTCATAAACAGATGGGATTGTAGGAAATATCTTAAAGAGCGATAACTTTATCTTGCAAAATGGCAGCCTCCAGCAGATGATGTGTAGCTATATTTAATAGCCGATTTCTACACAACAGATTACAATCAAATGGAAATAACCAGTGGACTTAATTACTAAATATTTAGTATTTGAAATGTGAAATTATTTTTTTATACCCTACGTTCCCTTTAAGTCTGCGATTTTACTCAAAATTTTGACTTCTCAAATAAAAGAAAGTTAGTTTGAGATTTTTTCAAGAAATCCAAGCCAGATCAAAAATTTGACTGGTACTCTTGTACAGTCTCGCGACTCTACATGATACTGAATACAGGGTTATTTTTGTCTTTACAGTCTCGCGACTCTACATAATACTGAATACAGAGTTATTTTTGTCTTTACAGTCTCGCGACTCTACATAATACTGAATACAGTTATTTTTGTCTTTACAGTCTCGCGACTCTACATAATACTGAATACAGAGTTATTTTTGTCGTGTTATTTTCACTCTTCTACACTTTCAGACAGTTTAGCTCTGTTTTAAATTCGCCAAGACATGTACAGTTGTTTTAAATGAGAGATAGAGAGATAAAGGTTTTGCCCAGTCTTACATTCACCCACTGACTTCGAGGGCGAAAATAAAACAGGGGCCAGCATTTCTGGCCAGTATACTGTTTATACCTGTTCATTGTGTTTCTTCAGGAGAAGATGCAGGCTCTTCATTTAGAAAAATCAAGACTGGAAGAGGAACTAAGAAAAGTCACACAAATGGTGAGTGCCTGGTGGATTCATTATACAAAAGAGTTTTATATATGTGTTCAAAACTAGTAGTCCGTCATCTCATCAAATTAAAATTAGATCTTCTAATCTGCTCTCCTAAGACTGCTACGCTAATACTAGCAAGCGGTTTTATAAAATAGCGTAAACTATCCCAACTTACTTTTAACATCAATCATATAGAATCAGCAAAAATTACTTTTGTTCCTTATAATTTGATTTAGTAAATTGCATTTGATATTAATTATTTGATGAATAATTCTAAAGAAAATATGAATCTTGTATAATGCGGACTGACATTGCTGTAGCAACAAATTGGAAACAGAAAATCCAAAGGTATTGTGATGTCATTCTAGGACGTCATAAAGCGTGACTAAACGGCAAATAAAGAATGTTAAAGTTAAATGAAGCAGTCAAATGGTGTGTTACAAAATTAAATTATAGAAGTTTATTGTTGAGGAGTTGAATACATCCATCATCTCGATATACATAATACTTAGAGGTATATTTCACATGCAGCATTCCAGAGAGGACAAATTTATAACAGCAAATTTTCTGATTCTTAAATAATTAGTATGCATTTATCATACACAGATTGTTGGGAACATGGTGAGACACTTTGTTCTCTTTAGATTAATCTTTTCTTAGTTGGAAGACGCCACTGCAGACCTGACGAAATTCCGTTCCCAGCATTCCCAGTTTATCAAAGGTCGCTCTAGCAGTCCTGTTGACATAGAGAATTTCACCAAACTTCAGATTGATCTAGTGGACCAACAGAGACAGCTCAGGGAGCTACAAGAGTTTATGGATAACAAGGAAAATGAGAAAAGTCTAAAGTTCAGAGGTAAGAAGAGGTCAAAAGGTTAAGAATTGATGATCTGAAAACCATAGAGAAAGTTTTAAATAAAGAATACATGGAATCTTAATTTTTTGTTTAACAAACCCATTTAGATTGGCAATAAAATTATGGTCTGCTGCCGAAATGCAGATAAACTCTCCATGAGACTAGATTCTGGGAAGATTGTGATGTAATAATTCTGCAGTCATAATTTTAAGCTGTGTTAATGGTTAAAATGTAAAACTGTCAAAGTTTATACATTAACAAGTTTTTGATATACTTTATGCATTTTTAATAATGATAATGCTTCTCGAGTTGTTTTTTTTATGGTGCACTTTGAATATGGCTTGTATATTCTCACAGTCAAAGAAAATGAACAGAAGAAATTAATTCAAGGTCTAGAGGATGAGAAGACAAACTTGACAAGAAAACTCAAACTTACTCAAAAAATGTTGGATGAACAGCTTGAAAAAATAAAAGCTCATGTATGTATATGTGCTAATAATGAACCTGTTGAATTCATTAATCCCATATTTATTATTCCTACAAGTAACAACTTCGGTTAACATGCCTAGTACGCTCGTTATACATCTCTAATATGCGATAATAAAAAAAATGAATAAATGAAATAATATGAAAATAAAGTGTAATGAAATATAAATACATGACAATGTATACATGATAAACTAGAATAAGACTGTTGCTGTTGAACCTCTAGCTGGCTGGAGTATGTTTTATTATAAACTTTATAAAAATGATTTGTAGTATGCTGACTGTGAGAAGAGGAATATATTGGTGGTTGACTTGTACAAGGAGAATTCTGATTTAATGGAGGCTTTGTATCTAATGGAGGAGAGAAAGAAGGATGCTGTGTCTCGCTGTTACAAACTTGAAGACCAGTGCAAGGTGCTACGTCTCATGCTCAAAAAAGTTTGTCATGTCGCCATCTCGTGATGTCCTCAGCATTATCCAATTCGATTCGGACACCATGTGTTTGTCGCAGATGTTCCTCGTGTTGGTTTATATTCCAGTAGAGAATGGTGTATACAGAATGTGTTTATCCACCAGCTGTTGATGATATATGGGGGCCGTGCCATTAGTTGTATGTAACAGACATCCAAAGTGTTCATATGTGTGAGACAATGTTCTGTGTGACATGCCTCGTCATAATCTGTCCTCGCCAGAAGATCCCTCAAATATTGTTGAGATAGCTTATTTGGGATATTCAAGAATATGTATGGTTGTGTGATGTAGGGAGAGAAACAGAAGGATGGACTGGTGATTGCCTCTGTGCAGTGTTGGTGATTGCCTCTGTGCAGTGTTGGTGATTGCCTCTGTGCAGTGTTGGTGATTGCCTCTGTGCAGTGTTGGTGATTGAAACCCTCGATGCTGTTTGTAACAATGCAAATTCAACATGGTACTTATATTTACTGTATAATGTCTAATTTTGGCATCGGAAATACTTATTTAGCGGATTTTTCTAAACTTTATAGTTTGACCTACAAAAAAAATGTATCAGCATTTCACTTTTTGGTGCATTTTCATTTAACAAGTGTATCATTTATATGGATAGAAATTTTGGCACTTTCATTTTTGGCAAATTTTCATCATCCACCAAAAAAGTCAACATTTGTAGTCCACCTAAATACCCAATGTACTAGGGCTGCAACGAGTACCCGAAATAACTGAAAACTGCGGGTCGTGTTGTTCGGGTCGGGTTCGGTTCCATTTTTCCGTATTTCGGTTTGGGTTTGGTTTTTAAAATAGAATCATTGTTAGAAATCCGTTTAAACGAAATGTCGTCAAAATCCTCAAAGGTGGCGGTATTTTGATCAATTATTAAATGATGGCATTGTGGACAAAACTGTAAATAATGACAGTATATGTAAGATATGACAGACGCATTGAAAATACGCCACAGAATCAACATTGTCAATGACAAAACATTGAAAGCATGGATGGAAATGAGTAGAAGTGACAATGCTGTTTCTAGTACCATGGATGTCGAGTCTAAACCTCAGTCCACGTCCCCGAGTAATTATTGTGACAAAATACAATAAAGGTTTTTGATTATAACTGTATATCAGATTTTTGAAATAGTTATATGGACCCGAACCGAAATACCCGAACCCGAAGTAAAAAATTTAGAACTGACCCGACCTGATAATTTTTGGAACCATGACAGCCCTACAATGTACATGTATTTATGTGCACCTAAATACCCAATGTACATGTATTTATGTGCACCTAAAGTATCCAATGTACATGTATATATGTGCACCTAAAGTATCCAATGTACATGTATATATGTGCACCTAAATACCCAATGTACATGTATTTATGTGCACCTAAAGTATCCAATGTACATGTATATATGTGCACCTAAAGTATCCAATGTACATGTATATATGTGCACCTAAATACCCAATGTACATGTATTTATGCCCTTATTTGTTCACTGAAATGTCTTTTATATTCATTTTTCAAAAAATGTTGGGGTATTTGAATTTACATAAACTATGTTTATGTACTTATAACATTTGTTTTTGTACTCATAAATGCACTGTACAGTGATACAGTTTCATTTGTTAAGACTTGTGTCACTAATGTTGAAATTCGTTGGATCGAGTTCAATATTTTAGCAAACAATACAGTACTGTGTGGCTTTACTTCAAACAACATCGGAGTGCGAGATCCGACTTATAAATATCCATTCTGTCTCTTGAGATCTAGATTTATATAAAATTGTGGTATTACATAAATAACTTTGGTTTGCCAATGTACCTAGTAAAATTCTTAAGATTCGGAAGGAATTTATACTATAACATACAGTATAATGATTCATTCAAAATGTGAAATCTGCCACGATTTGACCTGCTACTAAAATATTAAAGTCAATTTGAAACAGAACAAGCAGGGGCTAGCTAGTTTTACAAAAGATCTTTCCACTGTCAAAGACCAAATTTTTTAAAATGGTCAAAAAGAATTCCATTTCCGTGTACAATTTATGAAAATATGGCATTTTATGTACTTAGTGTTTCCATTTATTTATATATATATATTTTTTTTTTTGGGTGGTGAATAACTGAATTTATTTTTGAAAAAATTGCAGCAATAAAGAAATTGCTAGCAGATTTTTGGGGTTTTTAACTTGAAAGTTGTAAGACCTTTCGTTAGATGGATCCCTGATTAATATCAGATAGTTTGTGTCAAAATGTTTACCAGTCAAGGACATTAAATGAATTTGATCATATTTTCAGCACAAAACTATATTTTCAGCACAAAACTATATTAGAATTTTTTTTAAAAACAAAATTACTTGTATTTGTACTGAAAACATTCATAACATCAATGTGTTGTGCTGAAGGATTTGTGTATGTGTACATTTTGCAAAATGTAAATGAATATCTAAAATAAATGTCAAGACTTATTCAATGTATACCTACATGTAAATTGTGAAAAATCTGTCAAACGTGTGTTGTATGTATGTATGTCACTCCAATTTTTGTATCTTGTCATGAAATCATAAAACCATAAAATCATAAAAGTGTTTTACACATGCTGCCAAAGTAAACTGAAACTGTATATATAGTAATTTATCAAACATTTGTATTACATTGTATTTATGAATGAAAAAATTGATGCATAAACAGATTCTGAAGAAATACTCTTAATCATGCAACATAGAGATAGGAATTTAAAATAATATGATAGGGTTTAATACACTGTGTGTATTAATAGTGATTATTTCTGTGATAGCCTTCAGTGCCTTTTTCAAACAATTTTTGCACAAAATGTCTCATTCTAACTGTGATAATCATGTGTATATTTTTCTTGTGTCTATTTTGAAATTGATGCTATACTTATTAATATATTCCAATACTCTTAGCATTGAATGGTGTTTAAACACAAAATATTGATGGAACTTATTTGTGAATGATAAATCATATATATATATAATACATGTATATTATTAGCAATAAAAAATGTCAGAAGGTATATCTGATTTTATCTTTCATTGATATTATATGTCATTCTCATTAGTTTAATTAGTAAGCAACCACGCCCACTTGTCTTATGCTAAAAGAGAGAGAGCGAGCATGTAATATGCACAAAACCTTGTTGGAAACACAGACATGTATGCAGGTGCGCGCAGACCTGGTTTGACTTGTCTGTCCTTGCAAATTTGTGGTCGGTCCATTCTTATGGACTTTTTGGGCCCCTATAGAATTCAAAATTTTAAAAACGCTTTAAAAAAAGGACTTAATTTCCATTTATTTCATAAAAGATATCATGTTTTAATACAGTTTCATGTGATTTGTCTTGCTAAATTTCCAGTCATTCGCAGTTCGTTTACCCTCTTAAAACAGCTGTCAAATGTGGGTTACTATCTACAGTAACTCTTAACATTCGTAGAGTGTATTTAGATCTGGATTCATCGATATGAATTTTTTTGTGAATAGCTTAAACTCTTAGATTAAAAACAAACAAAAATCAATGCTAGAGGATGAAGTGGGCAGTGTGTTGTGTCTATCGCAGTATCAATGCTGATTGAATTGCTACATTTTTTTGTTACAAGGAAGTGTTTGTTTTGAGGCGTCCTTGATCTGTCTTTGTCAGTGATGACTGGTGAAGGAGTAGTATTTATAGTTTAAGCCCACCATCTATTTGCACGATATTTTAAGGATCGAGGTTGCTGCTGTTTTTGAATAATTACAGAAGTAAACGTTTTTTGGATGATTTTTCGTGAATATACTATACTTTTTTGAAATTAAAAAAAACTATCGCTTTCGTACAATAATTTGATATCAAGATATATGAAGCATGAATTTATAAACTGATCTCATGAAAAATATACAATTTCTATGCCTGTTAGAGTACTCCAGGTAGTGGCGCACTTGACGATTCTACACGTGAATCGGTATCGGTCTGTGCCAAGTGGTCATGCAAAGAACTGAAATTTATGTCCCGGAAAGAAATTCGGTTTTGACAACTATATTGCGAAATATTTTACTTTCTTAATTAGTTTTGTAATTAGCAGTTAAATTTGTACAAGTTTATTCATTATCTCAATAAATCTATTTTTTACTTGCTGCTACTCGCATAAGAGCAAGAACTTATAAAATCATATTGTTTGGGTGTAGTTAAAAAATACACACACACCCCCACCCCCAAAGAAAACCCACATGCGAATCGGCACAAAAAGAAATGAAAAAAAGAAAGCCAAAATGAAACGTAAGAACACTGCTTTCCATAGGGCTAATTTAGCTAACTAAATTCATTCTAATTTATTATATTTTATATACATTTAGGAACTTATTACGAGTTGATTGGAGTGGGGGCGTGGCTCTGTATTGCAGCTGAATGTTGACTTTCGGTACAGCTGAACACGCGGAATCAAAGTCTCCAATCTGGTTTAATCCCATAGATATAACCAAGAAGAATGATAACCCAGTAAAAAACATTTTAACTAAAAAAAGTACCAACGTACACAAAAGAGCAGCGAGGTTGTCTTTCTTGCTTTGACAGCGAAAAAGATGGATGAAATTAAAATCCAAGGATTTCACGGTTCCTCTTCCTAATATTGACAAAAGTACGTGTATTGGCCTATCTTTTCTTGACTTTCCATAAATTTGCATTTCTTGATATTTTTTCATCAATGTTAATTTCATGACTTAATTAGCCATTTTTCTTCTCTTATAGACTTGGATGCAAAAATGTGTATAATTTATCTGCAAAAATCTGTATTTCCTTTTAAAAATGGTGAAATAGAAGTTCATGGTGACTTCACAGAAAGCTTTGATCAAATATTCTCATCAGGAGAACTAAGTATGATGTATTCATCGGCGGTTCACCTCCCAAATACATGGGCTGCCGTATTTAGAATCTCGTGGTTTTAACAAATCGCTCATTTGTAAATTGCCGTTGATAAATATGTTTTTGGGGTAGACTGACTGACGTGAAACAAACCACACACTTGTAAAAAAAAAATATCGCTGTTTCATTGTTTAAGATTTTCGCTTTTTTCTTTTTAATATTGAAACAATAAATTCACACAATGAATTCAAATTATGGACGAAGTTAATGAAGAAATAGAGGGTAACATAGGAAAAACGTCGAAAGAAAGACATGTTATGCCTTCTTTACACAGATTTGATTATTGTCGTGATGGATGCAAGATTGTAATACTAGCTGTAACACCATAGAATCGTCCCAGGATAACCGTTATTGCTCTAAACAAAACATCCCACAACATAGTCATCACGGTATAGAAATCGGTCCCCACAAGCATTTTATTACATGTGTTATACTTAAAACAGGCTTGGAGGTTATAAAACTGTTACCGTACTCATACTCAAACTCAGCCATGTTTGTTTTGAGCACAACTCTGAGCAAGCTCCGAAGCATACTCGAAAAATCTTCAGCATACATGTACTCCATTTGAGTGTGAGAATAATATCATAAAAGTTTTATAACCTTCAATTTTGAGTATGAGTACAATTTAGAGTAGGAAGTTTGAGTATGAATACGTGCTCAAAAAGTTTTATAACCTCCCCGCCAGGTGTATACATTGTACATTCCCACTTTTTTGTTTTCATTTGTCTCATTTGAATGACGGTTACCGAAATAGCCGAGTAGTTACGATTGACGTGTCGGTTATTGTGACGTATTTTGATTTCATTACTTCAGAGCAATCACAGTGATCTCACGTCGTCCAATTTAACTTATCAAAAGTGTAAGTGAAATTTTCTTACATATTCCCTGATATTTGAATTTGGAATGCACTTCAAAATCCGTCTTGTGCAACCATTTTACATTATGAAAATCAATGCACGCATATAAGAGAAAATACAACATAATACGCAGGTGAACATAGTGATTATAATTTATAGTCGCCGTGACCTTGACCTTTGTTGGGCACACGGCGCCTGTGTCTGATGTGAAAACCTGTGGTCACATCTGGCAATTCATAAATAGAATATAGATTGTTCGCAGTAGCTTCCGTTTCGAAATCGATTCACATTAACCACCATATGCATATATGACCTCGACACTTGCTACATTAAAATGTACAATTTTTAAGATATCATACATTTACAGATTATAAGTTGAACAGACAGCTGCGTTTTTGCCTATGTGACACCTAGCTTACACATCTGTTGTGATAGACAAGTATAATAAGAGATCTTGAGGAAGGATTTTTAGGATAATCCCCGTCTGTGTCGCTATCAGTCGTTCTGGTACATCCCAATTTGAACCACAGACACAAAACGTCGAGCGCCTGTGATTTGAACCTAGTTTGACGACAGAGATCGTCTGCGTTCTAGATCCTTGGTCTCCATGGATCCATACACTGACGTAATGTCAGACAGCATCAGTTTTGCACAAAATACTGTTTTAATGATTTCAGTTTCTGGCTTGGATTTCTCGAAAAATTCTCAAACTTAAATTTGAGTTCTTTTTGATTTGAGCAGTCAAAATTTGAGTAAAATCTCGGACTGAAGTCCAAGTTCGACTTAAGTTCATTTCGAGAAATCCAGGCCGACCATATGATGCAGTTTCATCAGTTACACCAACCTGTGTGTACAGGACTTTGTAGTGGCTCATACGTTGACCACAAAGTCAGTAAAATGATAAATTAATCATTAAAAATTTAATGACAAGTTTAACCCCTTTTAAAAAGAAAAATGAGAAAATTGATATGTCAGTTGCGATGAGTTATTAGAAATTAATCACACCGCATAGGTGTGTATTGGACATGTGTCATAAAAAATATATAATTTGACAAAAATATGATAATTTTGTAAAATTGTGGCAAACGATTTCACCTCGTCGTTATATTCATTGATGTAACGCGTAATTTCTCAGGCGTAGGTTCATTGACTGACACGAGGAAGATTAAATATCATACCGGGGACAGAGTGATTCACTGCAATTAAAAATACAACTCTGCTTTACATTGACAAGACATAATCTCATTGAACATAAACAGTCTGCACTTTCTATTTCTATCATTGAACAGTTTTACTTGCAGAATCTTTAAAGTTTCTCATTTTAATATCTGCTTTAAAACAATTTATTCGCCATACATGCCACGTATATAAAGTTTTAACATACGATCGTCATTATTTACAACCTACCAATTTTCTAATATCATAAAATGAGAAAAAAAGATCAGAAAATTAAAATAATGCATAAATAAGTAACGGAATAAATATTATACAAAACCAATTTCAAATGATAAAAAATTCATTCAAATTCAGCGCTTAAAGTCAAATTATTAGATCTGTGCTTAACAAATAAAGATGCATCCCGCAAAATTTCATTGCAATCCTGTGCGGGTAAACCTCAAATATGTCATTGATAAAGCTCAAACAGTATCATCATCCCGAATTCATTTCATACTATAAGTGACCCCGACCTTTGACCTGAATCCTTAAAGACTGTTCAAATGAAGTTTTATCGTTTATTTGAAACATCATTTGGAAAACAATTTCTTGCCATATATAACCTGGAAACTTTGTCATTTGCACCACAAAACTATATGGGGTCTTAGCTAAGTAAGGGTAACTCTTTGTGTGAAGTTACATTGCGAAAACTGAAATGATATTTCATTCGCAGGGTGTCGAGCCACTTTTGGTCTAAAAAATACATGTATAGGATTATAGGAATTTTTGTTTGCAGTTTATGGGGTAAATATAGGGATTTTTACAGCAGATTTATAGGAATAAATAGGGTTTTTATTAGAATTTGTATAAAAGTTTATTGTTTCTGCATAAAAATCTAGGAAGCATAGTATCTTACTGGAGAAGAAATAATATTAAACTTAAACAAAGACAAAATCCTTTCAGGTGACAGTTTCAAAATGTTAGAAGTGGATAAATTGAACATTTAAAATACAACAGAAAGGTTTGAAATTGCTTATTTGAAACGGATATTAATGAATTGGAGAAAAATATGATCTAGATGACATGGTATAATTTAGTTCATATTTGCCCAGTTCATTGATTTTAAAACCAAGCCATACTTAAAGTGACAACCATCAAATGGATTGCCGATTCCGTAAATGTTATTCATAATAAGATATAGAATATATGCTAAAATGTAAATTGAAGAAGTTCGAGATAATTATTTCAGTTTCAGCCATTCTCTTAGTATTGTTTTGACAAAAATAACAAAAAGACACATTTGAATGTATCATACATGTAGGTATGATTGTATCAATAAACATTGCTTAAATTTTGCTGCCCCGGCTACACCTGATAGATGGTATCAACTACAAGGTACTTTGCCAGAACAGCTTATCTGATCTTAATGCAAATACAATGTGAAGAGGTTTGAAATAACTTCTTTATTAATGATTAAGACATTCATATATATAATTTTTCACATTTGGATATATATATATATATATATATATATATATATATATATATATATATATATATATTATCATACATGTATATATATATATATATATATATATATATATATATATATATATATATATATTTTAATTTTTGAAAATAGGACTGTCATTTTTTGGATATGTAGGGCTTTATAGGGATTTTAATGACTTATAGGGAAAATATAGGAACCTTCAAGTTTATAGGAAAATATAGGAATAAATAGGGACTTGACACCCTGCATTCGGAAACGAATATGTTGGAGACGCGGACGGGTGAACAGATTTCATATTGTCTTACACCCTCGCTAAAACGGAGGACAACAACCATCAGAGACTCCTTACACATAACAACTATATCACAGGGACAACACGCAGGGTGTTGTTTTAACAATGGTTTCTTATTACAATCAACTACCTTCCTACCTAGTCCTTGTTGCACTCGGAGGCACATAGGGCAAGGACTAGTTTCCTCTACTGCTCAGTCATTTCCCTGCTTCTCCAATTCCCTCTAAGTTAGGTCCATCTCCCTCATCTCGGTATCCACAGTCCGTCTCCAGGCAGCCTTTGGATGGCCTTGCTTCCTCTTGCCTTCTGGAGTCCACCTTAAGGATATCCTGGTGATGCTGTCGGTCGGTTTTCTGAGGACATGTCCAATCCATCGCCAACGGTATTTTTTAAGAATGACACGCATGTCTAAGGTGTTTGCCTCTTTCATGTAGATCTTTGTTGGAGATTTTGGTAGGCCAGAATATCTTCAAGATTTTTTTCAAGCAACCATTGTGGAAACTTGAGAGTTTGTTGATATCCCTCTCTGTCATCCTCCAACATTCCACACCATGATACAACAGTACTGTCAGAACACAACTGTTATATAACCTCATCGTGGTGTTCCTGCTTATGCTTTAGACTTCCAGATGTTCTTAAGATTTACGAAGGCGCCTTTTGCTTTACTTAGTCTTGCCTTGATGTCTTCTTCAGCCCCACCATTTGTTGTCACAATGTGAAGGCTCTTGTACTTGCCAGGTTTTCCCCATCTAATAGTATCCCTTTTGGATGCTTTGTGTTCAGTGACATTACTTCAGTTTTCTTCACATTTATCTTTAAGCCGATTTTGCTGGCATTTGATTGTAACTTCGAAGTCTTGATCTGCATATGGGTTTCAAGATGATACAGTAGCGCAAGGTCATCTGCGTAGTCAAGATCTTCAAGATTGGAAAAGAGGATCTATCTAATGCCTGTATTGTCTCCACTCAGGGTTAATCTCATTACCCAGTCCACGGCTGTTATAAATAACAGGCATGACATCACAAAACCTTGTCTAACTCCAGATTTCACAAGGAAGCTGGTATCTGATGTTTTGCCAACTGTACATTTGAATTCTGAGTAGAAAGCTTTAATCAAATCTACGATTTTAGAATCCTTAGTGTCGTAAGATCTTCCATAAGCTTTCTCTTTGGATGCTATCAAATACCTTCTCAAAATCTACTAAGTTGATAATCAACTGCCTTTAGCATTTTGATGTTTAGTAATAAGACTTCTAATGAAGAAATTCGCGCCGGTAAGTGAGAAAGTTTCCCAGTTTACTTTCGGAAGGTCGGTGATCTCTTCCCAGGTACATTGTATCTGGATTCTCTCTTCCACCAATAAAAACTGGGCGCCACTAGATAACTGAAAAATTGTTAAGTGTGGCGGAAAACAAAACAATCAATCAACATCTAATGAACAAACTCTGTGAATAAAGGATGGCGCGCTTTAGGTTATTCTTTTGTTTTATGTTAGAAGATCAAAGGTCACGGTCATTGGGATTCATACCGGGTTATTTTAATGAAATAATTTTCAATTGGTATATCAGGCATTTTTAGGTCAAAGGTCAAGTAAGCCGATCAAAGGTCAAGTCATCAAATCAAACGAAGTAGTAAAAATGATATCTGAGTTTTAGCAATGCCACGTCACATGAAAAGTTTCTAGTGCTGAAGGAAGGATCTTTTTATTGATTTTTGGGGTCAAACATATTTCCAGATCATATTTTCGTAAAATATGATTTCCAGATCATATTTCAAATACCGTTTAAAGTTCAGCAATGAGATGAAGAGTCAATACATGTATAAAAAAGGGATGACGTTATTGTATTTAGATAAATAGGTGAAAAGTCAAGGTCACTGAGTCACATATTGTAGGAAAGGGTGAAGATAATGAACAGTGATCAATCTCATAATTCCTATAAAGAATACAAAATTAACAGCAGGGCAAACACGGACCCCCGGACATACCAGAGGTGGGATCCCCTGTCGACGGTCACTAGTTATTTAACTCAGAAGGTAAAATTAGAGGTCAAGGTCACCAATTCACAAAGAATTGGAACTTTGCAAAACGAATCTTCTTAATGTGTTCTTTCTTCCTTTAAAACACACATTGATAAATCTAACTGTAGGAGGAGGTCATAATTTCTCCATGTTTGGTAGTTTTATCTTGAATGATCATGTGGAATTGCATGACCAGATACCCAGTTCACTGCTATAGCACTTACTACCACGCATTATGTCCCACTGTCACTGTTTTCTAGTTTGCGCACGAAAAATACGAATACAGTTTTTCTGTAAGGTTACAAAGTTGGAGGCAACATCTGTGACGAATACACCTCCCTAATATATTTACTAAAAACAGCACGAGGATTTGTCTAGCTTACCATGAGTCATATTGGATAGAGACAGTTCCATATAATATCGAATAAATCGGTGTCGCGGTTTAATTTTCCGAGCGTTTTAAATTTAAAAAAAAATTAAAATAAATTCCCAATAAATAGTCTTAAAATTCATTTTGTTAGTCGTGAAATGTACAGTATTAGTTGAAAATTGACAAACCGCTTGTTTTCCTTCACTTTCTGATATTGGATATTTTGAATTTCCTCTGTTCTTTGAATTTGGTAAAAAATCAATCGATTTTTCTCTCTATATAATTTTCCTTTCTACTTTACCTGAACAATGACACTTGATACAAATAATTCGAACTTCTTCGTTTTCTATACACAAAATATGAATAAATATGCAAACGTAATAAATAGCTACATTATAGACTTAATTAAGTCAAGTTGATCGAATTATTAGTGTTTACTTGATGTATCTATATTTTTATAAATCCAGTTTTCACTTAGATAAAAGTTGAATATAGCCTACATGTACATATTTTGTTTGATACAAAATCATAAGTACAAATGTCCAGCATAATGTTTCATTACAAAAATACAGGTTATTGCTACAAAGGTTGTGTGACATGTCTATTTTCAGGAGAGAGAGAAAACTATTTTGAGAAGTTGATGTAAAGTGTTTTTGTTGTCAGCATAAGGGAGGGGATGGGGTGGGTGACAGGGGGGTATGCGCATCCTTTGACACTCCCTCTTTTCCCCCTTGTACGCGCATTTTTAATATTTCACAAATATCGAATTTTTTGAAGAAAAATAATATGATCGAATTTTGAAATTTTTACAAAGATTACCATCCATTCATTATAGGACGGCTCAAGCTCGACAGTTTTTGGGGTTATTAATCACGCCGCCAAGTTATTTGACAATTTTAAGATGGTATGCACCAGGTGAGCCTCCATTTAAATCCACCACTTCCGTCCAAGCTACACGTGTCTCTAAGGGCGAGTTAGAAGAATTTCTTACTTCCATGTATAATACTCCAACCAATCACATCCATCGTACGAATTTGAAAACTGACACATGCGCAGTATCCTTAAAAGATCCATATGTCACACTAACCCTCGTGAAAGGCAGGGTTACTTGAGTAAGAGTTCAACTGTCACAGTACATCATATAAGAACAAGATATAGGGCTCACGGCGGGTGTGACCTGTCGACAGGGGATGCTTACTCCTCCTAAACACCTGATCCAACCTTTGGTGTGTCCTGGGGTCCATTTGCCCAGCTATCTATTTTGTATTGATTATGGGATTTGTGAGATTGATCACTATTCGTTATATTCACCTTTCATACAGTTGAACTTCTCCCCGTACGATTGCAACTCGGGTAATCCGAATTCGTACTCGAGTTCCCGAGGGGATCCGGGTTAGAATAGGTCCTCAGTACCTTCTTGTTTGTCGTAAGAGGCGACTAAATGGGGCGGTCCTTCGGATGAGACCACAAAAACCGAGGTCCCGTGTCACAATAGGTGTGGCACGATAGAGATCCCTCCCTGTTCAACGGCCACAAGCGCCGAGCATATGCAAAAAGATATGTGTTTGCAGTCCTTCACGGGTGTTGTAGAGTGAGCCTTCCCCCATAATGAGACTACCCCCAGAAGCCTGGCTCTAGAGTGAGCCTTCCCCCTGGGGGAAGGCTCACTCTAGAGCAGGAGAACCCCGGGGGAAGTCTCACTCTAGAGCCAGACTTCCCCGTGGGAAGACCTACTCTATTCACTAGTTGTAGAGTCAGACCCCCCCCCCCCCCCTAGCAGGACTTCCCTCTTCATTTATTCCTGGTAAACTATTATCACTTTATGGAGATTGTTTCGATACCAAGACCTTTTTCAGCAGGGAATTAAATGATTTTGCTTAAGGAAGTACGCTACATCGTCATAATGGCTGACTTCCTTTTAAAACATGGATGAAAATATAAATATCAGAAATATTTGTCTAATCATTCAAAGAATTCTCACCTAGCTGAGTAGCTCAGTAGGTTAGCACGTCGACTGCAATAAAAGAGAGAGGGGGGGGGGGGGGAAGCACGTCGACTGCTGAACTGTAGATCGTGTGTTCGAGTTCAGCATGGGTTTGAAATTTTTCTCAGATTGCTTTCTACTAAAACTGCATTTTGTGACTAAATAAAGTAAATTTGAAAGTTTACAATTTCAAAATATTATTATACATATCCTCCACTTTTCATTTATATCAATTTTCTCTGGTGTAGCACACCTCCTTAAGTCGTTCTTTAAACTCAAGAGAAGAAAATGGTGAATAAAACATATTGGAATTGATAAGAGTCATTTTGTTTGACCCATAGACCTTGAACTTTGACCCACACAATACTTATGCCCTGGTTAGTTTTAGAAGTTTGGAAAATGAAATTAGGAAATTTCGAATTTATGTTTCTTCTCATCTGTGTACAAATATCGGTTATGCTTTTAAACTTGTACAACTGCAGGTAGGTATATATGTAGGTAGGTAGAGAGGTTAGGTAGGTAGGTAATTCCCTGTCCGATAAACTAAAATGTATTTCATAGTTTGCGCAGGAGGGGATGAAAACGGGGGTGCCCCTCTATAGCGAGACTTCAAGAGGGTGTTATGGCTCTAGAGCGAGTCTTCCCCCTGGGGGTAAGGTTTATTCTAGAGCAATTCTGCTGGGGGGAAGGCTCACTCTAGAGCCAGACTTCCGGGGGAAAGTCTCACTATTGGGTTGGGGGGGGGGGGGAGTCTGGCTCTATAACACCGGCAGTGGTGACGTCTCCATATGAGTGAAATATTCTCGAGAAGGACGTAAAACAATATGCAATCAATCGATCAATCAATCGTACTCGGGTATCAACCGAGGTCGCCCTAAAGGGACATCACTCGTCGCTAGGGTCAACGTTGTATGCTTTACCAAGCTGTTCCTATCAAAAACCGCGTTCTGGTATTTTGTTTGTAAACATGAAATAAAATGCCATTGGTAGACATTTAGCTTGACCTTTAACACCCTTTTGTCATTTATTTCACTGGTAACAATAAAATCATTTAAACTTTCTTTTTATTATAAACAAATATGGTTCAAAGGTCTCCTGTCTGGTCTAATTAAAGAACAATTAACCCAATAAAAATGATCATTATTGTGACGTATCTGCCAGATTCACAGACAACAAAAACTTAGTCTTAAAACAGAGGAAATCAAATAGACGACAACATATGAATTAATTTCTTTTATGACAACTTTTGTCCAATGTGTAAAAGAAAATTTCCATAAAGATTATTTGATGCAGAAGAAAATGAAGACATTAGCATTTTAAATGCATAAATTAATCATGTTGATACCTAAAGATTCAAGAAAATTGATTTCTTGTCCTTGATGGATTCCTTTGGAAAACACGATCCGCTGCACAAATCGGTCATGGTCACTGTCCAGTGACGGCAGATGTGTAGATCACCTTGGATCGGGGGATTAATTGTCAAAGATGTAATTTTCATCAAAATTTGTCCAATAGATAGCTAAATCATGATAAGTCATTGCGTTAAGTGAAATAAAATTCTGCATTATAGAAAAAGAATGACTAAATAGACTTGTGTTGTTATGTGTTTTGTGTTCATAACACCAACTGTAAATTTCATGAAAAAAGGGTTTATTCATAATGTGTAGAGAAATTCATTAACATATACATGCGATTGTACTGAAATCAAGTGACGTCTAAAATAAATTTGCTGTCGTATGTTCAAAATGTAGCGAGGTTACAGGCATGATAAGTAAGCGGCCCTTAATTAAAAGGGGAAAATTCTCTTATGTCAAGACATTACATTTAGAGAATTAGAAATAAGTTGGTTGTCGTATTTTGACATGTTTAATATTCTAATATTTTCTAAAACATATTGTCATATCGACTAGCTATTCATCAGAATCAGTCTTTCATGACATGACCTTTGGACCCTTTACTATTTACGTTGGCACCAAGCGTTCGTCCTTCCACAGCGCATGAGAAATTTATCAAAAAGTGAATAACAGTACATGCAAACTCTATGAGATCTTTCTACTCCGTTGTTTAAAATGGGAGCATTGTAAGTCGTTTCATTATTAGTCAAGTTTATGTATGCACAAGAATGCAATAAACAAATATAATAGAATCGTACAAAGAAATCCGACAACTAATAATTAATATGATCGCGATCATAAGATTTTACGAGAATGCATATTTTGTAGTTGCTGGTTTTTTAAATCTCAATTATGTACTGACATAGAGTCAACGAACATTTATCAATCTCATAACTCCAATAAATGAATACAAAATAAAGAGTAGGTCAAACACGGATCCCTAGATATACCAGGTGGATTAGGTGTCTAGGAGGAGTAAGAATACCCTGAAAACTATAGTAAATAGGAAAACAGAAGCAACACGTTGCATAGTGAATCCACCCGGTATATCTGTGGCGGACATTAATGGGAATTTCTACTATCTCACTCCGAGACGTAATGTCTCTCTTGCTCACGAGAGTTAAGCACGGCGATTGTGTTCAGTATTTGCAGTATTTGGATGTTTGTCAGCAATGCTGGCAGCGTAGTAATTCTGGATGTGGATGGATATTGTTTAACGTCCCTCTCGAGAATTTTTCACTGATATGGATACGTTACTATTGCCAGTGAAGGGTTACAAAATTTAGGCTCTGCTCGGCCCTTACGGCCTTTGAGCAGGAAGGGATCTTTATCGTGCCACACCTTCTGTGACACGGGACTTTGGTTTTTGCGGTCTCATCCGAAGGACCGCCCCATTTAGTCGCCTCTTACGACAAGCATGGGGTACTGATGACTTATTCATGTCGCTTTTCTCGATTCAAATTGACTGCCATTTTACCGGAAACTGTCATCGGAACACCCTGCTGTTTTCGAAAACGAATGCTCAATGATTGATTGATTGAATATTGTTTAACGTTCTTGTCGAGAATATTTCACTCATATGGAGATGTCAACATTGCCGGTGAAGGGCTGAAAAATGTATGCCTATGCTCGGCGCTTATGGCCATTGAGCAGGGAGGGATCTTTATCTATAGGAGGGATCTTTATCTATAGGAGGGATCTTTATCTATACATGGAAAACGGTGTATAACATACCTTTCGCAAAGACTTTGAAAACAAAAAGAGTAGATGTGCAGTGGACACAGAATTACCCTGTATAAATGAAAGACGAACCGGAAGAAATAATCTCTGCAGTGCTAGAGGAAAAAGATATGTGTTTGCCAGTGTAATCTGGTTAATTTTCTTCATTCTGGACACACCAGAGGTGGGATCAGGTGCCTAAGAGTACTGAATGCAATTTTTATTTTGCTACATTGCAGGTATATGGGACGCATTCTATCGTTAAAGTCAGCATTTCGCAAATTCTATGATCGTGATAACGATCTAGTTTGCCAATACAACACATCATTGGGTCAAATGCTGTCTGATGTGTTTCATACCCATGTTAGACCGTTCTTGGCACACCGGTTTTAACTACAGATAACTCTGTTTACCTGATCAAGATATAGGGTTCACGGCGGGTGTGACCAGTCGACAGGGGATGCTTACCCCCCTAGGCATCTAACCCCACCTCTGGTATGTCCAGGGGTCCGTGTTTGCCCAACTATCTATTTTGTAATGCTTATAGGAGTTATGAGATTGATCACTGTTCGTTATCTTCACCTTTCATCGATAAACCAGGTCCGTAGGTCCATTATAATTTTAACGATATTCAATTTACTGTTTCACCTACAGCTGGTGACGTCTTAATATGAGTGAAAAATTCTGGAAGGGAGTTTAATATTAGACAATCAAATATAACCAAAAAAAAAATGATAGCAACATTAATTTTTTCCTCAATAGAGTTGTAAATTCCAATATTTCAAACGAAGCATCCGGTAAATGTTACACACTTGAAAAACTTTGGAAGAGTGAAAAATTATCGAATGGACAAAAGATATCCGAAACATCGTATACACGTACTAGTACTTGAAATTCACTCACTGGTGTGTTCAGGGGTCCGTGTTCGTCCTACTCTTAATTTTGCATTCCTTATAGAAGTTATGAGATTGATCATTGTTCGTTATATACACACACATATATGCTACATATCAAAATACATGTAGCAGTATATTGCGAGAATGTTCCCCATGGTTAATTAATTGCCAGTACATCAGAATTATCAATTTCATTTGACTTATGGCTTTAAGGTATATATACAAATATTTAATGAGGTAGATAACAAGCGTATTCACGGCACATTTACCTTTTGTGATAAAGCATGCGCTTTTCTCTCTGTCCATAACAATGTAGATAAAAGTTGTTAAAAAAATCAAAGCAAACTAGTCTTGCCCTGGGGTAAATATTGAGAGTCCTATTAAAACAGCCATCTACTGAAAGATTCCCTATCGCTAATGACTAAAAATCTTTGTCTACAAGGTCAAGGTTACGGAGGAGTAAACTTCAGCGGAATTCAGGTTATGTCACACTTTTTGATATCACTAATTAATTTATACCACTAATTAATTTAGACAGTACAAAGCGATTTAGAGGTAGAAGGATAACAATGTGAGGGGGAAAACATGACAAGTTGGTATACAGCACTGGAACAAGTGACCCGTTACAAATTATTTTGTCAAATTTGCGGAAATTCGTCTCGTCGAATGTGGTTAACAAGTTTTCGCTGCACGCGCACTATGCACAGCGTGGGAGGCAACAGATTCTGAAATGAACATGACAAAAACATACAATGGCCGGTAATGTATTTAGGCATATCCCTAAAATAGCTGAAATTATGTATTAAGCCAAATTCATAAAGAGGTCACCTGCGTACAATTGGCGGCCCAACTTTTATCTCCAATTAGGCAAAGCGAATCTATGAATATGTGATTTTTGCCTCATTTCAAAAAGGGAGGTAAACATAGAGAGGCAACACTCCCGAATACATTTCTTGATTATGTTTGGAACTCCAGTGCTGGCGCTCCACTCGATGTAAATAGATTTCACTCCACTCCACAAGCCTGTAAGTAGTGAAGAGAAATAACGCGGTCAGAAATATTGAAGAGAGAAAACGCGGTCAGTTTTAACCGTTTTAAAATACACGAGTATTTGCAGTCTCTAGTATACAAACGTTCTTGTCTCAGTATCCGTATTCGTTGGTCACGTGACTGCCTCTTGAATATGCATTACAAATGGCCGAATGACATAAGTACAGTTTTAACCGACTTAAAACCATATAAACAGTTACGATAATATAAAGCAGGTCTTCATACATATCGACAAAGTAATCATGGCTTTATTAAGTGGACAAAATTTGTTGAAACATCGGACCAATATGTATACAACTTACAGATCGAACCGTTCGTGGTAGCTTAGTGGTAGATTGTACGCTTCGTAACTGAGAAGTCGTATGTTCAAGCCCCGCTCATGTCATGGCCGCGTCAAACCTAATACTTAAACATATAAGTAGTGATTGCATCTTCGTCAAACGCTCGGTATATAAACAAGAGGCCCATGGGCCACATCGCTCACCCGAGTCACCTTGGTCCATATCAGAAGACTTTTCATATATATTTGCACGTAAAACCGTAGTCCCTATTATGGCCCCAAACCTACCCCTGGAGGCCATGGTTTTTGCAAACTTGAATCTACACCATGTCAGAAAGCTTTCATGTAAATGTGAACTTCTTTGGCCCAATGGTTCTAGAGAAGAAGATTTTTAAAGATTTTCCCTATATATTTGTATGTAAAACTTTGATCCCCTATTGTGGCCCCATCCTACCCCAGGGGGCCATGATTTTAACAAACCAGAATCTGCACTATATCAGGAAGCTTTCATATAAATCTCAGCTTTTCTGGCTCAGTGGTTCTTGAGAAGATTTAAAAAAGAAATTCCTATATATTTGTATGTAAAACTTTGATCCCCTATTGTGGCCCCATCCAACCCCCGGGGGCCATGATTTTAACAATTTAAAATCTGTACTACCTAATAAAGATTATCGATAAATTTAATCTTTTCTGGTCTAGTGGTTCTTGAGAAGATTTTTTAATGACCCTACTCTATTTTTACCTTTTCTTGATTATCTCCCCTTGGAAGGTGGCCTGGCCCTTTATTTTAAAATTTTAGAATTCCCTTTACCGAAGGATGTTTTGTGCCAACTTTGGTTGAAATTGGCCCAGTGGTTTTTGAGAAGAAGTGAAAAATGTTAAAAGTTTACAGACGGACGGACGCCGGAATACGGGTGATCAGAATAGCTCACTTGAGCTTTTAGCTCAGGTGAGCTAAAAACGGATCACTGAGGCCCCGTGTCACAGTAGATGTGGCACGATAAAGGTTCCTTCCTGCCTAAATTTTGCAGACATTCACCGATAATAGTGACGTCTCCATGAGTGAAAAATTCCCTAAAGGGACGTTAAACAATCAATCTATTGGTTAGCGATGTAACATAACTTGAAATCTCCATCTCTACAGTGGTCGCAATGGGTACATTCTCACACCCACGCCAAAACAAATTGTTGGCTCGGTAGTTTTTGGCAGACACAGTTATAAAGTAAAACAAAATGCATTTGGTAAACACAAATGCTCCCGACAGAGGTAACACCCATTAACCCAATGTCCTTAGTTAGCTATATCAGACATGCTATTCATTAACCAACCCAAGGTACAAATGTGAACATTTAAGTCCAAGCTCTTCCAAATCCGTGCTAAGAAGCCATATATCTGTTTTTAGTAGCAGAGGCCACGCGTTTTCACTCTGATCTAAGACGAGCTAAAATTGCCACTTTCACGTCATTACGGGGGAAAATACATATATCTATTTTTAATAAAGACCATGCCCTTTGACCTTGTAATTCCATGGCCTTTCCGTCATAGGAACAATCCAAGCCAAGATATCCATTATAGTTCTACCCAAATTGTAAATATAAAGGCTCTCTATCTAACAGTTCAAACGTTATAGTCAAGGTTAACATTGTTGACAGACGGGCAGACAGACAGATCAATATGTCCCCAGTCTTCGATCTCGGGATCTGAGAATACTTTTAGTTGTGCACATACACGTCATACAGTTATATACCTCGTTTAATTTATGAGAATTTTTACATAAAGTCCGAAAATAGATAAATGGCAGCATCGCGTAACAACTAATCCTTCGTACGATTGGTCGCTCTGCACTCAATCAGAGTGTGACTTTTTTATTTTAGCAAAATTATGAAAATAATAGGAAATTAAATGGATAAAAAGTCGCATAAAACTGTCAAGATTGCACTGGTAATAAGATTTTAAACAGATGTTTTGTCGAAATAATTACATTGCGGTGTTAATATATGTAATATAATGAAGTGTGAATATCAATTAGATTTTGTTTCTTTTAAAAATTCCTTTTTTTAAGTATTTAAATCGAATATTGACTAATTTTACCTGGAGTTTGTTCTACTTTGCACATTAAAACTGACTATATTAGAAATAGCTATTTTTGGAAAACAATGAATTCGTTATTTATCCTGCATAAAAATCGTAGTACACACTCACATTTAGATCTTAGATATATATAGTTACTAAATAAAAGCATTTACCAATCAGGCACCTATTATTGTTCCTTAAAAAAAAGCCGGGTGTGGGGGCGGCCTTATAAAATTGTCTGAAAATTCTTGACAAGCTAAAAAAAAACCTAAATTAATGAGGAAAGGGGAGGGGGCAAGCATTCATCATTCAGTACTTGGTTCAATTCTACGGTTCAAGTTTACATTTTCACGATAATTCCCGACTACTACAAGAAAGTGGTGGTGGTGTGGGGGGACCAGCCAATAAACCAAGTTTAATTAATCGGTAGCTGTCACGTTCCCTACACAAACACGTGACTTATAGATTCATAAATTATCCAAGAGTTCATTTAACCATAAAAACCGAGAGGGACATATTACAGGACGCCTTCAATGCTGACTACAGTCCATAAAACTGACATCACAGAAGTAAGGACATTTATAATATTAAAGATTTAGATTTCAGAGATACCATTCCTGATTCCAGATATGACTAATTTGTTTCTTCCGACATTGATCCCTCCGCGATGACATTCCCTTGTAGTTTAATTGTTGAGAAGCTACTGACGAGGAACTGCATCAGACGGTTTTGGCTAGGTGTAATAAGATGGAATGAGAGTACCAAACCCCCGTATGCGTAACCCGGACGGAGTTTACCCCAAGATTGAGCGGAGGTATAAATGTCTAGGTGTTGCGTGATTGGCTAATATCAAGAGTGAAATTATTTGGAATTGAAAGAAATATTATAGAGGTTCAAATTAATTGTCAGGATGAAAAATTATCGCACACAATCGAGAAATGACTGATGAAATTACCATGGTAGGGGTGTGCTTAAAATGAAGGGTGTAATTTACTGCAGATTGCTATGTGTTGTAAAAAAGTGCAAATATGGCCTATAAAAGGCACGGGACCCTATATATTTTTTGTCATTTTTTATCAACCATTGGAATGAACTTTGAAATGTTTGCGGTCATTTGTTTAAAATCGATATAGTTAATTAGTGAGAGGGTCAAAGGTTAACATTGAGGTCTATGGGAAATGAATTGGTACTCTTTTCCCAGATGATGTCTACTTGCTTGCCATCTGATAAAATTTCTCTTTTGGACGGTGGCGATCGGATTCGTGCTGGGAGTCTGATAATCTAGGTGATCCATAATGTAAGGTGTCTTCCATGATCTTTGAGCAGACGATGGTAACTAATACGAATCGGTGAATCGTGGCTGTGACGTTCTTGCCTGTATTTGGATATCTAAGTTAGCCGGCATGTGACAAACTGTTAAGTAGGCCTATACTTCGATGTAGACGTCACTTCCGGGAACAGTGTCATTAGAAGGCTGAACACCATGATTTACTCACAATGGATGGATTGTTTATGAAAAAAAAGATCCATTATGTTCTGAGTACCTCAACTACTACTACATGTTCCACTCCACACTTAAAGGACACATGACACAAAAAAGTATTTGTCTGTAATCATTGTCTTTATAATCCTTAGTTCAGATTTTCACACTGAATCTGTTAAACAAGCATCTGATAACAAGGCACAGCTGGAAATAGTAATCTGTAAACACCAGCCGAAGCAGTTCTCCGAGCAGTGCCGACAGTTAATGAGATAAGAGTCACGTGTGTGTTATATACGTCAGAGGTGAGCTTCTTGCAAATTAATAATAATAATAATAATGATTGGTTTTATATAGCGCCTTTTCCAGCGTATGCTGCTCAAAGCGCTTTACAATATTCAATGTACATTATTACCCCGGCAGACCTTATATCAATCTAGAACTTTCTCAGCCTCCTAGGAAGCATACAGTGCAAGCTGCCATTACAAGCGCTAGAGCACTAACATTCTAACAATATCTTTCACTGTCTATAGCCAGGTACCCCTTTTACACTTGGGTGGAGTGAGGAAATTCATGTAAAGTGCCTTTCCCAAGGACACAACGTCAGCCCTGCCGCGGCCAGGACTCGAACCTTTCGGTCGAGAGTCTGACGGCCTAACCACTCGGCCACCGTAACGTATTCAATACAATGGCTGAAAACTTATACAGAAATCACTTGACTTGGTTTCAGAGATGGATCGCCAATTTACAAGACTTATATGTACATGTATATTGTAGCGTGTAACCCTATTATATAATTACTATAGGCAGAGGTGACTGAATCCCCTCAGTTAAAGGGAAAGGCAACCCTAACAACATTGTTGCTTTTCTGAACAAAGTATTACTTACTGATACTGCAAATGGCAGTCTTCAATAAGAAAAATCCTTGCTTAACTATTAAATCATTATTAATCTATCATATATTCTAAATTATCCGCAGCTAAGAGAGTGGCCATTGAAGTATAATTTATGACGTCACACTGTCGGTTCCGGTTTATTTCATCAGCAACAATGTAAACATGACAAGTCACGATTGATTGATTGATGTTTTCCGCCACACTCAACAATTTTTCAGTTATCTGGTGGCGCCCAGTTTTTATTGGTGGAAGAGAGAACACAGATACCATGTACCTGGGAAGAGACCACCGACCTTCCGAAAGTAAACTGGGAAACTTTATCACTTACCGGCGCGAGCGGGATTCGAACCCGTGCCGATAGAGGTGAGAGGCCGTGTGATTTTGAGCACAATGCTCTAACCACTCGGCCCCCTTACAAGTCACGAACAGTTAAGCTTGGGGCTGTATAGATTTGAGCCCGTTCTTTCGCAAAAAGGAATTGCGAAAAATGACGTTCATTCGAGTTGCAGACCAGGTAGACGGTACACGTTTCTTCATACAAATGTCTCAAACCTCAACTTGTCATTACGCAAATGTTGGAGACACAGTTTACATATTCTTTTCTTTTCAGATGACTTGGTTGGGTCAAGAATCTCGAGAGAAAAAACCCCAAAACAAAACCCTTTTTCACATCTCCCCTTCGCATTAGTGCAATTAACAAGACAAGAAGGCATCAACCTATTTATTCGTAAAATCTACCACATGTACATCTTTGATGACCTTAGAATCTCATCAAAACTGGAACAGACGGTGTGACGTTAATTTTTTTTTTATTTTTGTGGTCTTGAATACAAAAGAATTCCACATCATGACAGCCTCTATAGATGGCGGGAATTTCAATTTTTAACGTTTACAAATTAGTGCTGAAGCTTATATTGGCCGTATATCAACAGAATAACATCACACGTTTTTATCATATAATTATGCCTATCATTTGTCATGTAAAAATGTTTTGAGGACCTGGCATTTTTAAAATATACAAATACAGGTATATGATTACACAAAATATACAGATAAGTGTGGAGACTACTTGTCTTTAATCAATTATGTACAACTAAGTCTGGCTCTTGAGCGATCTACTCCTACAGCTCGATCGGCTCAATCGAACTCCTAGCTCTTGGAATCTATATGTTTCTCAAATACGTGCTCTCACAGCTCGGCTCCTTTTGGCTCTCTCGTTCACATTTAAATTAGTTATAAATAAATACTTAAAGCTAGGAAAGGCTTGTTCAGCCAGGTCTAAAGCTTCAAATGAATTTATTGATTCAAATCCTGAATTACCTTTCATACACTTTCACAACCGACTTTCCAGTCGCATCAGCAGCAACTTGGTAACTGACTTGGCTTCGCTTGTATTTATACTGTAGGTGTACAGCGCCACCTGGCGAAAACATAATTATGAAATACTGCGGGTACTTTTTCCTGATTGTCTCAATATCATAGTGTCCGAATTTTGACAATGACGTTGATATCATATCACTCTACAGGAATAAGACCTCTTTAAGAGTCCCACCCGTCCTTTCTGAAGACATTAATGTAGTTGGCTGGTGGAACTTTCGCTTACGAGCTGTGTCTGATCCAATCACCACATAAGGATTAAGGATTGACACTTTCTATTATATAGGCTCTCTGATTTCTGGGACTCGGTAACTCTTGTTCGTCGTAAGAGGCGACTAAATGGGGCGGTCCTTCGGATGAGACCGTAAAATCCGAGGCCCTGTGTCACAGCAGGTGTGGCACCATAATGATACTCAAAGGCCGTAAGCGCCGAGCAAAGACCTAAATTTTGTAGACTTCACCGGCATTGGTGACGTCTCCATATGAGTGAAATATTCTTGAGTGGGACGTTAAACAATATATACAATCAATCTTCATTCTAGTACCCCGGAAGTTAATAAATTCAGTCCTCATGAAACAACTTAGTGAGCCTCTAATGGGCTTCTCGTTGATGATTTAACCTTGAGCCCCCAACTCCCAAGATGTGTACCTTGGCATGGTTTATTGGTATCCATCAAAGCTTTTGGAATGCATGGGGATGGCTGATTGACTGTATATAGTTTAACATCCCGCTCGAGAATCTTTCACTCATATGGAGACATCACCATTGCTGGTGAAGGACTACAGAAGTTTGGCCTATTCTCGGCGCTTACGGCCATTGAGCAGGGAGGGATCTTTTAAGTTATCGTGCCACACCTGTTGTGGCACTGGGACTCAATTTTAGCGGTCTCATCGGAAGGACCGCCCAATCTAGTCTCATTTTACGACAAGCAAGGGGTACTGAGCACCTATTCTAACCTGGATCCCCACGGGACGCATTGAGATGGAATCATAGGTCCAAGCATGATTCCTTCTACATGTTCTAGTTCAGTTTCCAACTCTCTCATATAAAATAACGACAGCCAACTTGATACAATGTCATGTACTCATAAGTTGCAAAGCCTTGGAAAATAGAAGAGTCGAATCGTTTTGACTTATTTGGAATCTCGGAATTTCGCATTATTAAGGTTAATTAGCACACTTACACCCCTCATCCAGAGGACGAATAATCTAAATTTGGGACCATTCTGACTTGGCAAGTTATCACGAGAAACGACGGAATCTATGGTTGAAAACGTATAGTGACATCAGAAATGAAAGTACACAGCCTCCAAAACGTATAGTGACATCAGAAATGAAAGTACACAGACAGCCTCCAAAGCGGTGGGAAATCGTCAGATTCATAAGGACATGTTATATTATCATTCACCTGTACAACAATCCGTCCCCGTAAGGTCTGGAAAGCACACAGATTCTGTCAAGGTGGAACGAGAGTAACTCGACAATCTGAGAGAGTAGGTCACTGGGGACAAACAGTCAGATCATATGGTAACCTTCCACAAAAAAAAAACAACCCGGATGTATATTATCTGATATTCATCAATTTCGTATTTTCTACATATATATATGATTAAAGTCTGACAGTTTAAATGCCAAACAAATTGAACCCAGGACTCCCCACCGCAATTAAAAGGTTACATATAACCCAGAAATCAAGCTTTTTGTAGAACATGGAACAGGAGCACTTCACCTTGATAATATTAGTGCTTTGTCATGTAATATACGAGTGATTAAACTAATTGGAATACATAAATCCGTCACATTCGCTAATTCGTTAATCTGTATACACAGTCACTTGTCATTTATTGCATATATCGTGAATGTGTATTGATGTTTAATTATATTTTCTGTCCGTAAAGAAAACACGGCTCTGGGATTTAACAATGTTGTTCGTTTTTTTTTTTTTTTAAATATAACTCATGATAACAAAACACTTCTCAATCCAACGTTGCTCTTATGCTAATTTAATTATCGTTGAAGACTTTATCAATAAACAATGATAATTAAACATCATCACTTCATTACTGACCTCCTTTGTATCGGAAATTAAAGATGAATTATTCATATTTTGCATTATATTTTTTTTTAATTCTGTTTGTTATCACATGGCAGTATGCAGGTCTCCGCTCAACAATTGCTAATATAGAAATGAACATCGATTGAAATAGAATATTTATGAATAAACATGTATAATGCTGACACCTCATTTCATATCACATAGAATTTTACACACTTTATGTAAACAATATAACCATGATAATTTATTACCATACCTACCGTGGGACTTCCTGTGTATGTGGACATGATTCGAGTTTTCCGAATTCATGTACACAGTTCATGTATATCATGTACGCAGCTGGATCCCATGGGGATCCGGGTTAGAATAAGTCCTCAGTATCCCACCCCCGGGGATCCGGGTTAGAATAGGTCCTAAGTACCTCCTCCCCCTCGGGATCCGGGTTAGAATAGGTCCTAAGTACCTCCTCCCCCTCGGGATCTGGGTTAGAATAGGTCCTCAGTAACCCTTGTTTGTCGTAAGAGGCGACTAAATGGGGCGGTCCTTCGGATGAGACCACAAAAACCGAGGTCCCGTGCCACAGCAGGTGTGACACGATAAAGATCCATCCGTGCTCAAAGCCCGTAAGCGCAGAGCGTTTTTGCAGCTCTTCACCGGTAATGATGTTAAAGAAAATAAAATCAATCATGCATGCAGCTGGAATTCTTATATCCAAAGGCGTTACAAGATGTAAATTTTCAAAGAATTTGACCCACAATATGCCATTTTTGGCCTACCAGTTTTAGACAAAATCAAAGAACCCTTTAGAATGGATCTAAGAGAATATTTCTTACCCATAACACGAACCAAGTTTTATTTAGCGACTCTCTTGCAAGTCAAATCCTCACATACTCGTATACATGTATCAAAGATTTATCTTGCACAAATGTTTAAAACAAACTGCTGGTCTGAAGGTTATAAAACTCTCTTGAGCACGTTTTCATACTCAAACTCTGTGATCTAAATCGTACTCATACTCAAAAGTGAAGGTTATAAAACTCTTTTGAGCACGTTTTCATACTCAATCTGAAACTCTGTGATCTAAATCGTACTCATACTCAAAAGTGAAGGTTATAAAACTCTTATAAAATCATTCTCACACTCAAGTGGAGCACATGCTCAAGATTTTTCGAGTATGTTTCGTAGCTTGCTTTGAGTTGTTCACAAAATAAACATGGCTGAGCTTGAGTATGAGTACGGTAAAAGTTTTATAACCTCCAGGTAAATACAAACATATATACTGATATTTTTACTTGTTTATGGAACATCATTTCAAAAGTTAGTTAAATTGGAAGCAATAGTATGGTATTATAATTCCGTAAAGAATCAGTCACGATATACTGAATTCTGGACAGCCCCTGCCTCGTCATATATGCTGCAGCCATGCCTGAGTCTTGTTTTTAGTAACAGTAGAATGACACTGTATAGGGGGGACGGGGGACTGAATTTCTGTTATTGGTTTCATATTCATACCATATCGATTATTTCTCTGAAGATTGAAGAGCCAATGATATGATGTACACGAGCAGTGTGGAAAATATCAAACTTCTTCTTTGAATTTTATAGCTATGTTCTGAGTGGGGAAGTTCACAAAATAATGATAGATAAATAAATAAAAAAGAAAGAGATTTATACCCCTGTTTCACATAATTGATATAAGGTGTTTCCACCAATTAAACACAATATAAATAAATTAACGTTACATATTTATTGACAAAATATCAAATGTGATACATAATAAATCATATGATTTTGAGGTTTGTAGTTCACGAAGTTTTATTACAAGTGTCAGATAAAAGAAGGCGACCACATGTCAAAGATGGTTAATAATTAAAAGCATAAGTCAAATTCGGGGGTCACAAAGGTCATGTTGTCTCGAATATGAGAGGTAACAAGAACCTTAAACGTACTTTGAACACGTTAATTTGTATATATCATTAATGTTTGGAACACGTTAATTTGTATATATCATTAATTTTGAGAACGTTAAGGATGTTCTCTTTCACGAGTGGATTGCATCATATTTACAAAGTTTTCAAACTCTGACTTTTAAGATAAATACATAATTTTAAATTAGTCTGCAATTGTAAACATACCCTTCATCTTTTGTTTAAGTTTTCAGGAAGAAAATACACCAATCACTGTACCTCATTAAAAATTAATATGTCAATATATGTAACCTTTAATTCTTGACAATATTTTCATGGTTTATATTGCTGTGCATAAAAAAGCGCTGTCACTGCTAAATAAAGAAAGTTTCACTGCATTAGTAAGTTAACCATGCTATTTAAGTAACAAATGACCTTTTCAATGTCGCACTCAGTCTTGTTATTCAAGAAAATGTCCTAATTGGGCGAGATGATAAAAAAGTAGCTTTTTGCAGAATATGTATGGTATGTTCTTCTTACAATAAGAAGCATTGTTTAAAAAGCATTGAAAAGGATGGGTTTTTTAAACATTCTTCGTGAATTAAAGGCATAAATCTGACATTTCTAACGTCTTTTTAAAAGATAAATAATCTCTACCTTCCTTTTCTTTCCACACCTGACGGAAATCGCACCGAAAGGGACGAAAACCGACGATAATAAATTTTGATCTTCCATCATGTTATTTAAGTTTTAAAAAAAGCAGACAAAACAAAACCAACACTTGAAATCATTTTTATCACCAATGCATTAAGTTATCTGTTTTCCTATGAGGGATTGCCTTTCGACATTATTGGATGTTTCAATTGACATTTGTCATAACCTTTACACACCCAAAGTCCTTTTCCCTGATTTACAAATCCAACTGAATTTTAATGACAAGGTTTTTACACAAAACAAATACATATGCAAGTTTAATGTCTATCATTTTACCCTTCCTCCCGTCAAGCACTCTGTAATAGCGTGATTTGCTTGAACTACAACGATGAAATCCATATGTCTTTGAAAATGCGCATTGAATTGCATAACACTGAAAACTAAAAATAAATTAAGTAATTTGTAAAAATACATGGAAATGGATCGCCAAAGGAAAGATGAATGAATTCTTAGACTCGTAAACTATAGTCAAACCGTTCCATCTTTGCAGACGGATGAAGCGATATGGTAAAGAAGCGTAATCCTGGTAGGAATTTTGCATATACATGTATATAAAAGTTATGCAAAAATTGTACAAAATTATTCAAATTATAATCATACTTAATGATGATGATAATAATTGACTTTGAAAAGTTACGAAGGGTATAAAAGGGTTTGGTTATAATATGCTTAATCTTTGACTAAAATGCACGAACACCTTTTACTATTTTTATGCCCCCCTTTGAAAAGGAGGGGGCATATTGTTTTGCAACTGTCGGTCGGTCGGTCTGTAGACCATGTGTTGTCCGCTCAATATCTTGAGAACCATTCACTTGATGATAATGATATTTCATATGTGGGTTAGTTATGAGTAGAAGAGGATCCCTATTGTTTTTCAGGTCAAAAGGTCAAGCTACTCTGGACATAGGAATATAATGTCCGCTCAATATCTTGAGAACCCTTTGCTTGAAAGACATCAAACTTGGCACACTGGTACATCCTAAGGAGTAGATGACCCCTATTGATTTTGAGGTCATATGGTCAAGGGTCAAACTGGGCATAGGAATATACTGACCATTCAATGTCTAGAGAACCCTTTGCTTGACAGACATCAAACTTGGTACACTGGTACATCTTCAGGAGAAGATGACTACTAATTATTTTAAGGTCACATGGTCAAAAGTCAAGGGTCAAATTGGACATAGGAATATACTGTCCGTTCAATATCTTCAGAACCATTTGCTTGACAGACATCAAACTTGGTACACTGGTACATGTACATCTTCAGGAGTTGATGACCCCCATTGATTTTTAGGTCACATGGTCAATCCACTCTTGACATAGGAAGGTATTGTCTGCTCAATATTTTGAATTGATGATACTACTCTCAATTAAATGATGTGT
The DNA here is from genome assembly GCF_947568905.1 of Ostrea edulis. NCBI lineage: Eukaryota > Metazoa > Mollusca > Bivalvia > Ostreida > Ostreidae > Ostrea > Ostrea edulis. The sequence goes on along the minus strand of NC_079168.1, from coordinate 63,011,798 downwards.
GTGTGTATAATCCTTTTCAATTTTGCACCATGGGGGGCATATGTGTTTTACAAACATCTCTTGTTATTTTTTGCCTTTCGCCCGGAATGAGTAATTTCAAGAATATCAGTATTTTATTGTTTGTGAGCACGTTAATGCAAATTATTTTTTGGTGAATTCCTGAATTTTAAAATGAGACTCGGGTGTACTTTTACGATCCCGCCAGTTGTGTTTAGTAGTTTTTCGTCCTTTGATCTTTAACCTTTGATCTTTCATGAACACGCGAAAAAAAAAACCCCACCGAAATGTTACATATAGATGATACTTATGGTAATATATACATGAGTATGAGATATTGCAGTATGTAAAACACAAAAAAAAAAAAAGAAAAAAAAAAAAGAACAGGGAAACCTACAGAAGAAGCGCAGAAATCTGTCATAACGGTAAAAATAGAACAGGGAAACCTACAGAGGAAGCGCAGAAACCTGTTATAACGATGAATATAGAACAGGGAAACCTACAGAACAAGCACCGAAATCTGTCCTAACGGTAAAAATAGAACAGGGAAACCTACAGAACAAGCGCAGAAATATGTCATAACGGTAAAAATAGAACGGGAAACCCACAGAACAAGCGCAGAAATATGTCATAAACAGTAATATTTCCTCAACCATACTCAAAAAATGCATACACAGCGCGCGTATGTGCGTGTGAAGAGAGAGAGAGAGAGAGAGAGAGAGAGAGAGAGAGAGAGAGAGAGAGAGAGAGAGAGAGAGGACAAAGTTACAACACCAAAAACCTAAAGGTGCCCACAACCAGTGCCTTGTGAAGGATATCCGTCTGATGTTTGGTGAAGCAATATTGACACCTAAGTCTACTGTTAAAAACCTCGGTGTTGCCCTGGACGCCACCTTATCATTGGAAATACAAGTCAGCTCCATGGTAAGGAAAATGTACTTCAACATCAGAATATCCAAGGTGAAACACCATCTCACTCAGGAAGCATGTGCAAGGTCATCAATGCAACAGTCATATCCCACCTTGACTATCACAATGCCCTCCTGCTTGGAATGACCGATCGCCCCATGCACCGACTACAAGTGGCTCAGAACAACGCTGCACATTGTCTTACAAGAACATGTTACAGTCAACATATTTCGCCGGTACTTCAACAACTACACTGGCTGCCTGTAAAGCAACGCATTATGTTTAAATTGCTGACAACCATATATAAGTCACCACACTCTTTCTCTGCACCAGCATACATGAGAGAGCTATGTCTTGTTTACCAGCCACATAGGACCTTGAGATCATCATCCGACCAATGGAAACTGGTAGTGAAGAAATCATCAAACAAATACGGTGCAAGAGCCATAAAAACACTAGGTGCACAATTGTGGAATAAACTGCCACTGGAATTTGAAGCACATGGAGCATTCTGCAAGAACCTAAAACACTCTTGTTCAAGCGTGAATATGGCCTGTGAATGTAAAATTCAGTGTAACATCAAGGATTCCATGTGCAAGCTCTTGCAAACTGAATTTTTATCCAGCATACGAATACCTGTATGCCAATTGTATCTTGTCAAGTCAAAGTCGACCACTTTGTCATTTTACTACCATGTTTTATTTAAATTCTTTCTATTGTTTAATCATTTCCTTTATAGCTCTTGCAGGTCTTTTATTAGTATATTATCAATGATTATTAGCACACACATTGTACAGCGCATAGAAACTATTTGTAATTTTGCGCTTTATAAATGAATAAAATAATAATAATAATAAAAGTGTTTGATCCCCAGAGTGGATGCAAGGTCAAATATAAAATTATCTACAACACTGAAATGACCAACGAACGCGATCTAATTGTTGATGTCGTTGGTCATTTTGTAATTCTTATATTTGACTTTGTATCCATGTTGTGGACCTGACACTGCTAGGTATCGGGTGTTGTTGTAACTCAATGCTTTTATATCGTTTTAACCAGCTGCATCATTAGATCTACTCGCATACCTATCCATTTTATTTCATTACTGGCCTTCTCAGTGTACATACGTTTGTAGATTTAGTGTAGTTTTAGTGCTAGTGTTTTTATACGCCCGTCATTGTACAGGACGTATTATGTTATGGCGTTGTCCGTGCGTCCGACCGTCTGTCCGAGGTAATGTTTTCCGGACTTTTTCCCGTAACGGATGCATATACAGCTTTAAATTTGTTAACAACTTCTCCCTCAAGAAGCGTAAGAATAAGTTTGTTTTTCAGATGGATTGGTGTACCGTGACCTACTCTTTGGCTAAAAGTAGGTCAAACAGTTTTCCGGACTTTTAGTCACAAGCTTCCTCTTGGAGGAATACAAGTTCAGTTTGCATTTCAGCTGGATTCGTTCGTCCTTAGGTGACCTACTTTAGGGATAAACGTAGGTCAATCAATTTTCCAGACTTTTTTCAACACGGATACAGATATTGCCCTGAAATTTAGTCACAACATTCCATTCGGAGGAATACAAGATCAGTTTGCACTTCAGCTGGATTTGTCCGCCCGTCGGAGACTTGGTCCGCCCATCGATGACTTGACTTAGCCCCGTGGGGATCCGGGTAAGAATTAGGTCCTCAGTACCCCATGCTCGACGTAAGAGGCGACTAAACGGGGCGATCCTTCGGATGAGACCGCAACAACCGAGGTCCCGTGTCACAGTAGGTGTAGCACGATGAAGATCCCTCCCTGCTCAATGGCCGTAAGCGCCGAGTATAGGCCTAAATTTTGCAGTCCTTCACCGGCAATGGTGACGTCTCTATATGAGTGAAAGATTCTCGAGAGGGACGTTAAACAATATACAATCAACCGTCGGTGACTTACTTTAGGGCTTAAAGTAGGTCAAACAGTTTCCGGACTTTTTTCCACTACGGATACAGAGATTGCTCTGAAATTTAGTCACACACTTCCTCTCAGAGGAATACAAGTTCAGTTGGCATTTCGGTGCACCAAGACCCACTTTAGGGTTAAAAGTAGGTAAAACAGTCTTCCAGATTTTTTTCATTATGGATACAGGTAATCCCTGAAATTTTGTTACAGTGTACAACCTTCCTCTCAGAGAAATACATAATCAGTTCACATATCAGATAGATTGGTGAACCATGACCTAATATGTGATATCAATTCAGAGTGCATTGTGCTTAAACGAGTTGAATTTCACTGTCTGACGGGCGTATGTTGTACCGTTTGCGGTAATCTTGTCGTATAACCTTGAGGTAATCTTGTCATACATGTATATCGTTAGCCATCTTATGTAGACCTTTTCATTTGTTCTGAGGAAGGGACGGGTCGTCCCAGAAATTTGACAATCTAATTGATCGTATCGTTGGTCATTTTAGTGCATTTTTAGCTCTTCTGAGCCGAAGGCTCAAAGAGCTAATCATATGCCTGGCGTGCGGTGTGCGTCAACTTTTTGGAAAAAGGGCTATATCTCAAGAACCCCTTGGCCAATTTTTATCAAATTTGTCACAGGGTATCTTTGGCCCAAGGGCTTTCATTTGTACTAAAACTAGGGTTGTGGCCCTTTAACAAGAGGAGATAATTAGAAAAATGCAAACAAAAGTAGTGGTTGCTAAAAAATCTTCTTCTCAAGAACCACTGGGCAAATGATCACCAAACTTATGCATAAGGATGAGGATAGGTTGTAGATAAAAAATTGTTCAAGGCATCATCCTGGGGCAAAGGGTGTGGTCTCAAGGTCACTTCAAAGTTGACCTTAAATTTTGTTTTGTTAAAACTGATATTTTGCTTAGTATAAGGACTAGGATCATCAAATTTGGTAAGTTGATGCATCTTAGGACCTAATATCATGTTGTCTCAAAAGTAGGTCATGGTTATCTACATTTTGAATTTCGCAGGTAATTATTATTAAATGGATTTTGATGCATATCTTGGACACTTTTGAGCCTATGATCATCAAAAGTTGTCAGTTGATGGATCATGGGACCTTGAAATGCGTCATGTGAAAAGTATGTCACCATGACCTACTTTCTGAATTTTATGGCTAATCATTTATGAATACATTTTAGGTTGTTCAGATACCGAGAGGTTTAGAATCATGAAACCTTGTAAGTTGATGCGTCTAGAGGCCTCGAAACATATTTATAAAAAAAAGTAGTCACAGTGACCTACTTTTTGAATTTTGCAGACATTCAAATTTCACATTTTCAATTTTAGATGCATATTTTAGACACTATGAAAGCTAGGATCATCAAACTTTGTCAGTTGATGCATCTTGAGTCTTCATAGTTTGTTGACCAAAAAGTAGGTCACCGTGACCTAGTTTTGGAATTTGACGGCTATATTTTAATATTTCAGATACTATTTGACTTACAATTATCAAACTTTGTCAGTTGATGCATGTTGAGTCTTCAGAGTGTGTTGACTAAAAAGTAGGTCACCGTGACCTATTTTTGGATTTTGACGGCTATATTTGAATATTTCAGATACTATTTAACTTACAATCATCAAACTTTTGGTCTTGAGTCTTCAGAGTGTGTCGACCAAAAAGTAGGTCACTGTGACCTACTTTTGGAATTTGACGTTTATATCTGAATATTTCAGATACTATTTGACTTCAATTATCAAACTTTGTCAGTTGATGCATCTTGAGTCTTTGGAGTGTGTCGACCAAAAAGTAGGTCACTGGCCTTCTTTTGGAATTTGACGGCTATATTTGAATACTATTTGACTTGTCAGTTGATGCATCTTGAGTCTTCAGTGTGTCGAATTGTAATTCGTCATACTGAGTAGTTAACCAAAGGCAAAATGAACGGTCGTTTATAATTTCAAAATTTGAAAACTCAGTATTACGAATGTGTTTATAATGGTAGTTTTTGTCCAGTGCGATAGTTCAAGAGCAAATTATGAATAAACGTAGTTTCTTCTCGTCAAACGCAATAATCGAAAAGATAATGCACGATATCAATGACAAACAAAAAACCCTGCTATATTGTAAACAGTGGCCTGCTTTCTTGGACATCGACAGGTAGTGTACAAACTAATTTCGGTATAATTTAATTTTAAAGTTATAAGTTTTAATTAATTTTACGACATTCACTAATCAATTAAGATTCTATTATAGCTTATGGACTTCACCTCATCACATGTGGAACAATATTAAAGTTGCAAGCAGTAACTCTCGAGCAAAGGTTTCGGAGTTTAGTTTATTGGCAAAATTTGTTAATACAGGTTGTGTGTGTGTATATATATATATATATATATATATATATATATATATATATATATATATAAATAAAGAAACCAGCTTACAATGAACAGTACTTAGCAAAACAAAAAACAAAAACCCCAGATCACAATAAGCAGTACTCAGCAACCAGCACACAGCAAATAGTACTCAGAAGAACCATTACAATAAACAGTACCCAAAAATCAGCATAGAATAGATATTACTCAGAAACCGGCAAAATATAAAGAGAACTCAGAAACCAGCACACAATGAATACTATTTTTATCGCAAATAAACAGAAACCTTGCCATATAGTTTAATGAAAAAAGATAGTGGAACGTAAAGATAAAATGGTTGATAGTCTAGAAATTATATATTGATCATTCCATTGACAACATTGTTCCCGATATTCTTTTAAAGTATTTGTTAGGCTTTTGAAAGATTGACATATATGGTCAAAGGTAAAATAAAATGATACCTTACTATATAAGCATCAAGCGACGACCTAACGCAGATGTTTAAAGAATTATAAAACACACATTAAATATATGCCACGCTGGCATTATTGTTAGTTTCCTCCTTCCGTTCCGTGTTTTCATGAACTATCCCTCAGAAACTATGCTACTATCATTTTCACCGATTTTTAGAACAAAGCAACCCACGTGTATAGCTCTCACTAAGAAGAGCTCTTTAAACAATTATATCCAAATATCTTTGGCACCGCTCTAGCATAAACATGTATTTTATTACGGACAAATCAATTTCGATATAAATAAGTGCTTGGTTTGACTCCATTCAGAGAAGTTTGGCTGTGTATTGTATTTAGTGGGGGTGGATTAATTAAACGCTAAAACCTTTCTAGATAAACAGTGGGGGTAGAAATGTATGAATCTAATTTTAAGAATAATTAAAATATTTATGTTAGATTTTGATAGAGATGTCAATTAATACTATGGTACTCGATGAAGAAAATGAAACAAAAAATGCATACCAAAAACTACAGATAAATAGTTTCTAAATACAACCTGTCTTTTTACACACTTTCTTTCCGACACGAGCCGAGAGCTGACCACGTGACTGTCTTATTTACATACCACGTGCTATTTTCCAGTAATTCTTGGATCTGTGCATATATAACTATCCTATAGTGTTTTATACACGATCTAGCATAATGAATTCAGTCTGACAGGTCCTTACTCCTATATGTATATCTGCTGTTGATGAACTTAGATGTCAAAACTTACCGACGCCATTGTTCTTTCTCCGACCATGTGTGAGGAAGGCGCACATTATACAAATAACGCTAATCGAAGATGCTTCAGTGTTCAATTAGACAGGAATAAACATAAAAATTTCTGCCTATTCCTTTCATCTGGAATGAAATTAAATAATTTATGCTGCATGTTATTATATATCCTCTATAGATACATTAATAACGTTAGTTTGGAATCAAAAATCTTAATTATTAGTACGTATGTATGCTCAAGTTCCTCACCGACAATATCTCTGTAGTATTTGAAGATAAGACCTTCTAATAGTTTGTTGGAATTCCCATGGACACAAATTGTGCTCCGTAATTAGTCCTTTTGTTATATTCTTATGAAGCACATTTCCCCCAAAAACTTTTACATGAGAAGAAAAGATCTATTGTCGTGACCTTCAACAAGACACTTTGACACATGTACGCTAGAGCATGTTCTGAGTATAATCAATTTCTAAACAGAGACACACTTTATTGACAATTAAGTTGATATATCAGGGGTTTCAACAGTCTCGTTTAAAGTCTGCATTTCGCACTTTCTATGATTCGACGTGTTTATTTTTACCTATCAATATATATTCATTTTTATCCATATATCGATTCGATATATCCCAGTCAAAGACATCACAGAGTCTTCCACATTTGTAACATGTTTGTATGTTTTACTGAACGTTGTTTGAAAACCAAAAACTCGACATTATGACAAACGGGATGACTTCAGCATCTCAATCGCCAAATTTCCATGTATATAGAAGTATTCCATTATCACCCGCATTCTCCCGACTGATTCTGTTCATGTACGCTAGAGCATGTTCTACAAATGTAAGTATAATCAATTTTTAAACAAAGGCACGTTATACTGACAATTAAGTTGATGTATCAGGGGTTTCAACAGTTTCATTTAAAGTCTACATTTCGCAAATTCTATGATTCTTTGAATGATTGTTTGCAAATATGGCGTGTTGTTGGGTTTATTGTTGTCTGAGTCAACGTGTTTCATACAAATTGTTAGGCCGTTCTTTTCACACTGTTTTAACTACAGATTACTCCGTTTACCTGATCAAGAAATAGGGCTCACGGTGGGTGCGACCGGTCGACAGGGAATGCTTACTCCTCCTAGATACCTGATCCCACCACTGGTATGTCCAGGGTTCCGTATTTGTTCTGTTCTGAATTTTAAAATTGTATAGGTTTTATGAGGTTGATCACTGTTCGCTGTCTTAATGTATTCATTAAATATATAGTTGGGTTACTATTTTGTGACTAAGCTAGTATTAGTGTTAACATAAAAATTTACAAGTACATCTATTGTTAACATTAAAATACACAATTAACTCTAGTGTTAACATTGAAATCTATTGTTAACATTAAAATGCACAAGTAAGTCTTTCTTCAATGTTTTTAACAAATGGTGTTAAAATGTTATTATATATCTTTACAGTAATTTAATAGGTATAAAGATTATAAATCTTCTATGAATAAGACATCATTGTCACAGCCTGGCTCTGTACACGTGTACATTCACGTTTTACTAGATACAGGCGGTGTTCTTTAGCGATTCTCTGGCCTCTGTGCCATTTGGTGCTAGTATATTGCACACAATGAAATCAGACATCATTAAAAGCAAGGACATATGTCGTCAATTTATTGGAAGGTGCAGAATATTTGACACATGCATACTAAATTTAATTTAGCTCGGTTTACATTTGTTAAACAAAAAAAATATCGTGAAAAACTTTGTTCCCGTCAAGATCATGAAACCACAGGACAATGAGTTTTAATGGCCGGGAGCAGGTGAACACCGAATGACGTGAACTCTTGAATGGTAATTTTTTTTTTTTTTACAATTTTGCCAGGATTTTTTCCTGGAAATCTCCTTGAAAAGGAAGAAAAAGTAATTATTCAGTATGATATACTGTTTGAATATGTAAACCAATAACCAATTCTTGGCACGTTGGTGTGAACTGTTTCCGCGATGGTTACATCTAAATATTGCTTTGTTCGTGGGAGGGTAAATTGACAAAGTCTCATTTAACTGTCAGTCTTGCTGTCGGTGTTAATGATAAAATGTACTCTAGGACATATTAAACATTGATGCCGATATGTAATAAATATCTATGAGAACAAGAGGAACATTCATTATATGTACATGAATTGGGAGGACTGTTGTTGCTGTCAATTAAAGAGAAAAACTCCTCGTCAGAACAACAGTTGGAAGATAACGAAGTTAAATGACGTGAACTCTTGAATGGTAAAAAAAAAATATTACAATTTAGATTCTCAGACTAATAAACCAACATTACAGGTAAATGGTGCTCTAGTCTAATGTAAAACACAGAATCTTTATAATGTTGAATTCCCCCTTTAATTCGGGGGGGGGGGGTCCTTAAGGTTAACCTCGGTGGTTTCGACTCCTACACAGAAGTGCAGCTCAGTGACTCAATAGGTAAATTGCAATAACGCCCAGTGCCATGCATTGATTTATGATCGATAATTCATTGTAGATCAAAACTGAGATTTTTATAGGTCATTAAAATCCGCATGATGTTTAAATTAACTGTTTGACTGCATAAAACACATGCTGATAAAAAAAAAAATTAAGCAATGCATTTAAAAACATGGTAAAAGAATATGGAAAAAAGGTAAAAAAAAAATATATTAGAGGAAAAAAAAAACCCTTTTCAAAGTCTTTAGTATTGAAATGGTAATCGACTGTCAAATAAATTTAAGACATTTACGTATATACTTATATGTCCATTGCATTGTAGCACCGGTCATACAGAGTATAAGAACCCGTGAAGTCCAACATCAAAAGCCATCCTGCATCATTTCATTGGTTTCCAGATTTCGCCCGTAAACACGACCCACAATGACATCATTCTTAGTATGAGAACCGCTCTGATGTACACGCTGGACCACGGATTGTTCTATAGTTATGATATATGAATGGTGCCTCTGGGTTGTTCCATGGACTTTATTATAGAAAATGTTCTGTAACGTGTCAGAAATATGAAAGGCGAAGATAACGAACAAGTGATCAATCTCATAAGGAATACATGATAAAGAGTTAGGCAAACACGGACCCTTGGGTATACCAGAGGTGGGAGCAGGTGCCTAGGAGGAGTAAGCATCCCCTGTCGACCGCTCACACCTGTGAGCCCGATAAGTCGTACGTTGAATTAAATTTACCACTAAATTGGATTTGAATGAATCACGGTTTAGGAATACAACAATCCGGAACAATACAAGAATGATATGGTTTGAAAACTTAAGGCTGAAACATAGTTAGATGAGTTGTGTTTGAATTGCTGTTTTTTAAAAGACAAAAACATGTGAAAAGTTTCAATAACGGTACGATTTAGAAACACAAGGTCGATACCCAAGGCCGAAACGAAGTAAACTGAGTTACCCGTTGAAACACTATTTTGGAAGACAAATAATTGCAAATCGCTTAGTCGGACGAATCAGCAAGGCACATACTGACCTGAATCTACATAACTTCCGCTAATCTAATTAAAATGGAACTTAATTAAGATTCAAATAGATCGCTACACACGGGATATAACAAAATACAATAACGTTGGCTGGTTGATTGTATAATGCTTAACGTCCCTCTCTTTCACTCATGTGGAGATGTCATCATTGCCGGTGAAGGGCTGCAAAATTTGGGTAAAATCAGGGAGGGATCTTTATCGTGCCACACCTGCTGTGACATCTAACACGGATCCCCACGAGACCATAAAGGATCGCTAAGATAACAATATGAGTATAAAAATGTTTAAAGCAGGGCATATCCTCCGCTATGAGTGTCTACAAGTTTGTTCAATGATGCCTCGTAGTAACCTTGACCTTTTGACCTCAAAATTAATAGGCTTCTTTTTCTCTTCATACCAAAGCTACAAGTGAAGTATGATATCAATCGAGGAAAAACGTGGCCTTAACAATGTCTACAAGCTTCTTCAATGAAATCTCGTAGTGACCTTGACCGTTTGACCCCTAATGAATAATTTTCGTTCTCTCTATATCTATGGAGTGTCTACATCGGTCACGGTATCTCATGCCATGACCGCTTTAAACTTAGGAGGTAAACATAGGTAGGGATTGCTATTTCGCCAAACGCTCGGTATTTATAAATAAGAATCACCAGTCTTTCGGATATCAGTGGCGGATTTAAGGTAAATCGTGGTATCTTGTTTAGAAAAATGTAATAAACGATAAAAGAAGCAATAATTTCTAACACTTCCGGAGAAATAGATGACAAAATCTTTTGATTTCTTGAAATACTTAATTGGGAGAACTTTTCCAAAACCTCTTAAAATTTGCGTCATTTGACTAATTTCACCTTATTAAAAATGATAGAAAATAGTACAAATGACTTAAATAGGAGACATATTTCAAGCCCTATAAAATCTGTAAAATCCAGGAGCAGACCCCCTGCCTCATAACCGCAATTCCTGGATCCGCCCCTGGATATGACCTCGAAAATGCAGGTCGCGTGTCGCGGCAGGCGTTATCACGTTAAAGAACCCTCACTGCTATGGCCGTAAGCGCTAAGTATAAGTTTAAATTAAAGGTACTTCACCTTCAACTGGTGACGTCACAATATGAGTGAAGAAATATATGTACGGAACGTAAAGCAAACGAGAGATGTTTGAAAAACACAAATTTAGCCCCCCCCCCCATGGTGCAAAATTGAAAAGTGTTATACACACATTTCATTTCATTGATAGTAGTAAATTAAAAATATTGAACAGACAATATCTTCCTATGTCAAGAGTGGATTGACCATGTGACCTAAAAATCAAAAGCATTTTCGGTAAAACTCATTAAAATCTAAGAATAGGCCATTTTTGGTGGTTCGTGGCTCAAGTCCTTTGGCCATTTGTTTGTGAAAATCAGTGGCATGTAATATTATGCGGGTTGGCATTATAATGGGGGTGTTAACATGGGGAGAAATCTGTTCTTTAGGATTTTCAGGCAATAAGCGAGGGTGGCATCATAAGGGGGGGGGGGGCAATATATCGAGGGAGCACTGTATATAGCTATCTTTTAGTACTCCACTTCATACAAATCTTAGGTAGGCTAATTGGTCCGACGATTTCTCCACCTACTTGTTTACAAACTTCCAAACCAACCCACGCTGTCTTTATAACCTACGTGTTTCAAAATGTGTCACAAAACATTTGCTTGCTATAATAGCATGAGAATATTTTTGAAATAATAATAACCTATAATATCGTACTGCATAGGTACTTTGACCAAAACTCAAAGGGTGCGAAGAAGTCCCTTCATACATATTGTAGAACCCCATTTGTTTGGAATATTTCATTAGCCGATAGGGGTTGTTGATTCAAAGACTGTTCAACCTTAACAATTGCTGGCGCATGCACCCAGTGCTTAAAAAGGTAGGTCCCCTGAATTTCAATATATCCGGGGTAAGCTGATAATGTAATATGTAATTGTCATAATGGATAAACAAGATGTTTGTAAAACATATATACCCCCCCCCCCCCCGGTGTAAAATTGAAAATGGTTATGCACATGCATAATTTGATTGATAGTAATATCACCAATTCGAAATATTGAGCAGAAAATATCTTGCAATGTCAGGAGTGGATTGACCAAGTGACCTAAAAATCAATAGGGGTCATCTACTCCTTATGCTGTACTAGTGTACCAGGTTTGGTGTCAATCAAGCAAATAATTCTTAAAATATAGGAGACAATATAATACTATGTCCAGTTTAACCATTGACCTTTGACCTCAAAATCAATAGGGGTCAACTTCTGAAGATGTACCAGTGTACCATGTTTGATGTCTGACATTGTCTGTCAAGCAAAGGGTTCTTCAGATATTGAGCGGACAGTATATTCCTATGTCCAGTTTGACCCTTGACCATGTGACCTAAAACAATAGGGGTCATCTTCTCCTGAATGTGTACCAGTGTACGAAATTTGATGTCCATCAAACAAAGGGTTCTCAAGATATTGAGTGGACAGTATATTCCTATGTCCAGTTTGACCCTTGACCTTTGACCATGTCACCTCAAAAACAATAGGGGTAATCTTTTCCTGAAGATGCACCAGTGTACGACGTTTGATGTCTGTCAAGCAAAGGATTCTCAAGATATTGAGCGGACAGCATATTCCTATGTCCAGTTTGACCCTTGACCTTTGACCATGTCACCTCAAAAACAATAGGGGTAATCTTTTCCTGAAGATGCACCAGTGTACGACGTTTGATGTCTGTCAAGCAAAGGATTCTCAAGATATTGAACGGACAGCATATTCCTATGTCCAGTTTGACCCTTGACCTTTGACCATGTGATACCAAAATCAATAGGAGTCATTCTCCTGAAGATGTACCAGTGCACCAAGTTTGATGTCCGTCAAGCAAAGGGTTCTCAAGATATTGAGCGGACAGTATATTCCTATGTCTTATTTGATCCTTGACCTTTGACCATGTGACCTCAAAATCAATGGGGTCATCTTCTGAAGATGTACCAGTGTACCAAGTTTGATGTCTGTCAAGCAAAGGGTTCTCTAGACATTGAGTGGTCAGTATATTCCTATGTCCAGTTTGACCCTTGACCATGTGACCTCAAAATGAATGGGGTCATCTACTCCTTAGGATGTACCAGTGTACGAAGTTTGATGTCTGTCAAGCAAAGGGTTCTCAAGATATTGAGCGGACAAGGTCTTCCTATGTCCAGAGTAAATTGACCCTTGACCTTTTGACCTGAAAAACAATAGAGGTCCTCTTCTTTTCATAACCAACCCACACATGAAATATCATTGTGATCAAGCGATTGGTTCTTAAGATATTGAGCGGACAGCATGTGGTCTACCGACCGACCTACAGGTGCAAACTAATGTGCCTCTCTTCTTCGAAGGGGGGCATAAAAATAAATAAATAAACACACACGCACGCGAGCGCGCACACACACTTGGTCCCATTACTATATCCGCTCTTGCAATCAATTGCGAGAGGGTAATGAGGGGTACATCAAAATACTACTGCAGATTACATAAACAGGATGTTATTAAATCCTTTGTAAAGGAATGTGTGTGAGAAGATCCAAGATCTAATTTTAATTGGATTGATCTTTTGCAAGTGCGATAACTATTGTAACTTGCTTGCGCTACTCTGTCAGGATGGTTCAGTTTATCAAATAATGTAAAAGTTATCAGCTGACACCAGGTACCTTGAGTTTAAGAAATGATGAAATATTTGCTCCCACTGGTTATCAAAATTAGGATCGCTTGAGAGGAAATCCTCTCTTGGAATCATGGTTTCCTCCAGGGGTTCTGCTGCAATACTAGGCTCAGGAGTCAGGAGTCCTTTCTCTGGGGCTTCTACTCTGGTTGAGACAGGGGAAGATGTGATAGTTGCTGTTATTGTAGCCCGTTCATTTGTGATGGGTAGGGTCCGGCGCAGTCGACTGGCCCACAGATCATGCGACTAGTACTGTTTGCGGTCCATTTTCCAAAAATGGTTGCCTTCCACCAGAATGATGGGTTCCTTACTTTCATGCAGAAAACTCTTCCCTTTGTCAGCTAGATTCTTGGATGCTTTCACATTGTTAAGTACTGTAGTGCGTCACATGATCCTGTAATTTCGTATTCTGTGTAGGGATGAAGTGACAGGCTACATCTCTTGAAATTTAAAATAAGTCGTAATACTCATTTTAATCAATTAGTTGTTTTTTTTAGATTCTAGCATGTATAAACTGTTTTTAATCATCAAATACCCCCCCCCCCCCCCAAATAAAAACAAACAAACAACCCCCCAAACTTTTATATATCGAACTTCAATATAGTGTTTTATTTTGATAATTTTACAGATATATAAGATCTTATGTCATATTATCATTTAATTGTGTTTTATCGTTTCATTGCTCTTCTTACCCTTGTAAAGCGCCTTAGAGTAATTTGTTTTATATAAAGCGCTATATGAATTTTATTTTTATTATTTCTTGAGTTTATTGTGGTGAACAACACGAGAATCTGTCTGATTATTGTGGTGAACAACACGAGAATCTTTCTGATTTAAAATGATGATAGATTTTAGAGAATCATTCTGATTCAAAATGATTTTAAATCATTAAATTTCCGCATGGCCACGAAAGGACTGAGATGTGTTAGCTGAAGTTTAGGGCATGTGCTCTGCTTTTGAGTCTAATTAAGGTACCAACAAAGCTGTCCCTCTTTATAATGGTGTTAATTGGTCTTTATGTCATACGTCTCTCTTTGGTGATACACTGCTTGCTTCATATGTATCCCGACAACTTTAACCAGATGATGTCTAATGTCTTCTACATATTATCCATAGTTATACAGTACTCCTTCCGATGTGGTATTTTATATATCAAATCAGTTGGCAATCTAGATCAGGAGGTTAGGCGTAAACCCTGTCGAATCACGTGGAGTGGCTCTATAAGCTGCTGTGATGAAGTGACGATTTTTATCCCATTTTGATTGCTCCCCTTTCAAGTAGGATTTAATCATCTGCACTAATATCCTGTTAAACCTTTTTGTCAAACCGTTGCATCTCGAGTTCAGAGGACTTCTTCGTGTTTTCTTAATTTCCAATACATAGCAGAATTCCTTTAACAAATTACTCTCATAACACCAACCTTGATCTGACAAACTTGCCAGAGGGCAACAAAATTGACAGACTACTTGTAAAATATGGTGGGCGCAGGTCGGAGCGGTCTGATCTGGTATTGGTATGGCTTCAACCCATTTTGTAAAGTGGTCTATCACTACTATTGCCCCGAAGAGACTCATGGAGTGGTCCAACTAAATCCGTTGAAAATCTGTCCATTGGTCCTTCCACTTGTGTTTCTCTAGGTAGTCGAGCTTTTGGGGTTCTCTGGGCAGGGTTATTTCGAGCACAGGTGTCACGTTTTCTTACCCATACGAGAACATCTTCGGCTTCATTTGTCGTAAGAGGCGACTAAATAGGGTGGTCCTTCGGATGAGACCGCAAAAACCGTGGCCCCGTGTCACAGCAGGTGTGGCACGATAAAGATCCCACCCTGCTCAAAGGCCGTAATCGCCGAACATAGGCCTGAATTTTGCAACCCTTCACCGGAAATGGTGACGTCTCCATAACAGTGAAATATTCTCGATCGGGACGTTAAACACTATAAAATCAATATTTGGCTTCATACCAATAAAACCTTTGCTTTAACTTACCGTAGGTAACGTCACGTGCCCTCCCATTAAACCATTATGTAAGTATGTAAGAATTGTTTTCCGCAAGGACTGGGACACTATAATCTGCGTATGTTCTGCACTATCACAACGACGGTAGAATCTCTTGCATAAGATGACATTGACAATACTGAGGAAGTTGCACAGATGCCAATAATGTCGGATTATGACTAATTCTGTTTTTTCTTTACCCTGGTAAACAACTCTAACATCATTTGTAATTCTGAGATGTTGATGTCCTCCGTAAGTGGTGCTGGGTTCTCTCCCTTTGACCAGGTGATAGCCCTCATCGTTTTAGTTGAACGTCTGTTTTGCATTGGTTATCACCTTGTCAGATTGCTCTATCCAAGAAGATAAATTCCTTTTTGTAGTAAATGGCATTTCTCTGGTTTCAATTTTAATTTCACTTGTCTGATACTTTCAAAGACCCTTAATACTCTTTTCATGTGTTCCTCAACAGTCAATTGAAACACAACTACATCATCTAAGTAGACAAAGCAGATGTTCCATCGGAGGCCTTGACGTGCTAACTTCACAAGTCGCTGAAATGTCGTAAGTGCGCATGAGTCCAAATATGCAGCCCATAATTAGTCACAAAAACGGGCTATGGAATACTACACTCTTCCATGGGTACTTGATAACCTGAAGTAAGGTCAAAGGTCGAGATGTACTTGGCACCTGCAACAACATCCAAACAGTCATTGACTCTGGGTAGAGGAAACGCATCTCAATGGATGACAGCATTAAGCTTCCTATAATCTATACAGGGCTTTATCTTCTCATTTTCTTCACCACTAGACAGGGTGGGGGGGACTTACCCACGGAGATTTGGATTTCCTAATGATCCCACTTTCCTCCATCTGGTATATAATTTTTTCTCCTCTTCTGCAAAGGCAAGGGGTACTCTTCTTGGTGTTTGCCTGATTGGTTTTGTGTCTCCCGTATCTATGATGAAAGATGAATTTAACAATGTTAGTTAAACCTAAATCAGAATCTGACCTAGAGAAAATTTCAATAAAACACTCTTGATAAGCTGTATTTCTTCTGGGTTCTTGTCTTTAGCTGCATTGATAAACAGGTCTTGTATATGTTCTGGAATGATGCTGGAAGTCTTATTGGTATTTACTTGACGCAGGGTCGATTCAGGTGTGGGGACCAAAGACTCTGGAATTGGGATTATCTCCCCTTCTACTTCTTCGGCTCTGCCAATCCATGTGTCTTGGTAAATTTGGACGGTCTTGTTAAAGGGATTCATTATTCTTACCTTAGTAGTAACTCTTTAGTGTCTACTAGGCAGCGAGGCATTATTTGTGAATTTTTCTCCAAGAAATATAGACATGGTTCTAAAAGATATTGGGGTGAATTGCTTCCCGTCTCATCCCGCTGTACATAGACATATATTATCTTCTCACTGAGTGGTGGAATGCTGTGATCATCAGCTAACAGAACTTTCCGCATTGATGAAGGTGACTATTTGAATACATGACAGTGTTTCATGTTCTAGTTCTATTCTACTTGCATTGAAATTGATTGCTGCTTCTCCTATATCGTGATGCACAAGGAGATCGATTCCAAGCAACCCGTCATCCTGAATATCTGCAACTATAAACTCAAAACACAATTCAACATTATAAAGTTTAATATTAAATAATTCCAATGTTATTTATTACAATTGTTTTGATTGGACAAAAATAAAGCTGAACAAGAGTTTATACATCAATAAATCCGAAAACGCGATGTATTCATACACGCCTGAAAACAAATAACATAGTGCGGGGAAACTATTCAAATTTTTGCAATTGTTAATAAAGTAAATGAATTGGAATTATAAGAATCAAACATTCTTTTTGAAGAATTTATCGATATGTAAACTCCGGACATTTTACTCCCAAACTTAACATAAAAGTGCTTCGCACTTTTATTCAGTTTGTGAGTAAAATGTCCGGAGTTTACACATCGATAAATTCTTCAAAAAGAATGTTTAATCCTATAAGAGACTTTCCAATATTGACAAAGGGTCTCCATTAGTAGAGGTCAGTTGAAGATTCTTGATTAATCCTAATATCTGCAGTGCCGGTATCTTGTCCTAGACTCTCTTGGAGATCACTGACTTCATTGCTTCAGTATCTATTTTTAAAAAATTCTTTAGATTCTCTAAAACACCCCTTAGATAAATTCCTTCAGTCCTTGGCTGTTGCCTTTTGATAGGAAGTATCTCAACTTAGACGCGGCTCTCTGGCCCTATGACTCTGTCAGGTAAAACGTCTAGTTCCAGATGTTGGACCCCTTCTCCTTGACCCACTTCATCCCCATTTTCTGTCATAATGCCTTCATTGCATTATGCCATATGGGATGATCTTGAGTCCCTGAGTCCTTAATCTCAACTTGACCTGAACCTCTAAAACAAGAGCTCTCCTTAGCCTGATCTACGACTTCCTCATCTTAACCCACTTCATCCTCCCTCTTTGCCATAATGACTTCCATAACATTATGCCCCTTGGGTCCATGAGTCCTCAGGATGAGGTTGGAATAAGCATCATAATTATTACAATTTCTACTTGTCAATTTAGATTCCTGTAGGCCCTCTTCATTACGTGGGGTCTGCTCATGGCCTATTGAGCCGGTCTTGTGCAGTTTAATTGTTGTGCCCCATTCGGAGTAAACTCCCTTGCATTGATATTCAAAGGTACTTGATTTTCCGGTCTTTTTGACATAAATCCTCTCTGTCGTTCATCCGTTACTCTGTCCATTCGCTGTGAACAATTTATTCTCATATGGCTAGGTTGCTGACAAGTATAGCAAAGAATCTTCCCCTTGATCTCACTCCAAGTGGACTTACCTGAGGGTTTACCCTTCGTACTTGAATCATGGAGTTGATCCTTCAAATCAACCAACATGCCTTTGAGTAACCTCTCCAAGTCTTGCTTAATTAAGCATACCATTTCTGCTTTGTACAGTTGCTCTGTATTATTGAATCTCGCAGTTCTCTTTTCCTCTTGCTCAACCCTTCCTTCTTTCCCTTCTGTCTCACATCAGGGTAATTTTCTTGTTGTTTATTGACTTTACTTGCCCGGTTCTCTGATATCACTCACGGCTTTCCACATGATGATGTCCAATGTTGGTATTCTGAGCTTTCCACATGATGATCCCCAATGTTGGTATTCTGAGCTTTCCACATGATGATCCCCAATGTTTGTATTCTGAGCTTTCCACATCATGATCACCAATGTTTGTATTTTGAGATCATGATCACCAATGTTTGTATTCTGAGCAGCACTACATGGTTAATAGCTTCCTCTATGGTGTTTGGCCCCTTGTTCAGCTCTACGTGTATCCTGGCATTGTTGTTAGAATTATCCTCAGCACATCCACTTGTCTAGTTTGGGGTCCTTTGGATATGCCCTATCATATTGGTGCTTTAACTCTGCTGCATATTCTTCAGCTGATTCTCTGTAGTTTTGGTTCCGTCTACTGAACTGGGTCACGTAAGTTTTTGTTGTCTCAATAACATCAAACCTTTCTTTCATTTCTTGGATGAGAATTGGATACTTGGAAATCACTGGGTTTAAGCTGACCATAAACAAATTCTGCAGCCTTACCTGCAGTAATTGTTGTGGCTTCTCATGATCATCTCATCGATTCAAGCTTCCGAAAGATAACGAACAGTGATCAATCTTATAGCTCCTATAAGCAATACAAAACAGAGAGATGGGGAAACACGGATCCCTGGTTATACCAGAGGTGGGATCAGGTGTCTAAGAGGAGTAAGCATCCCCTGTCGACCGGTCACACCCGCCGTGAACCCTATATCTTGATCAGATATACGGAGTTATCCGTAGTCAAAATCAGTGTGCCAAGAACGGCCTAACAATCGACATGGAACACGTCAGACAACATTTGACCCAATAATAGGTTGTATTGGCAAACTGGATCGTTATAACGACCATAGAATTTGCGAAATGCTGATTTTAAACGAGACTGTAGGAACACCTGCACCATCAACTTGTTTGTCAGTAGCCTGCTTCGATTTAAGAACTTACCATACGCAGAACAAGCTCTTGCGTTTCGAATCAGTTGAGAGATGTAAACACCATATACAGGTGATAATGGAATATTGCTACACAAATTTGGGAAGTTGACGATGGAGAAGTTGAAATCATCCTGTTTGTCATAAAGTTGAGTTGTTAGTTTGCCGTTAATATCTACTTTCAATAAAATATCTAATTATGAAGCAGTAGTGGACGACTCTGTGGTGTATTTTATTTCGAGTTCACTGAGATATATTGAATCGACATATGAATGAAAATTATTATTGTTAATAGATAATACATCGTCGATGCAAGGTGAAGATAACGAACAGTGATCAATCTCATGACTCCTATAAGCAATACAAATAGATGGGCAAACACGGACCCCTGGAAACACCAGAGGTGGGATCAGGTGCCTAGGAGGAGTAAGCATCCCCTGTTGACCGGTCGATATATCTAAATGTCGAATTGAAGGCCACCACAAGAGATTTTTTCTTCTCAGGTAGAAGTTTTTAAATTCTGCTTCATAGGAATATAAAAACAGGTCAGCAAACAAAGGAGCACAATTCGTGCCCTTGGGAATTCCAACAGACTGTTAGAAGATCTGATCACCAAAGACCACGAAGATATTGTCAACGAGGAACTCCAGCATATTTTGTATTTCAACTTCAGAGTACTTGTGCGTGGAATCAGAGTGGCGTTTAACAAAGTAATTATTTGGATGACTGGTCACTAGATAGGAATATTTGCGTTTTCCATTTTGTTGAAGACGCAACTGTCTATGATGTCAAAAAGTATAGTCTTTAATTTAAGCGACTGACTCGAATCGGTTGTACCAAACCTTCCACTGCTCAGTAACTGTACAGGGAGGTAACTTGGCTCCAAATGTTTTACTGTAGCTTCGATCTACAATGAAGAGGTCCTGGATGTAGAAGTATTGCCCCTGTCATCTTCCTCTTCAGAGGATGCAGTATCTGGACTTACCCCTCTCCTGAGCCTAGTTATAGAGGAACTAACGGTCAGACTTTGTCTTATAACTCTTCTCATTGTTCTAGGACCAGCCCTGTGATGAGCGGGATCTTCCAGTTGAGATGGGCCTGGGCAGTGACGTTGTCCTGGTGTTTCTAGCTTATATTACCCTTCAGGTTCTGTACCATAACTTTCGTCGCAGTCATAGTAGTTGTAACTTCCTCAATCAGAGTCTTGAAAGTGCCAGCAATACCTGATCTCTACATACACCTTCCAAACATTGCCTCATCCTTCTCCGGCTCTAATTGAGTTTGCTTCGGGACGAAGAATGGTGGTCTGGAACTGGATGATGGGAATCTTTGGCGGGAAGAAACTTGGGTTTCCCCCACAGGAGGAGCAATAGATATTTCCTCATCTTGACTGCTTTTGTCAATCTCTGTAATTTTTTGTTAGTTTTTATACAAGGAGCATTTGATTTTTAAGTAAAGTATCTAAAATGATCATAAAATCTTGTTTTATTTCATATTGTATACCCAGCTATACTACGTACGCACATTTTACAAATTATAAATGTTTTTATAAAACACACCACGTGTAATGTACGTTGTATATTCGGAGAGATAACCATCTTGTTTCGAACACATATGTTGGGTCTTTACCTTTTAATGAACTATATTTACATATGGATGCGATTTCGGTCAATTATTGCAGACAAATAATTCTGGATTAACTTAACCCTGTATGGCAGGCTTCTGAATTAAACCTATCTGTGGCGACCTCCTTGGCGCTTGCGAAAGAACAGGAGTTTTATATTGTAATATAATTTGGGGTCATTGGACAATAGGTCTTACGACTAAAATCAGTATTTTCAGCTGGTAAAAATATTTACTTTACTGTGTAAAAATTGGTTACACATACTTATATTTTTTTTTTTATTTCTTTAGATCTAGCATAATTAGCAATTTAATAAGTGCAGCATTAAATAAATCACTAAAGTATTTTTGGTCATAAGTTCTTTTGTAAAATGAATTTCTTCCTTTCTTTGACCACGAACCTTAACTTTTAAACAAACCTTTACATTGCACAAAACGCCTACAGCTTTATCGTTTTGGTCTTCGGGTCACACAGCTGAAGAACTGATGGATCTGGATAAGGCCGCGAATAATTTATGTTCTTGTATTTCTGGTTGTATTAACAACTATTA
Organism: Ostrea edulis; assembly: GCF_947568905.1. Classification (NCBI taxonomy): domain Eukaryota; kingdom Metazoa; phylum Mollusca; class Bivalvia; order Ostreida; family Ostreidae; genus Ostrea; species Ostrea edulis. The sequence goes on along the minus strand of NC_079168.1, from coordinate 62,989,919 downwards.
TGTATTTTTGTCGATTAGAAATAAACAACCGATGATTCAGTGTCACGCACCCTCTCCTTTCAGTGGGCCTGTGGTTTAAAAAGCGCCAGTTTGGGGCATTATGGATTTCCTATCTTGGTGCAATTCATACCATTTAGAATACTTAACACACTTCTTTCCAGTAATGCAGTCTGTGTATTTCCTCATTCAAAGAATTTATTAATTAGGACATCAGCTAATGATTTAGCGCTTTCCTTGTACAAAAACTGATATAAAAACCAACCCAAACAAAGAATGTACATACATGTTATGTAGACATCTTTTTCAGCATCATATTTTTATCATCATAAAACGATGATTGCAAAATACTTTGATTGGTATTATTATTATTATCGTTATCATATGAAAATCCTCATACTACATTAATATATCAAATGAAGAATAATATTGTCGCGGGTCGTTCCAAGATTGGCGTTTAGCAATAGCATCTATGACAATCACGGCAAACGTGAAAAGACGAGATCCCGCGGGCTAGAGAACCTGTAATACTGGCACCAACATGCTTGTGTTTAAATATTTCTTTCACGTAAAATAAATGCTCGTTCCAGAATTCATGTCCGTAAAGATTTTCCAAGTTTAAAAACATTTTGAGAGTCTGCGTTATAGATTTATTTGACTGTCAATTTTATCTTGATTTAAATGGTGCAATTTAAAAATATATGAATGAAAAGATCATACTCTCAAAATATATTTCTAACTTCTTTAAAATGTGTAGGAACTTTCTTTTGGATATACAATTGTGTGCTATTCTGAGAGAGAGAGAGAGAGAGAGAGAGAGAACACACACAACGGTATTTGACAGAACATGGCAAGAATTTTAAAATCATTTCAAAAGTGCATTCAGTCAAAGTTTTATTCCATTTTTGAATCCCCGTTTTGCGTTTTTTTTATTTGAATCTATTGCATACCAATGGTTTTGCTCTACTTTAAAAATAGCCAAGCCTGATGCAGGAAATATTATAGTGTTGTCACTTGCCCTTTTTGTCCCTGTGAAATGTTGATCATTAAGGTAGTACCTTCTTGAACTCCGTAAATCTAACTCAACAGCATACAATATTTGGACCTAATTCGGGCGAAGTGACAACTTTAATTTCAGTCACGATGTAGTATTTGTTTAAATAATGACTAATTTATCAATTTTTACAATACATTTTAATGACCATTACACTGGTCTAAGTAAGTCGATATATATTTGATTTACTCGTTTTAAATCATACCTGATTTATCAAAAAAAAAACCAAAAAACAAAACAAAACAGGAATCAGGTATGATTAAACGATATACGTTATAATAACCTGGAAAATCTCTTCACACAAACATACATGTCATTTTCGCAATATCTTTTACTTTCTGGGTTTTTTCCTTTTGAACCTGCAGAAACATGCCAATAAGTATTTCATAGTCTATGGGCAATTCATACTGTCCGATTCTCCCAAAATTCAATTCCAGTATTCCAATTCTGGTGTGACTAATCTCCCCGAAACAACTGATCACATAGACTATCTCTGAAAAACAACATTTAGCGATCAATAGAGTAATACATATTTCATATTCTCAGACACAATCCCGGGGATTAGTAGCTGTCTGAATGACGCCCTGCGATATCCGGAATAAAAATCTCCGTTGTATTAACTTTTGCTTGTACTTGTGCTTGTTTATAACAGGGACTGAACTGCTGGAATTCACACATCAGAATGCATTATAACAATTCTTACAGATTTAGTATCCCGGATTAGTCTTCTAGTTATTGCACATTGAGAGATCTAATCTGTGCAATTGCATTTCGTGACAGAGGTAATGAATGCAGTCGTAATTAAACCATATCGAGCGGCCTTAACCTGCAATAATAAAATTGCATGTAATAATCCGACAAGTTCTAGAATGGTATATTTCTTTATCACAACGGAAGAATACTATAAACCAGGTCATCGCAAGATGAAGTCAATTTTACGGTTCTGATTTGCCAACGTTTGATTGCATCGTATAAATCTCTTGAAATGACGTAAATTGCACAGTAATCAATCCCCTAACAAATTGATTGGCTAGAGTATTGTGATCACGACAAAAGACGCTGTCTATGGCGTTCTATCAGAACAAGTCAGGAAATTTGGGCCGCTTGGAAACCTAAAACTGAAATGACATTTAGATAGTAGACAGTGTAAATGCTAAAATGGAAGAGTCCTATGAATTTGATAAACCGTAATGGTTATACAGTGTAACAAAAAAGATCTATTTTTGTGTAGTGACTTTCACATTTCTTTGTAAAATGTAATAAGTGATGACTTTGCACAAACTTTTTACCGAAATATTTTTGTATAATTCGACTGTGCTATTCCCATAAATAATGTGTTCTTCCACGGACATCAAGCACAAGTTTTAGCAATTTGATTATTATTGATGCACATCTTCTACTTTAGGGTGATGATGTCTTATCTACCGAATTGAATAATTGTATTTTTTCTTATATTCTTGAAGCTAAAAGACGTAGCTGATGATCATAATGCATTTGTTTTTCAATGACAATTGTAAGTTATTAGGTTATAAGGAGAAGAACTTACTTCTGATCCTTTTAATCAATGGTTTTTGATATACTGTGATAATTTTGAAAATTTGTTGATAAATCTTTTTCCATGCATGACCTTCAAACTGATACATGTACCAAGGACGTACATGTTGTAGTGATATGCATCACCATTGATCAGAAGTAAAATATGGTTTTTATGCACTGCATACCTAAACGTTAACATTCATTTACTATAATGGCTGAACGCAAAGAATCAAATGCAGCTTCGATCAGAGATCATACGATTATTTATCGAAAGAAATAAAAACCTTAAAAACAAAGCATCGCCTTTCTGCAACCATTCTTATAAATAAACAGAAGCTGTGCTATACGTTACATAACAATGAATTAATGTCAGGTTTTCTCTTTTGATTTCTACATCTAACGACTGACCCCTCTTAAACTACTCGTACTGGGTCAACGGGGAATTAAAAGGCACAGTTTATCAAGGCTTGAAAGCATTTTTACAAATCTACGCTTTTTAGACAAGCAATGTTGGATCAGAATACGTCAGGGATATAGAACGTCTTCCCACAGAAACATATTTACAACATGAAGACGATTAAGAGACTTTTCAATATCACTTGCTCCGTTCAATGTGCTAAAATCTTCTCATTTTATTTGTGTATTCCCTTGAGATTGTTTACAATTGTTTATTATTGTTAAACCGTGTAATATTAATCTTTCTTTGATGTTGTAAAAGATTCGACCAAAATTAATGGCCACTTCTAAAAGTGTGTCGACAAATTGAGAGATGCAGCATATACAACGTTTGACAACGTGATGAAGAGATTGTTCGCTACCAATATACGATGGGGAAAAACCCATCAAATTCAAATTTTGCAGTTAAACACATTTTTGGATGTAGCGATCTCTCCTTGGATTATGAAAGAAAAGATTATGGAAGTTTCATTTTCGAAGAGAAAAGTTGACGTATTTGGTTGTTATGGTAACGGTTTTGGTCCTCAAACTTAAATCGAGAAAGAGGAAAAAATATAGCTCTTATAAATACCCTAGCCTTTATGGTTATCAAAATATACGGCAATGGTGACGTCTCCATATGAGTGAAAAATTCTTGAGAGGGACGTTAAACAATATACAATCAACAGCTTTAAGCGAAGTACCACAAATTTAGACCTACACCTATGCACGGCGCCCAGGGACGTAGCAGAGGGGTTTCATTATCGTGCTAACGTCTACCATGATAGGAGACCTCCTATGACTTTTATTCCAAATGCCTGGCGCTTGGCAAAGGAGCAGCCACTACCCTATGTTAAACGTCTTCTGGATTTGACGCGGCGCCGGGTATCGATCTTAGGTCTCCCGGTTGTGAAGCGAGTGCCCTAAGCATGAAGTACATGAAAATGTCTCAAAATAGGTTACATCTGTCACTTGCAGTTTTGAATAAACAAAGACGAAATACTTTCCCTATATTTTTCTCTTTGAATGTCATCTTCATTGATTGATGTTATTTGTTTGAAGGTTTGAAAGACGAGAAACAAGGAGCCTATTCAGTAAACTGAAAGTCAAAGGATTCTGGTTTCATAAAGCAAATCGGTTTTGAAAACTGATTTCGTGTGGTGTGTGGTCTTACCCTTTCAAACAAATTTTACAATTACTCGTTCCTTTTTCATTTGTAAAAGAACAAATAAAAGTATATCAGATGATGCGTGGCCATACATTATCTCTAACGGGATATAATTATAATCCCTTCTTCCTCATCTGAAGGCTCCTGGCTGTCACGAAACATTACAAGAACGATTTGTCTTCATGTTTCTTTACCTCAGATCCTGCCTCTTTGATTGCTCTTGTACTTATTTTTATGATGGGTAATTATAGTCTTTCGAATAATTTTACGCGTAAAACATCTGCTTGAGCATCGAGATGTATGGGTGATTATATTTAGAAAACTTTGAGTGAATTCACACGTGAACTACAGAGAAATTGGTGAATGCTGTTGATATAACTCTAAGGATGATGACTTTAAAGAAGGACATAATTGTTTTCATCACTACATTTTTTAGTTTGAGTGCCCACAGTAATTCACACACAACTGATGAGTATTGACAAAAGCCCGCTGTCCCTGATACTACTACATATGAGCACAGTTTCCACAATACTGGGTCGTATCACAAAGTGAAGACTTGGGTGAGGGACGAGTTTGTTTCTCTCGGACGCGAGGATGTGGGTATTGGTTGAAAGTTCCCAGATGTTTGCAGCTCTTAAATTTTCAGACTTTGATTGGTTTTGATCTTGAATATCAGTTTTATCAGGTTACCAATTAACTCGCATTCACACTAGGTTAATTTAAGTAGGTTATGTTAAGCCGTTTTGGGGTTTCCTGAACCCGGATCAAGTTAAGTGTGAACGCCAAGTGAGTTAAGTTGTACGTTAAGTTGTACCTGTTACTGTGAAACATATGGAAGTTTGACTTTTGACTAAAATACACATATGACAGGTTATTTTTAAAAACAACTCCGCATGGACAGGACAACATTAAAATAATTAAATATACATGTATATTAATATTTGCTAGCTCCTCGATGTGGGTTAAGTTAACCCATGTCAAACCATTGTGACTTAAATAACCGTTTTGAAAATTTAAGTGTGAACGCTATGAGGGTTAAATATTTGAGTGAAGGTAATCCGGGTTAACTTAACCGAGTGTGAATACCGGGCGTAACATTTATGTGTACATACTACTACTGAAAATGAACAAGAATTTCAATTGCTTTACATATCATCGGTTACAGAACTAGTATTCATGTCGAGCACAGTGACATGTCATCGGTTACAGAACTAGTATTCATGTCGAGCACAGCGACATGTCATCGGTTACAGAACTAGTATTCATGTCGAGCACAGCGATAAACAGAGCTAGCATTCATGTCTAGCACAGCGACATAGGGTCCAAAGAGCTAGCATTCATGTCTAGCACAGCGACATAGGGGTTACAGGGCTAGTATTCATGTCGAGCACAGCGACATATCACGGGTTACAGGGCTAGTATTCATGTCGAGCACAGTGACATATCTATGGTTACAGAATTAGCATTCATGCCGAGCACAGCGACATATAACAGTCAGAACATTTTTTCTCCTTCAGACTAACGTCTTTAGTATTGCCCACGACGAATATATTTCCTGGAGGAAGTTGCAGTTTGATGATTCCAACAAGTCGGTACCCTGTGTACGCTTAAGGTAATGCCGTCTGGACTTGGCGAGGTAAGATTGTTTTTCTCCAAAGTTCTTTTTGTACTTTTTGCACTCGTTTTTAATATTTTGTGATGTTTTACAGCAGTTTGCACAGAGAAACAAAACAAAAATCAATTCAAAACGTGGAGTTATGTAAATCTGTACGATGTAAGCGTTCATGATTGAGGATGACACTAATAAATGGGGCGAGTTTTCTTTGTTTCATGTGTGGTCATTTATCAAAATAAGGGTTCTTCTGAAAGTTAGCCTTGTAAGTAATAATGTATTGTTAGCACGTATTTTTTTTTATCTGGATTTGCGAGTAGTTGCGTCCTTGAGAGTCTGCGATCAGTGGTAGCTATAACCAATTGTCGATCAATGATTATCAAGACCACCCAGCAATAACCACCTCATAACTAATGGCTTCAACAATGGCAGATATGATTTATAGAAAAACTTATCACATACTCTGCAGATTGTAGAAATGTGAGGAAATGCCATTTTTCTTCATTCCATTCTGTTGCAATAAGGAAGTTGTCACGTCGATCAAACGAATATTTCAGCTCTAACTGAATTCTTAAAAATACATACATAATTCATTTGTAGATTAAATACTGGCCAAGATGAAGTTCTTTTTCTCCATATTTTTGGCACTGTTAAAAGCTGCAAGCCTAGTCATTTAATCTAATGAAACTTTAAACTAATGTTTCCATAAGATTATCTTGAAAGAAAAAAACCATTAAGGACAATCGCTTAAAGACATTCGATATGTAGGGCATTGTCCTCGATTGATTACATTTGATTTTCTGTTCAAAGAAAACATGCTTTTACACGTATATAAGCCACAATCAATATGGAGCCTTCCGCTGCATGTCTCCAAAATGGACGTGGCGTTGGAATCAGACTCGTATCCTTTAATCCTTAGCTGGTTTTAATCTGTCATCAAGACAGATAATACTTGTTTAAAGCATTGATTTATAACCCATTTTAATTGCTTCTATTGAAAATATTACGGCTTTCTGGAGAAAGATGCCCGTGTTTGCAAATAAGACACAGCTTTAGTTTCCTGCGATTTCTTCCCGTTGGCCAACAGGAACGATAATCAATGGAACCGACATAAAAAGTCACAAGTTCATTTCCGGAATTGAGAAATCTTTTGATATCAAAAATTTCTTGCTGCCGTGTGGATTCAAATAGTTTTTGTTCCACTCGAACGTAACGATTCTCCACAATCTGCATTTGCTTTTGTAAGCATCTGTATATTTTAAATAGCATACAAGTTATATGGTCGTATATGCTGAATTGGCCAGCGTTCCACTTATCTATAAAAGCTTATGGTAACAGGGGACAGTTTCGCACTACAGGCCCGGTTAACGTTTTAAAAAAATTGGAAATACACCATATTTGAAGTGATATTACATGTGTAAAAATGTATACAATAATTTTAGGATACATGTCAAATGTAGCTGAGTGCTTAATAAAAATGTTGATATACAACATGTAGGTGTCACCATGATTCCTAGCATATAGATATGTGCAAATACGAAACTAAGACACGTGGTCAGTTGCTGAAGAAATTCCGGTGAAAACATGCATGGTCCAGCAAAAGGTCTGTAGCTGAGGGGAAAGGTGGATGGTCCCATATGAAAGGTAGATTTTAAAGAAGGGCAGACAGGGTTCTTGATTGTGCAGTGTCTAAATCCCCACGCTTGGTACTGTGATGGTGTGGGGGTGGTGCGGGTTAGCCCAAATGAGAGAAAATCAAAGCAAAAAAGCGGCACTTGCTCAGAGCATGTTTTGTGCACCAGTATGTATAGATTACATGTAATTTAGGATCATAATTTATTAACTACACCAATATGAAATACAAGTATTGACATAAAAGGGAAATATGATTTTTCATTAGTCTGTCATAATCTGATTTTCATGTATACCCCCTAAACACATGTTTCAGAGCCAAAGAAACTGTACCCTGCCACCTATTACAGGCCGCACAAGAGCGCGGTGTGTTCTGATACGGATTTTCAAACTGTATATCCGTTTCTGGGGATTAAAGGTTTCATTTCTGGGGGATTGATGTGAATGTACATGTATATTTAAAAATATTTCCAGAATTAATGCATTTAGTATTTTATTGGGGATTGATCTTATTGTTAATATTAAAAGCCTTCGAGTATAATAACACAAAATTGTTATAAACATTATCAATAGTTGTCAATTTGTACTGAATTATTTCGGATTCAATTTATTTCATTTATTACTTTATATTTATTAATGAAAGTCTCCATATGAGTGAAAAACTCTCCAGTGGGATGTTAAAGAGCATATAACCAACCAACTATATGAAAGGTGAAGATAACGAACAGTGATCAATCTCATAACGCCTATAAGCAATACAAAATAGAGAGTTGGGCAAACACGGACCCCTGGACGCACCAGAGGTAGGATTAGGGGCCTAAGAGGAGTAAGCATCCCCTGTCGACCCGTCACACCCACCTGAGCCCTATATTTTAATCAGGTAAACGGAGCCATCCGTAGTCAAAATCAGTGTGTCAAGAACGGCCTAACAATCGGTATGAAACACGTCAGACAGCTTTGACCCAATGATAGGTTGCATTGGCAAAGTAGATTGTTATAATGACCATAGAATTTGCGAAATTCTTACTTTAAACGAGACTGTTGAAACCCCTGCGCCATCAACTTGTTTGTCAGTATGTTACCCGCTCAATATCTTGAGAACCATTCACTTGATCGTAATTATATTCATATGTGGGTTTGTTATGAGTAGAAGAGGACCCCTATTGATTCTCCGGTTAAAGGTCAATCCATTGTGGACATAAGAAGATACTGACAACATATTGAGAACCCTTTCATTGACAGACATCAAACTTGGTACATTGTGAGGAGTTGTTGACCCCTATCGATTTTGAGGTCACATGGTCAAAGGTCAAACTAAACAGGAATATACTGACCATTCAATATCTTGAGAACTCTTTGCTTGACAGATAACAAACTTGGTACACTGGTACATTTTAAAAAGTAGATTACCCCTATTGATTTTGAGGTCACATGGACAAAGTTCAAGGGTAATACTGGACACAGGAAGTTAGTATGCACTCTGTCTTGAGAACCCTTTGCTTGACAGACATAAAACTTGGTATAATGGTATATTTTAAAGAGTAGATGAACCTAATTGATTTTAGGTCACATGGTTAATCCACTCTGGACATAGGAATATTGTCCGCTCAATATCTTGAATTGGTTTGGCACTACTATCAATTAAATGATGTATGTGTATAACCCTTTTCATTTTTGCACCACAGGGGCTTGTATGTTTTACAAACATTTCTTGCTATTCATTCATTAAAGTGTTTTGCGAATTCACACAACTAGTGATATATTCAAGTGGTCTTGATGTGATAAGAGTTATATCTCGACAAGTGAAAACTCCCAACACACGCATGCACGTACACGCGCACACATACATCCCCCAACACAGACACACTCGCACATACACACCAAAATGACCAAACGACACGAACAATTACTATGAGATAAATGGACCCCTGCATATACCAGAGGCAGGATCAGGTTCTAGAAGGTGTAAGCATCCCCTGTCAACCGGTCACATCCGCCGTGAGTCCTATATCTTGATCAGGTAAATGGAGTAATCCGTATTCAAAATCAGTGTGCCAAGAACGGTCTAACACTCGGTTGACAGCATTTGACGCAATGACAGGTTGTATTGGCATACTAGATCATTATAACGATCATAAGATTTGCGAAATGCTGACTTTAAACGAGACTGTTCAAACCTTTTTAACATTAACTTGTTTTTCAGTAGCCTGCCTTGATTTGAAAATTGATCATACGCAGAACAAGCTCTTGTATATCGAATCAGTTGAAAGACATAAACACCATGTGCAGGTGATAATGAAATATTGCTACATAGATATTGGAAGTTGACGATGGAGAAGCTGAAAGTAATCCCGTTTGTCATAAAATTGAGTTATGAGTTTGCCGTTAACATCTATATTCAATTAAATATCTAAGTATGAAGCAAATGTGGAAGATTCAATGGTGTATTTTATTTTGAGTTCACTGGGATATATCGAATTGACGTATGAATGAAATTCATTAATGTATTATTAGATGAAACGTCGTCGATACATCTAAATGTCGAGTCGAAGGCCACAGCTAGATATTTTTTCTTCTCATATGGAAACGTTTGAAGTAATTCTGCCTCACAAGAATATAAAAACAGGTCAGCTAACAAAGCACAATTCGTGCCCATGAGAATTTCAATAGACTGTTTGAAGACCTGACCCCTAAAGACTATGAAGATATTGTCAATGAGGAACTCCAGCATCTTTAACATCATCTTCAGAGTGTATGCAGTACTTGTGCGTAGATTCAGAGTGGTGTTTAAGAAAGTAATTGTTTGAATGATCACTAAATATGAATATTTCCTTTTTCCATTTTTGTTGTAAGAATCTATTCATTCAAATGTGTAACCTTTCAATAGTATGAAAGGTGAAGATAACGAACAGTGATCAATCTCATAACTCCTATAAGCAATACAAAATAGATAGTTGGGCAAACACGGACCCCTGGACACACCAGAGGTGGGCCAGTTGCCTAGGAGGAGTAAGCATCCACTGTCGAAATAGAGAAATACATTGAATATGTGACTACAATATGTGCTATTATTACGAATAACTTACACTGTGTTCCTGTGAGTGTGTTACGTTAGTATCAGTACATGCAAACTGATGAGCTGTAGAGCTTAAAGTAATTTTAACAACCCCGAACTAAATTGTATGGAGATGCGTTCTTAAATGACAATTTATAATCCCATTACCGATTTATTTTCCTATATGAAATGTATTGCTACTGTTATTTATCTGCGGGTGCTGGTCCCATTTCTAAATTGATTAAGCTACTCATTTTACAAATCTGATATAAAAAAAGATTACTTCCTCAATTTGAAACAAAGGAATCTGAACTCTTGATGAAACTTGTTTTCGGAAAATTTTGAATATGTACGCGCATGTTTCGGAATATTATAAATGTATATGTTGTCCAGTTTGGACCATTCGTGCATAGATTTTCTACGTTATAAGAAAAGAGAAAAACTCTTCTGGTGTTACACTCCAGTGAAGGAGGTCACGCACATGTTTGTTTCATCCATTTTGAAGACGGAAACTCGAGAGACCAGGCAGGTAATATGATGACCAACGTTGAATACCAAAAGTCCTGTAACACTGGATTTGGTTGTTTTAACCGAGATATATAGATATGTATTAATTTGTTCATTTTACGACTCACGCCCTACTCTTTCTACATCTGATACATGGAATCTACAGTTCATATAAAGTTTCTTCACCTGTCCAAAAGGAAAAAAATTTATCAATAAAACAAGAATGTATTATCATTAGGTAGAATCCCATGCTTGAAATATCTGAATTTCATGAACCGTATGTGATTTTTAGCTTAATAGATTAAAGAAATACATGTAATAAATGCCGAAAATCGTACTTTCCAATCAATCCTCACGTAAAGGTATGAAATCTAATTCTCGTACTTTCCAATCAATCCTCACGTAAAGGTATGAAATCTAATTCTTGTCATGCAGTTTGAACAACTCATTAATACCTTGCATGCAGACTGATTAAATCACCAATTATCGTCTACATGCTTCCGGATACAGAAATAAAAAATGTCAAGTTTGGAAATTGTCTGATATTAGGCCAGCCCTATCCATGCAGACACTTGAGAATGGAGATAAAATGGAATACAAAATGTAATCAGCGGGAACAGACATTTTCATCGGTTTTTGGTATTGTGTTATATTTCCTAATGAATATTGTTTTCCCCATCTATAACTATAAATATACAACTCTGACGTCAGCTCTGTCAATTTTTGGAAGGAGTAAAATATGATAATATTAAAATTAGAACTTTCATGTGATTTTGAACGCATTAGAGACCACCTGGCCAAATGCATACAATGGTGTTCTGTCCAACAAAGTTCTGCAATGCTATTTCCAGAACAAAAAGTCATTATTTGCTTCTGTTTTGTTTCAATGACTGAATTTTTTAAGTGTCTTTCGATTTTTTAAATTTTCCTTAAACAACAAAGCAAAGGCGAAACTTCAACTGAATTTATTTAAATACATTAACATTGCGTCTTACAAAAGATACATTTTGCAAACTTGGTAAAATGTTAACAAAACAGTATTTAAATTCTAAAAGAGCATATGAAATGTTGGCAATTTATTTATTAAGTGTTCCAAAATAGATAATTAGTTCAAGTAAGTTCGGAAAGAGCACTGGTAGTGATAAATCATGTATAAATTTATTGAAATGACTTCACCTTCGTCCTTTAGTACCGATAATTTGTGAAATGGCTATCTGTTGATGAAATCTTAAATTGTTCTATATAAGGCCTTAACTGTTAGTTTTTGCAAAGGAATATATGCTACAGTGTACCCAGAGAAATTAATGAAGTTTTCAAAATGTAATAAAATATATCTCTTCAGCAAACTTTCCACATATGCGTGTATATCTGTTTAAATTTACAAGGGGAAACAATCCGAACATTATTGGCTGTTGAACAATAATTTTTATTTCATTTTCTATTTTCTATTTTGGGGGATTACTTGATGAATAAGTTATTTTTATATACTCTTGTACTTTTTATACTTTCTTTTTGTTCAGGCTTGATTTGCTTTATTTGTAAAGCACAATTTTTAGCATAAAACATAATTAGAAATTTTAACTTTGACGACAAACTTTGATTTTTATTTTTATATGTGTACGTAAAACGGATCCTCCTATCACTTCATTTTTATTACCTTATATTTGGTATTTTCTCCTGTTAAAAATAAGCCAAACTGCTTCAGCTAAATCAACATTTTTGTATTCTTATCATAAAATAAGTGAACACATAGCGAATATCCTTGCTTAACAGCTTGATGAATATGGGTGACTCATTAGTCTTTCAATAAATCGTTACTACATAATTGATATTTTCCGGTGTTAAAAATAATGGCGTTGACATGCCTAATCTTCTACGGTCCCAGCTAACAGTAACCATAATGCACTCCTATAAATCATAAGAAACATCAAATTTCTGTTCCAAAGACCTCCGCAATTCTATAAAAGGTCGTGAGTTCCCACTCGTGTGCTATTTTTTAAAACGGTTGACAGTAAGCTCTAATTTACGTCATAGAAGCCTGAAATAAAATTAGAAATACGATACAACTTCAGCCATTATTGACGCGAATGAATTCCGTTGGCAACCATGGCTCTTTTTACCCATCTTTTAAAGAACATTTATTTCTCGGCAAAACATTTCAATGGTTGCAATATTTTATAACTAAATCATAAATTCCAATTGTACTCAATTCTATTGTATATTTAATTAAGAATGTCCACATAACAAGTATTTCACATGTTTGTCTTTTTTTGGTATTCTGTAGTCCCATCCAAACTTTGATAAAAAGTAAATTGAATTGTGTTCAAACCCCTGTAACATCAACGTGATTCCCAGTAGCCTGCCGCGATTTAAACTCTGATTATACACAGAACAAGCCCCTGCATGTCGAATCAGTTGAGAGATATGAACATTATATGCAGGTGATAATGGAATATTGCTACATAAATATGAGAAGTCGACGATGGAGAAGCTGAAATTATCCCGTTTGTCCATCTTCACATGTCAACGGTTATTGATTCGTTACCAAGCACTAACCCTTGACATCAGTGACTATCAAAAGGTTGGGCTCGTTCTGATTGTTTCCACAAAAGAGTGGGAACTAATGAGAATGCGGTTCTATTTTTAACAACGCGAAGCGAGAGAACACCTGTATGGATACCTAGGTATGGCTATTTCAATCGTTTAAGCAATATTGTCTTAAGCAAAAAGGTTTTCAAACTTGATCTGCTATCAATAAACGTAATTAGTGGTGTGAATATTACAATTGCGCATGTTTATCAATACAGCAGTATGAGATTGCGTAATTTGTATCCATGTACACCATCACAAGATGCAGTGATTTCATTGGATGTCTTATTTATAGTGGATTGCGTAATGGTCTCATGAGCCCATCTTTTATATAGTCACTGATGTCAAGGGTTAATACGAGGTAACGAATCAATAACCCTTGCCTTGTGAAGATGCCGGTTTGTCATACAGTCGAGTTGTCAGTTTACCGTTAATTTCAATAAAATATATAAGTGCGAAATAGATGTAGAGGACTCTGTGGTGTCTTTTATTTCGAGCTCACAGGGATATATCGAATCGACATTCATGAAAAGGATTATTGTTGATATATTAACTATTTACGTACACATGTCACTTTTATAAACTATTTACTTTGTTTATTTATATAATCGATAAGAGTACCCTATTGGTTCGGGCGTTCGATTCGCATCCGTGAGGCCTGAGTTCGATTCTCGATCCCGAAGCCGCGTCAAACCTAAGACTCTTTCTTCTACAAGCACCCTGCATTAGAAGTGAAAGTCACGGGTCGTTAAAAAGTTAATAGAGGTCACAGTAAACGTTAGCACGTTATAGATTCCTCACTACTACAGCCTTGAGCGCTAAGCTGAGGTCTAAAACAGCACTTCCTCTACACTTGTGACGTCTTTATATGCAAATAGGATATAAAGCAACAGCCAATCAAACAGATGCACAATAGATATCTCCGTGTTACAAATAACAATTCGGCAACACATGAATTTGACTTACCAGGTACTGTTGATGGTTTACATGCACTGAATGTCTATATTTACTTGTTCTTAAAATGTCTTTTTATGACCAATGTTATTGATAAGAACCTCTTGCAACCCCCAAAACGATTCTTCGGTGTACATTAAAACATTACATGTATACCAATGATCTCTCAGATGTGTCATTCAAGATCTCATTGGCAATTGGACTTCGGTGTCAAGCTATCAAACGCATAGCGCAGATAAATTAATTTATTTTTCTTGCTGTGAATTTTTTTACGAGAGGCATGAGGAACAGCCCCGTCTTTTCAAATGAAATTGTCAACCAATCTTCCGTCTCCAATCTATTTCAAAAAATAAATAAGTTTTGAGAAATTTTACATGATTTTATATAGCTCAAGATATATCTGTATCGGAGGCCATGGAAGGTCGCTGAATAACGAATCGGACTGATAAACATCTCATTGGACTGTGTGAGCCAAGAATTTTCTGTATCAAGAAAAGTGTCACGATATTCCGGCAAATACCAATCACATTAGAAATCCCAAACAAAAAGACGTGTTATTCTTGTTGAACAAGATCCTTGTGAATGTTTTTTTAAAAAAAAAAAAAAGACATTCCAAAGTATTTTTTATTGAAAGTAGAGAAAAAATAATGAAGTAAACAAAAACGATTAAGTATTAATTATAACAGATTATGGTTATTTTAGCTATTTTCATAACGAGTTTATAAGCTAATAACTTCTACAGAACCTTAGGTGAGAAAAATAATGCGACCGATTTCTATAATTTAAAATCAACACCACGGATCAATCTTGCATGAAACATTTGTATGTCAATACACTTTATCCCCAAGAACCACCTTGTATAAATCATGACGCAGGAATTTTAAAATCAATCTTTTTTGCCCATGTTTATATAAAGTCTTCAATAATTTGACAGCAGTTGTTTCAGAATACATAAACATATTCTTTTTATATTCATGAAGTAGATCATTTGCCATTTATCTGAGATTTAATAATGTTTTTACGTTAAACCCATTTTTATTTTCTGTGGTGATATTTAAGAAAAATTGGGACACAACCCAATCGTTTTCGTTGATTTCCTATTATAGTCATTGAGCAAAGGATTGCAGCAGGTGATCTACAAATGATTTTAGTACTATTTTATTCAATATTTCATTTAGTTTTACGTTCACATTAAAAAATAAATATAATTCAGTTGGAATACACTTTTTCTGTTTTAGATACGAGAAGCCATAGCGATACACTTTATCATGCATAGATATGATATGTCCAATGTAGAACTTCTTGTAGTAATGATGATGATTTCATTATCACCACAAGGACGACGATTCTGTGATTTCTTTGTCTGATGTCAACGAACCTTAGAGGAACTGGACTGTCATCAGGAGAAGCTGAGAAAAATGTGAACTTTTGTGATCTTGGAAAGTAAACTTTATATTTACTGTCAATAAAGATGGGGAATCGTTTTTAGTAGTGACTGACCACTTTACAATAAATGAAGAAATATAGAGACTTGCGCAAGACAAAAAACGTGAACTTTACGAAAGCACTCGTATTAATGATTTATCATATTCTATACAATGTTTATTGAAATTTTGTCTTGTTTTGAAAACTAAAAACGATTCTGCTAACACTACTGATAGATAAATATTACATACATAGATCATTTTAAGTAAGGAAAATCGTCATTCGATGTAGTGGGGAGCTTACGGGATATGTACAGACAATGTTATTTTTGGGTCGTTATAAGGGGTGTATTTGGTGGAAAAAGTCTTAAGGTGATAAACTCCATTCGAAAAATATCTGGATCCGCTCCTGTCGGACCCTATTCAACAGAAATCAATTACACCTAGATAATTTGTTTCCAATTATTTTACATTGTGTATGCAAATTCGACGCACATAAATCATTTTAGTCACCAAAGTCCTTTTGATTTAGAATTTGTTTTTAATTTGCTTGGCAATCATTTGAGAGATAATTATTAAATACACATTAAATACTTAAACTTGTACTGTAATCTGCAGAATAGCAATGCTAGCCCCCCCCCCCCCCCCCTTCTCTCTCTCTTCTGTGAGTCTCGGTAATCTACACTGTAAGTTTATCCGTGTTCACAAGATAAGAAAAATCAATTTGACACAGGTATGATTGAATATCAGTGCTGTTTAACCTCGTTCGTTCCCATCTATTGACGTTGGTTGACTACTTTGTTTTAAGACACCTTTTAATAGGTTTTTAATACCATTATATCACATTATTGATATGTACGGTTAATCACTTTCATCTCCCCGTGATTGAGCGATCCTTCACTTTTTACATCTGAAAGCATACGTGCATGCTATGGTTATATTTTTTACTCCGAAAGGTGTATTAAAAAATTGAAACACCATTCCTCGAAAGACTTTTTGAAAATTATTTTTGTTTTTTTCAAAACAATTATGTTTTGAAAGGATATGGGCAAGTCCTTTTTCTTTCTGCAAATTAGTGCTTAAAAGTAACAGGGCTATAGACATAAAAATGTGTTATAGATGTAAAACATATTTAAAATTATGCAAAAGGCTTTGAAACCATTTAATTAAATGAAGCTTTACTGTCAATTTCATATTTTTTGAAGTTGCATAACTGTCGCGAGTGGTACATTTGCAGTATTTTGCAGCAGACGTGATGGTCGTTGGTGGTAAGGTTGATTTGGACTCGCCCATTTAAAGTGTGAAGAAATATGTAACCAAATAATCTATTTCATAAAACGTCCCTCGTAACATGTCTTTACATGTGTTTATTTTAGTTGCAGGTAGCACCTGTTTGACCCCCGTACGGCATGGTGCAAGTCTATTCAATGATATATCTAATCTGACAGATTTTTGTTTCTTAATTTCTGTTAAATCTTCAGATGACTACAATTTGTCTCTTGGTTTCTGTGATCACTGTGAATGAATTGACCGTGTTAAGATGAATAACACTAGTCCCCACCTGAGTTCTCTGTGGTCCTGTATGTGGATGACGTCATGCTGTGATTAATACAGAACGTACAACCTTCAATCCCTTTTATTACTACAAATTATGTACACTGTATGTAGTTGGTTCTCATACCGTCTCCATGGCACCACAGAAAACTAGACTTCTAAGTACCATACACGACTTCAAGATATCACACTAAATTATAAGTTACCACACTAAATTATAAGTTTCCACACTAAATTTCAAGTTACAACACTAATTTTCAAGGTACAAAGCTTGACTTCAGGGTACTATATATGCAAGACTTCGATGTACCATACACGACTCCACAGTACCATACACCACCTTAAGGCACCACACAAGGTATCGCACGAGACTTCAAGGTATCACACGAGACTTTAAGGTACCACGCGAGACTTCAAGGCACCACACAAGACTTCAACGCCCCGCACGAGACTTCAAGGTACCACACAATACATCAAGGCACCACACAAAATTTCAAAGTACTATGTAATACTTCAAGGTACTTAAGGTACCATACAAGATTGGAAGGTACTACGTAACACTTTACCACGCAAGAGTTTATGGTACTATAGTAGACTTCAAGGTACCATACACGACTCAATAGTATCATATACGACAAGGCACCACACAAGATTTCAATGTACGCTACAAAATAATCAAGGTGCAATACAAACTTGTAGGTACCACGCCAGATTTCAAGGCACAATATAAGTATTCATGTCATCCCACGCAGTTTCAAGAAAACAAACAGATGGGTCGTTTTAATCTCTTTTCTGTAAAAGTGTCACAATACCATAAATATACAGGTAACATATGCATGGCTTTGTATGTAGCTATTTCACGCTAGTAGTGGTATTCAAGAGCACTCAATTCCTTGTTTGCAATGCCTTTTACAACACTCAATATCACACACCTTCTTTTTATGGTTTTCTTGAAGATATATAAACTTATCATTTAGTAGCTAGACAATTATCTGATATGGATGACTCCGAAATCAAATATTAGGTGGGGGTATTGTTTTAATTTGTCCTTCTGTCTGTCTGTTTCTTTGTCTTTGACCTTATACTTCACACGGGAGATGCTTCATTCTAGGCCAAGGTTGATCATCAAAGGGAAAAGGTCAAGATAACGAACAGTGATCAATCGCACAACTCCTATAAAGAATACAAAATTAAGAATAGGGCAAACACAGACCCTTGGATATACCAGAGGTGGGATCAGGTGCTTAGAAGGAGTAAGCATCCCCTGTTGACCGGCCACACCCGCTGTGAGCCCTATATCTCGATCGGGTAAACGGGTAAACGGGATAATCGATTGTCAAAATCAGTGTGTAAAGAACAGCTTCAATACTGATCCATGACCCCCCCCCTCCCAATTTTAATGATAAACATCTACTGTCTAGTGTTTTTAAAAGGGTTCACAAAAATAAAGTTATACATTATTTGTTATCTTACCCTTTTCATTATGCCAGAAGCTCATAGAGAGTTTATTATTTGTTGTGTAAACAAAGATTGAATTATGTTATTGTTTACAAAGTTTTGAAAATGTATGATTATCGATCTAAGTTTATGGTATATATTTATCACATTATTCTTAAGGTAAAATATGTTAAAAGTTAAATTTGTGTCTGCACAAACTTAGGATGCTTTGAATTACAAAATGAACATTCCACTAGTTTGTTTGTAAACATAAACAAGGCTTGAGTCGTCTTTACATATCACAGAGTTAAGGCTTAAATATTGCTCTTATCCTTGCACTAAGAAGGTCCAAATTTTGGTTGTCAACTTTAGATGAGTTATATTTCTAATGTTTAACATACAAACGAATTTTTTAGAATTAAAAAACGTTAACCAGACCCTTTTACCAGGGTAAAATATGCCAAGAACGCGGTCACACACGGGGACATAGTTCTTCTAATATACATGTGTCTTGTTTAACTTATGCTGCGAAACAGCTGCTGCTAAATCGATGATAGGTATATGTATGTAGAAAGCTCATGCAATTCTAATTTGTAATTAACTTATACTTTGTATCATTGTTTTCAAATCATTATAACCATTATTTGCTCTGGGGTTTTTTAAAATTTCAAAACAATAGAATAATTTGCTCTTGTGTATCTTGGAAATAAAAAGTTGACCGTTTATAACGGCAATCAAAACACTACAAACAGCAATTGTAAAGATAGACACCATGTGTATATATATAATATATCTCTCTGAAGTATCACGGCGTGGGACCGGTCAACAGGGGATACTTACTCCTCCTAAGCACCTGATCCCAGCCCTGGTATATCCAGGGATCTGTGTTTGCTCTACTCGTAATTTTATATTCTTTATAGGAGTTATGAGATTGATCATTGTTCGTTATATTTTTCATTCAAAATTTCAAAATCTGGTTTGTATGAAAAAGAGTAATGTGGACTTCGGCTGTAGACACTTTTAGTGAAAATTGAAAAATTAAATTTAAAAAAAAAAAAAAAACCAAAAAAAAAACCAACAACAAAAACAACAACATGTGGATCAATATTTTGTTGGGAGTTGTGGTACCCACCTTAAGGACTGAGTGATTACAGGATAAGTTTTCATCTATAAGGAGCTGTTGTGTACAGAAAGCTAATCTTATTGAAGTAAATCAGTCTACATACAAAGGGATATCCGGTCTGGGGAACATCGGGATGACAGTAGTCTTTGTCTGGAAGTCTAATTTACGATGCAACATCTAACATAGATCAGACTTCCACAAAACGCAGCAGCAGCCCTCTGGAAGACGAGAAGAAAGGAATTTCTGTCAGCAGATTTACTTTTTAAATGATGTCCATCAATGCATCACGAGCCTTGTTGCGATTAAGTTGTATGATTAATAGTCCTTCCAGCAGATCGAGTCTATAAATAGTTATCGGAAGATGATGATTAAGAGATAATTATTGATACATATAAACCTTGATTTGCCATTGAATGCCTTCTTATCCAATTAATGACATGCCATGATATATATATTTTTTGCACCTTTACTACCTATCGGTAAAGCCATATGTTTAACTTTTTAATGGTCTTATTTGAAGTCGTTTATAAATAATTGTTCGATGAGTATTTCGCATTGTTTCCTCGTGCAGAATATATCAATCAGCGTCATCCAGACACCTTTGTACTATATGCCCATTGTTTCGAAACAAGAATAGTAAATCCCATGCTTTTTTCTGGAATTCTTTGATGGCCTTTAGATTTATCCCATTTTACTATTGAGATATCCAAACTGGAAACTAACATATTCATTTATTATTAATAAACCTACGCATTTTGTTGCATCAACTTATACGACTGATATATGAACTAACATCTACATGTTCCAGCAATATGGGCACAGGAAGTAAAACGGAACATTCTTTTGCAAACATGCATGGACCATGGGTGGAACACTATGTAATATGTAGAAGGATAAGAGCGCTCGTATCGTAATTACAAGTAGGAGGATTTGAGTGGTAGCGCAATTACTGGTTAGATGATTTAAACGCTCTTACCGTAATTACAAGAAGGATGATTCAAGCGCTTGTAACGCAATTACAGGTCGGATGACTCGAGCACTCGGAGCGTACTGAAGGGCAGAGGGATTCGAGCGCTTGTAACGTAATTACAGGTAGGGGTAGGTAGATTTGAGCGCTTGTAGCGTACTTACAGATAGAAGTGTTCGAGCGCTGGTAGTGTACTTTACTTGTAGAAGAATTTGAGCTCTCGTAGCGTACGTACGTGTAGGTTTCGAGTCCTCGTAGCTTAATTACAGATAGGTTGATTCGAGCGCTTGTAGCTACTTACGGGTAGAAGAATTCGAGCGCTCGTAGCGTAATTACAGGTAAGATTTCAAGTAAAAGCAATCGGCTATTTTATACTCTGTGTATTATGTAGTTGTGCAGTTGACCGCTTTGGATGAATTGCTGACGGTGCCTGTGACAATAACCATTTGCTAAACCTGACTGATAATGTATGACCGTTACGACAGGATCGACCCTTGAACAATCTTTTATTTGAATTAGAATTAATGAAAGTAAAATTTAAATCCGTCAATACTGTCACCTGTACGTGCGTTTAATGGTACGGGTTGCACTAAGTATGTTATCTTTAATTTTGCTGCAGAATTACACAATTACTAAATGATATTGTGATAATGAGATTAAATTAGTTAACAAAAACTGACATCACAATGTCAGTTTATATTGGATTATTTCATATTTAAAAAATGAAAATGCATGTGCTTAAAGTTACTATTTTTAGATTCGGATATTTTTCAATGGCAATGACAAGCACTTGTCGATGGGTATATAAAAAGTTTAATTGTTCGTTTTCTGCATAAATCACTTTATCCTTTAGTCGGCCAACTTGAGAAGGAGGTGAAATATTGAACCGCACATTTACTTTTGATCTTCGTATATTTTCCTCAATATGTAAACAATCGTTACCGAACAACGAATAATCATGCATTAGACAAAACACCATAAAAAGAAACACGGGGAAAGTTATAAATGTGCAACTAGATATATTCGTCGGGATTGTAAAGATTATTTATTCTATCAGATAAATTCCGTTTTATCGAAAGCAATTTCGTACTGCAACGAAATTTTTCCTTGTAATATAAGGTTGCCAAGGAGCTGCAAATACGCATGCGTTATTTGACTTTGTCGTGCGGAATTTGGTTTAGGATTGAATTGTGTTGTATAACACGGAAAATAATTAACGCAAGTCAAATGACAGTCAATCCGATTACAATGACCAGATATCATTCAGAATGACTTATAGGATCTGGAGGTATACTGCGCCTTTATCGGTGAGTACGGCGTTATATAGCCTCAAAATCTGTAATTAATGGCACTAGAAGAAATCTCAGGAGAGAGTTAGTTTATTTTAAATGCTTCCTGTCATCCTAAGTTGGATCTTTTTCGGTACAGCGATTAGTCTACTCGACATATGCCCGCGACCGTCGTCTCTTCCTTCAGAAAAAAGTAAATGTCACTCGCATTTAGATTTTCAGTTATTTTTATTGCATGGGAATGGTGACAACCCTGTCTGATGCTGAGGAATCCCCTGAAATTGACATATTTTCAAATCCTTAATGGTAAAAAAAAATATCGGTGTGTCAACGATTGTCAAGGTACTAAAAAAGAATAATATAAATGGCCTGTGCTGAAACGACATGGCGTCTCGAAGATTAGTGTTGAAGTAATTTTAAAGTTATTTCATTGGCAATTTTTTTCTTTTGATATTTCAGAAACGTACAACCATAAGAAAAGACTCTAGATAAAGTATAAATGTAGATATGATCAGAGGACAAGGAAGATACCTTTAAGGAATAAATTTCGTTTTTGAAAATACATGAGGATGTGAATTGTGAGCTTCAAGTCGGCATACTTCATGAAGCATGTTAGCACTTCATGAAAAGTATGCTGGCGTGAAGCGTTGCAGTTCATACCGGCATGTATTTTCAAAAATGAAGTTTATTTTTCTATATTCACCTTCTACTTTCATTTCTGTTGGAATTTCCATTCATTAAAATAAACGTCTTATATTTACAAAGATTCATACGCGCATTGTTCAAACTTGCAGCGCATTCATGAGGAAATGGTTATCATTACAATTTGTGAAAATATCAAAGGCAAAAACATTGGAAATGTAATTATATTTATATGATATATGTGAACACATTCCTGGAATCAATTAATCAGAATCGGCAATCTAATGTGTAGTTCTGGGTGGGGGAGCTTGTATTAATTTAAGGATTGTCCTTGTGTTTTATATAGCACAGATGGCTGGATTCCAAATGATAATTGAAAGTTATAATGCATTCTATGAAAGAAAATTGAGAAGTTTTTACCAGCTTATTTAAGAATCTGTTCAGAATGCAGATGCTTTTTATGCAGAATGCCGACTTCAACATCTGATACCATTTATCAACAGAACGGAAAAGACATAACCAGTCAATCAAGTCAATATGAAACGTTCAATAGCAAGGATCAAATAATTCTCATTTCAGATATTGGAAGGAAAAGGAATTCATTTTTCATTTCTGCTTACCAGATCTTATTTCAATCCTAAATTGACGAAAGTCGGAGTTGATTTCCGTGTAAAGGTGGTGAATACCGAAATTTGATTAGAGCCTGGCGTTTCATAAAGATGAGGTTCGCAATCAAATTAAATTTATTTGAAAACAATATATTTTTTTTTTTTAATTTTAATGAACTAATAATACAAGTAACACAATTAGACTCTTTCAAGACAGGTTCTTTTACACTTATAACATGATGTCATCATTAGACAGTTACTCATCACATGTTCGTTCATCAATCAAAAGTTCAATATTAGTAATGCAAAAAAATTAATAGAAAAGGTACCCTCAGAATAGTACAGGCATGTCACAATTTGCGTGTTTTCAACAAAGGATGAAGCACTTTGTTACATCTAAATAGGTCTTATCAAATAGTGAAAGTCATGACGAAAATGTTAGATTGGAAATTGAGGACGAAATTGACAGTCTTTATGAAGTGAAATGAGCATGTAATAATAGCTCATATCAAATCTGAAATTCAAATATAAACTTTTCGTAATTATAAAGTTAAACATAGATATTATACAGACAGGTCCCTATTTGGTTTCAGTCACCTGACCTTATTCTTCATCACTCGCATATATATATATATATATATATATATATATATATATATATATATATATATATAATGACTTGCCTATATGGTCGAGTGTGCTGGTTGCATGCTGCTAGGAGATTTGATTCAGCAGGTCATGAGTTCAACCCCGGGTGGGGGAGGCTGTGGATATCCAAATAAGATAAAGTGAAATTTTCTGTGCTTTATATTAAATATTTTTTCACTTAGGGCAGTTATGTTTATTTAAGAATTCATTGCTATATCCGTACTAATCTCTTAACAAATATGAAGACAAATGGTAGGAACTATACCATTAAACTGGTTTCTATTTCAAACTGAATCTCTCATTCCAACCTCGAACTCATGATCGATCTTTGATGGTTGTTCCATCTTCTCTGACGTAAAGCGCATTTTATTTTTTAAAATCCCGCATGCTATTACCCAAACATTTCAGGGAGAATATAACAAACGAGACTGTAGAGTTTTAAAATATGCAATGTTTATTATAAGGAAACAGACGGAAGAAAATGTGATTAACACATTGGGGGATAATTTACACATCTGAATAGAAAATGCATAGTGGGCGAGTAATGCTAGGAAGATTCATACAAATGCAATTTTCTGCAGATAAAGTTTCTTGTTTTAGAAACAGAGTGAGTAAATAAAAAATCGTGTGTCGGATATATTTAGCTCTGTTAATTAACAAAATTGCAAATGAGGATGGATTATGATGCGACTGGTTACTGGATTTAAAACGGTGATCTCCCCTGACAGCGCCCTGCACCGGAAGACGTAAAGCAAAAGAACACGTGTGGAGTGACCATAAATCTCTGACTTATGTGGCACGTCTAGATAAATACCAAAGTCCAAACTGCATTCTAATTGGTCTTAATCTTCGATGCAATACAGTCGATTTATCTCATTAAGTGTTCAGTGCTATCTAAACACTAGTACCAAAGAACAAGGTGAATGCTGTCCGTCATAAATCCCAGCCAAACATACAGAGTAGCGATAATCAGGGGGAAATTAATGTCTAGAATTAATTGCCAGCATATCAAATATCATAGAGAGGGGTAATAAACATCACTAACAGATGGTAAACAGTAATTTAAAAAAGTAGTTTATGTAATTTGACATTGTTTTTAAGAACCCAGAAACATTAAGTCGAAGAGTTGTTCATAGCGGGAAAGGAAATCATTAAGGAGTTAGAAAAGAAACAGGTTCTAGCACTTATTTGAACAATCACTGCGGATTTGAATATCACCGTTGGTTAAGTTCGATTTATTTATGATACCGGGCTCGAGGGTTGGAATCAAAGACACCAATTCTTCCCGAAATTGTGGACCGAAGGGAATATTCTGGTCGGGAGTTACAACAAAACACATAAGGTCCGAGAGCCCTATTAGCAAATATTCTGAGTTACTAACTCAGCACTGAGCAGAAGGTATTTAGGCTGAATAAGGGACTGCTGATGTATCACATTTA
This sequence comes from Ostrea edulis, assembly GCF_947568905.1. Taxonomy (NCBI): domain Eukaryota; kingdom Metazoa; phylum Mollusca; class Bivalvia; order Ostreida; family Ostreidae; genus Ostrea; species Ostrea edulis. The sequence goes on along the minus strand of NC_079168.1, from coordinate 62,964,249 downwards.
GATAATATTTTTTATGACAATTCGGATTACCACGTGTTCTGGAAAGTGACTCAAGTGGGTATTTGTTACAAACGGTATAGCACGTGAGACCTTTAAATATCCTCGACGTCTTGGGGGAACTGGTGTTATATTCTAACAGCGAATCAGTGTGAATGGTTACCAGCTATTTCTACAACAGAACCAGACTATTCCTACAACAGAATCAGACTATCCCTATTTTGTATAACAAAACCAGACTATTCATATCTTGTATATAGGAACCAGACTATTACTACATTGCATAACAGAACCAGACTATCCCTATCTTGTATAACAGAACCAGACTATTCCTATCTTGTAAAACAGAACCAGACTATATCCCTATCTTGTATAACAGAATCAGACTATCCCTATCTTGTATAACAGAATCAGACTATTCCTATCTTGTAAAACAGAACCAGACTATCCCTATAATAGAATCAGACCACTCTAATATTCTATAACAGAACCAGACTATATCCCTATCTTGTATAACATAATCAGACTATCCCTATCTTGTATAACAGAATCAGACTATCCCTATCTTGTAAAACAGAACCAGACTATCCCTGTCTTGTAAAACAGAACCAGACTATATCCTTATCTTGTATAACATAATCAGACTATCCCTATAATAGAATCAGACCACTCTAATATTCTATAACAGAACCAGACTATTCCTATCTTGTAAAACAGAACCAGACTATATCCCTATCTTGTATAACATAATCAGACTATCCCTATCTTGTATAACAGAATCAGACTATTCCTATAATAGAATCAGACCATTCTAATATTCTATAACAGAACCAGACTATTCCTATCTTGTATAACAGAATCAGTCTATCCCTATCTTGTAAAACAGAATCAGTCTATCCCTATCTTGTAAAACAGAACCAGACTATCCCTATCTTGTATAACAGAACCAGACTATTCCTACGACAGATCCAGACAATTCCTATCTTGTATAACAGAATCAGTATATCCCTATCTTGTAAAACAGAATCAGTCTATCCCTATCTTGTAAAACAGAACCAGACTATCCCTATCTTGTATAACAGAACCAGACTATCCCTATCTTGTATAACAGAACCAGACTATATCCCTATCTTGTAAAACAGAACCAGACTATTCCTATCTTGTATAACAGAACCAGACTATTCCTACGACAGATCCAGACAATTCCTATAACAGAATCAGACCACTCTAATATTCTATAACAGAACCAGACTATTCCTATCTTGTAAAACAGAACCAGACTATATCCCTATCTTGTAAAACATAATCAGACTATCCCTATGTTGTATAACAAAACCAGACTATCCCTATCTTGTAAAACAGAATCAGTCTATCCCTATCTTGTAAAACAGAACCAGACTATTCCTACGACAGATCCAGACAATTCCTATAACAGAATCAGACCATTCTAATATTCTATAACAGAACCAGACTATTCCTATCTTGTAAAACAGAACCAGACTATATCCCTATCTTGTAAAACAGAACCAGACTATCCCTATCTTGTATAACATAATCAGACTATCCCTATCTTGTATAACAGAATCAGACTATTCCTATAATAGAATCAGACCATTCTAATATTCTATAACAGAACCAGACTATTCCTATCTTGTATAACAGAATCAGTCTATCCCTATCTTGTAAAACAGAGCCAGACTATCCCTATCTTGTAAAACAGAATCAGACTATCCCTATCTTGTATAACAGAATCAGACTATCCCTATCTTGTATAACAGAATCAGTCTATCCCTATCTTGTAAAACAGAACCAGACTATTCCTACGACAGATCCAGACTATTCCTATAACAGAATCAGACCATTCTAATATTCTATAACAGAACCAGACTATCCCTATCTTGTAAAACAGAACCAGACTATATCCCTATCTTGTAAAACATCAGACTATCCCTATCTTGTAAAACAGAACCAGACTATATTCCTATTTTGTATAACAAAACCAGACTATCCCTACAACAGATCCAGACTATGCAGTTTCAAAGCTCTATTCTCATCTCACCATCTTTTAGCATGTCTTAGATAATCTTTCATAGCATTGTCCACTCTTGGTTACTATATTGACCTTAGTTTAGTATTATTCCATGTCTTTTTTTTTTTATTCATTCATTGTTCTTTGTTTTAGTTTGTTTTTACAATTAAAGCGCTTTAGGGTCATTGTGTTGATTATGTAAGGGGCGATATAAATGTACGACAATACTGCTGATATTGGTGTGACAGACGGACGAATGACAGTGACATTGTAGTGTCGTTTGTTTTCGAGATAAGACAAAACATCAACAACTTAGAAACGATCACATCTATATTTAATGACCGTCCAACATGAACATGTTAATACATTGAAAACTCCGCCTTGCATAGTTAGGCAGCTGCTGGGTGTGATGGACCTCAAATCATCACCATAATTAATGTTTGTAATAAACTTGCGGTATTGAGAATATGTATCACGAACCCGACCAGAATTCGATTACGACTGAAGGATAAGTTGATGTCTGGATAATAGGTTAAACAAACCTTACCATGAATAGAAAACGAGTTATCGCGGTACACGCACACCCACCTGTAACAATGATTGATTGATTGTTTGTTTTACGACCCGTTGAAAATGTTCACTCATATTGAGACGTCACTAGCTGTACGTGCTCAGGGCCGTAACAGTGAGGGTTCTTTAGTGTGCCAATGCCTGTCGCGGCACGGGACCTTCGTTTTTAAGGTCATATCTGAAAGACCCGTGATTCTCACTTATAAATGTTGAACGTTTGGCGAAAGAGCAATAAATACATATGTTTACGTCTTAGGTTTGACGCGGTAATGGTACGAGCGGGGTTCGAACTCATGACCTCACGAACGACTATATATATATATATATATATATATATATATAAAGACGCCTTTATGACGTCAAACCATTTCAAAACTATTTTAAAATGTAACGCCTGAGGATTATAAAATGAAAACGCTTGCGTTAAATTTTTAACTTTGTGTACTGTTTATTCTATTTCTTTTAATATATATAAAGATATATATATATATATATATATATATATATATATATATATATATATATATATATATATATATATATATAATCCAAATAGAAAGAGTTGATATCACACAGTCAAAATAATTCAATAAAAAATCAGGAAAATATACAGTTCCAAAATATATATTCACTAGCGCTTTCTGGATTTTAACATCCATCCTCAGGTGAATACAAATTTTAAATAATGAATACAAAGTTGTTTATCTTAGAGACGTCTATTGTGACGTCATGACGTCATGATAGTCTTTGCGAGGAGGGAATACATACATGACGTCATAATACAAAAAATTCGGGAAAGGTGACTTGGACAAAATAAGCATGAACATTAACATGATAAAAGTTGATGAATTAAGAGGTTTAACAATCAGAATTGATTAAAGTTTGTTTAGTTTAGGAGAAAACAGTTTAATGAAATAATTTTCTTTAGCAAGTCTCATGGATGTTGATTCTGTTTTAAGTTTATAAAATGGAAATACGCTGTAGTTGCCTCTAGCACAGTTGTCAAAGTGTTCGCTGCATGGGGTATTTCTTGTACTGGGATCGTTAATTTGTATGTATTCCCTCCCAAACTCCCCGTCGAGGCCAAATTACGTCACAGTGCCTACGAATAGTGAGCAAACGAACTCTGGTGGAAGTTTGTATTCCCTCCTCGCAAAGACTATCATGACGTCATGACGTCACAATAGACGTCTCTAAGATAAACAACTTTGTATTCATTATTTAAAATTTGTATTCACCTGAGGATGGATGTTAAAATCCAGAAAGCGCTAGTGAATATATATTTTGGAACTGTATATTTTCCTGATTTTTTTATTGAATTATATATATATATATATATATATATATATATATATATATATATATATATATATATATATATATAAAAGACTAAAACAAACACGGACCCCTGGACACACAAAGGTGGGGTCAGGTGCCTAGGAAGAGAAATCAATCCTTGTCGACCGGTATCACACGCCGTGAGCCCTACATCTCTATCGGGCCAATGTCAAGGGGTCTGTGTTTACCCTTCTCATAATTTTATATTCTTCATAGGATTTATCACTGGTCGTTATATCGTCAATTGTTCATTCAAATCTTATCAGATTTTCTGCAGTGGTACAACGTAAAACGACGTGGTTCCACTTGGTTCTGAAGGTTACTGTTGAAATGTCAAGGTCACTTGAAAGAAATTACTGATGAATTTAGATTACTTTTTCTAGAATTAATCAGACTTGTAACTATGCCTATAAGTCTTATTTCCTATTGGTATTCATAATTAGATGTGAATATAGGTCATTGTTATTGAAAATTTCGAAATTCGTTGTAAACAATTTTCATTCTTTAGGTTATAATATCCTTATCAAACGTTCAGGAATGAAATCTGACTGAACAATCACGAAATGACACTACAAAAGGATCCTTGCGATGTATTTATACTTGTCGTATCTTTGTGGTTCTTGAGAAGAAAAAATTGAAAAGAAAGTTGAGTTTGGGAACACTGCTGAGACTGGGCCACTGTCGCGTTACAAGATGCTGACGTCATGTTGGTGTAATTTTTTTAATACAATATGTTTCGTTTCGTTTCGGTGGGTTTCGTTTTGTTTCGGTAGATTTCGTTTCGTTTTCGTTTCGCACTTTACAGGTACCCGTAATTTTCCGAAAATTTGATTACTTTTTTTTAATACATCCATTTTAGTTAATGATACATACAACAGTGTGTAAACATGTCTATTAATGCATGGTATCATAAATCATCTGTACAACGATTCCTGCTATTTGAACAACGGGAAGAAAGTAGTCAAATATTCATTTTATCTTTACATTTTCTCAATAAAAATCTTTATTATTTTGAAATTTGTTGCCTATACTCCGTACATAATGGAGCCAGGTTTTGACCGATTCTATAACAGGAAGAGCTGCGTCGCAGCAGTGTCGACTCCCTGTTGTATTTGGCGAGGGTAGGGGGTGGGGGTGGGTAATCTCATTTTTATGTAGAATTAAAGGGCGAATAATCCATGTATATACCGTTGCAAATGTCTTATTTTGACGTATTCAGTGACACCACTGTCGTCCGTATTGTATTATGATAGGTATATTCGCTCAACAATAATTTAGGTATTAATAGTCACAATCCTATGGGTTTTGTCGATTTACGCTTTCATTAATTAACCAACGTCACGGCATGTGGCTGTATATTCGGGGCACGTGATGACCGTATCATATTTATACCACATTACAGAGTGTATATTAATGTCAAAATGAATTTATGCATATATTTTTTGTACTTAGTTTTCTATGTTTTGTCTTTAACTGAGTTTGACAATACATGACTAAAAGATTTTAATCGGTTTTAAAAAGGTCGGTCTAAAAATTTATCGAGATCGATCTTCAGTACAGAGGGTAAAACCTCATATAGAGAATCTCTTAACCCGATCTTTCCTCCTGGGCAACTGTCAAGATCGATTGTGATCAATATTTCTTTTAAAAAATGAAGATGAACACGTATGACAGCCATATATTAAGCACATTTACTATTTATCGCATGTGCATTGGTATAGACGACATACTATATGATGGAGGCAAGGCGTGGTCCTCCTTGAATATACGGTACTTCTGCTGCACCCAGAATAAATCTAGAAATATAAATAATTGGTTTGTATTTCGAACAATTGCTTATACGGAGGGAACTTCCTAGTTTTGGTTTCATTATCAAAATTATTGCTGGTCGCTGCAAATGTAAACGTAAAGTGGTTTTTCTTCTTCGTTTTGATAGATCGATTGAAATATAAATCGGTTAGAATTCTAAAAGTGTAAATGGGGTCTAAATCTACAGGAATGCACCAATATATCCCCTGCTTAGTTTTCAGTCTTTGTAAACAAACCCTCTTGATTGCTGTAGCAAATGTTTATTGGTCTCTTTTGAAGCGTCATCTGTTTAGGGATACTGTGCAGAAAAACGTCTTCAGATGTTATATGCTGGTTTAAATCTTTCGTAACTTGCAATAACTGCTGGAATGTAATTTATGCGCTTTGTTGCAACTCTAAGATCTTTCACTATATAAAGAGCTCTTCCTGTTCCGCGGTGAAGTAAACCAATCGAAAGACTGAGAGCCACGGTTTATTTTTTGAAGATAACTTGTCAAAAAAAAAAAAAATCATCAATATTTTCAACTTCTTACAGATAATTGACGCAAAAGTTTTGCAAAATATAATTATTTTGATTGCACTATATGAATGAGCAAATTACCCAAAATATTACTCAGACATTCAATAGATAAATATCCTTGTACACATACGTAAGCACAGTGAAACCTCTCTAATCCACATGCACTGTGAGACAATTTTTGTCGGAATACACAGTGTGTAAAAACAATGAAAGTATTAGATTGAGAATGAAAATAAGGGTCAGAATGCCCAGTGATACGGATTGCACAGGTGTCAGATTAGACAATTTTCACTGTATATCTATTTAGTTGTTGTTTCATTTACAAGCCTTTAAAAAACAATGATAAATCGAACGTATTACACTATTGTTTAAGATCGTTGGCTACATAGACTTATTTTTATCAGTATTTCTCCTTTAAAACATCAAACCTTATTTGCTTTATCATTTAAGTTGATACGCATAATTGGTTTGTCCTGCCAGATAACAGCTATGCTTTTAGCCACTCTACAAAGTCAAATATATCTAATAAAGTTAATCAAAGCTGGATTCACGTTTCAATATTTGCATTTGTTCAGTTATTAGGTTCATATAGGATTAGCTTTAGCCTTTGCACCCATATATTAACCTTCACTTGGACTGACTATATTTGTATTATATGCAGAGATTTTTTGTTTCGTGTAATAAAACGTGGTCCTCCTAATTTGTCATTAGTTGATAAAAGGATGTCATGCAAAAAACTGAAGATAAAAAGAAAAAATCTCTTTGGAGTAAATGTAAGTTAATTAAAAACTTAAAGTCTGTAGTATAACAGGTCCTGATGTTTTATAGAACACAAAAAAAACCCCTAAAAAACAACAACAAAAAACGTTTTACACTGCACTTAATCATAGTTATCGTAGTCTACAGAAGCAGTGATGCACATGCATTATGTCATTAATTTCAAGGGTGAACGCAAAGTAGAGAAATGAATCTATACATTAAACGCAAGAAAAGTGTTTGGTCAAACTCCAGTTTACCAGCGAACTTGACAAACTTGCGACACGAGAACATTTACTCAACATCTTATCAAATCGTTTATGCATTGGCGAGAGAAATTCAGTTAAAGTCTAATTTCGGTTTTAATTGAATGACCTTAGTGGACCATGTTTATCGTTTTTAGCGAGATAGTCACGTCATGGGGTCTTGATGTGAATCCGCTAATGGTCGATGTGGGTGTTGGTACGTTCGTGAAACAGATAGGTCAGTCCCCCAGATTCTAAATAAATCAGAAAAACCTTCATTCCATTCTTAATCTGAACACAAACACGACTTCTCATTGTTGTTTTCTTTAATTCTGTTTTGGTCGTATATCGTTTCGTGGACATTTAATACAAACTCTGTAGGTAATGGTGTCCAAACTATTAAAAGTTTAAAACCGTCTCATTCCATGCACAGGAAACTGTTTTTGTTATGTGCGAATAGAGGTGAGTGGAGAAGATAAATTTGATGTTTTATTCTGTAAGACATGTAAATAAAATTTTATGTAGATTTTGACGTGGTTTTTTTCTCCAACATATTGTGCATAGATTTCTAAACAGGGGTAAAGTCTTTGAGTGTAGAAGGGAATTGATAGGTTTTCAGTTATCTATTTTGCGTACAAAGTAGTTTGCTAATGGTAAACTTCAAGGAACATTTACTAAAAAAAAAATTCGAAATCGAATCCGGGTCACAGAGACTTGCCTGATCCATCCGTGGGAGCATGTTTTTTCAAGGTATTTATTGTGATAAGTATCAAAATCTGAAATAATATGGTAATGCGGTGCCTAAAATATCAACTTCAAAGGATTCGTATCCGAAACGAAAGCTGTGTCCTAAACTACGTAGGGACGAGACTGGTACATTCTAACTGAACCAGAGACACATCTAAGATCTAGTATTAGCAAAAACGTTCAAAATCGGAAGCCCGTTTGCAGGTAAATTACGAATTAAGCTCAAACTCTTTATTAACTGAATGTGTTGTTCGGACGTTCATGGATGACGATTTCGGATTGCAATTGCATTTAAGATTCCGAACAAAATCTAAATTTGTTACCTGTCATCGCCTCTTTTGAAATGTTAAAAAACCTGTTTGTAAAACTGTCTTTAATCAGACAGAACAATACGTTATTCGCCTACTAATTATAATCTTGCTTTCGACCACTCTGCATATGCATGAGTAATTCCGAAAGATGTTTCTAATCTGTCGAAAAAATCTAGGTGTTTCTGCTTCAAAGAGTTTATAAAATCATTTCAATAACAAATTCCTGACCTGAAAGTTGAAGACAGTTCTTGTATATTTTCGCATCAGTGAAAGTCCACTACATAGTGAAAACCATGGAAACTTTTTATCTGCGTGTACATTTAACCTAATTCCAGGAATCGAGATTGTTTTGTGTAAGTCAAGGACATAATTATGAGAGTGACCTCTGGTGTCCATAAATGGCTTAACTTTTATTGTTTCCTTGTGTGTCTTTGCAGATGAATAACCGTGATTGTGAATTTTTCCAGTATTAATTCGATCAATCGGGGAAAACCTCGGGTTCAAGGTAAGATCTATGTTGATTTTGAAGTCCAGCCATTAGTATGATCACATTGCAATACCATTTTAAACAGAAATAGTTTCATTCCATCTAGCATTATTCCCTATTAAGTAGTAAAATCCACCGTATGTCTCTAAAAGTACATAGAAACTTCGTTAAATGGCAGTTTGAAAGCAAATCTACAGAAATGATTGGCGTTTTGGAATATGTAATCTGAAAGGTTTCTGCATGTTTCCAGTGGAGGACACGGGAGACTGCGGCCATTAGACAATCCATCCTTTGTTTTTTATATATGACGAAGGGTGATTGGAATGTAGTCACTACAATCTGAGATCTGTCTGTTTTGACATATTGGACATAAATATTTCTACTGTGCTATAAAAACCTTTTTCAGGTTTTGTGGTTATGTCGTAATACGATGTAGATGTTTAGATTAATTAACAATTTGATCTTCATTTATTCATTGAACGGTCGACCTCCATTATCATCGCAATAATACATGATCAGCCTACACGTACAAAAGACTCAGGACATTCTGGTACGCTGGCTGCAAATATGTTTCATTAAAAGAAAATTAAAAGTAGTGGTTACTCATATTCAGCCCAAATTATTTCAGCTTTAACAACAGGCTGGGAGAAATGAACTGCGCCTAAGAATTCGTGCTAATTTTGACACCAGAACTAAAATTTGTAATTGTCACCTGTCAAAGATTTATAATGAGTATTTATATGCGAGGTGCATATTACTCTCAAGTGTCTCTTAAAAATATACAAATGTACTGCAACATAAAGTCATGATCCGCATAAAATAGCTTAATTAAGTAAACCCATATTCATAAAATCTAAACATCTATGAAAAATGTGTTCAGAATATTTTGGTTGATAATGGAGTTTTCGATTTTCGGAAGAAGGATGCGTTTTTTAAATAAACGTTAAAGTACAGATAGATGCCAACGGTTTCCAAAGTACAAAGCAAAGTAAATAAAATCTTGAGTGTTCGCCCTCCTGGCGAAGAAATTGCATGTCATTATACGCTGTAAATTATTTTTCTCAATTTCAGTTATCGCCCCAAAGTAATGTTTTCGGAACAAATTATTGTAAAACAGTGGTAAATGGTAAAGATTTTTTTACTTAAGGAAATGTTTTCAGTTAGAGAAATTATAAGCAAGACGTCGACCCGATAACCGATAATGCAAGAATAAGGCCAAGGGTTAAAAGGAGCAAGGTGTAGGTTTTAAAGAAGAAAAATATTTTTTCTATCATAATGTTTATATACACATACATTGAATTTTCCCCAAATAACTGAGTAAACAATTCTTCCAGTTGCCAGGGTAATAATTGTTACAGATATTGTGTTATCATGAAGCAAGTTGCTAGGGTAATATTTATTCGGAAATATTTGGTGTATTTAATATAAACATGTAGCGTATGTAATATTTTGCTCTGAAGTTGGAATTAATCGTGAACATATATATATACGCTCGAATTCGCCTGCTATAATATCAATCAGAAATGAATACAGTGCGCGAATTGGATAGAGACACTTTGAGATGCTAATTACGGTCCTGCCAAGGATATCAAGTTCATACCAAAGAGAAATACGGGTCATCAATCTTCTATACAGAGAGTGGATTGTGTCGGCCAAAAACATATAAGTACAATAAGTACACTGATACACGGTTTGATGCAGATGAAGAGGAAATTCGTCCATTGATTGGAAACATTTGTAGGAAAAACCCCCAGCATAACTTTAGATATATCAGAGAATCCTAAGTATAAGATTACCTTAATCTTAAGTTAGGGCATTGACGGATATAAATAACCTCTTTAACGACTACATAACCATAAAAAACAACATGAAAGCATTTTCCTACCAGCCATTAAGAAGTGCACACTAAAAGCGCCATTCAGTAACACGTATTAATGTGGGCTCTTTTAAGTTCTCTATGACACCAAAATGAAGATATTACCTAGGGGACGTTTTGGTTTATTTGGGGATGCCAATCTTGTGCTTTGTTTTGCACAGGGACTTCTATTGAATAAAGAATATATATACTAATCAACTGAAAAATCAGAGTACAATACTAGTACCGTCTATGATAACACACATTCTGTCAATCCAAGACAGTGTGTTTTATGGAGGTCGTCATTCACAATATTACTTTGAACTTAAGACTGAAGCCTATTTCCTGAAAGTAAACCGTCAGTAAAGGATGCATTAACATAGAACGTGTCTTTGAGAATCACTGGTGTTTCTTTGTATTGTCGTATCTGCTTACTGTCATAATGGTTCAGATGAAAGAGTTAAGGAAATTGACACATGTTATAGGCAATGTTGTCTGTCTGCCAAGCCAAATTTAAAAGTCTGTATGTACACCAGAGCTATGGTAAAACGCTGTTACATGTGTAGCTTTGGCCTCTCGACGCTGTGTACTAGTAAAATAAAATCCACGAAGTGTCGCTGCTTATACTGATAAAATTTCATAAGCAGTTATACCATTCATATAATCACTGGTGGTGTTGCGATTTCCGTTCGGCAATAACGCTTGAATCGTGAAATGTTGCAACCGCAACCGTTGATATTTCAACGTTTGTATTCAAAGGCGGTTGTCAAAAGTTTAAATGATGGTGTAATCTAAATTAAGGTTTAAAAACATTGATTTCTAAAACAACATTCATATATTTATATAAAACCACATGGTGTCAGGTGGTTGAAGTCTATTACAAATTCAGGCTTTATTATAGAGTTCTTGTAACATCACAAATATCAGACAGCTGTCAAAACAGACAAATATGGCGACTCCTGCATAGTGTTACATATAGAGATTGTTTTCGAAAAATTTTGTTCCTTGGTAGTCCCTCAGTTTGGTTGTTTGTTTTACGTCCCATCGAGAATATTTCATTCATATGGAGACTTCATCAGTTGTGGGTGAAGTATACAAATTTAGACCTATGCTTAGCGCTGAGGGATCTTTAATGTGCTAACGTCTGCCAAGACATGGAACCTCCGTTTTTAAGTTTATATCCGAACTCATTCCTATGAATACCGAGCCTTTGGTGAAGGAGTGATCACTACAATCACGGCCATGGCGCGAACGGGGCTCGAACTCACGACCTTAAGAAACGTACGCTCTACCACTGAGCTACCGCGACCAGTCCTTCAGCAAGCAAATATCATTATACATCAACACTATATATATCCAAAATACAAAATTAAATGATGGTGTAACTGTGATTTGTATCAACGAAATATTGTTAAATTTCCTTTATGCTCATGTGGAATTTACGAAAATAGTTATGCAAGAGAACATGCGGTCGTGATACATGTTCATAAGTGACTTGGGTCAATTGCTGTCTGACGTGTGGCATACCAATTGTTAGACAGTTCTTTACACACCGATTTTGACTACGAATTACTCCGTTTGCCTGATCAAGATGTAGGGCTCATGGCGGGTGTGACCGGTCGACAGGGGATGCTTACTCCTCGTAGACACCTAATTACAACTTTGGTGTGTTTAGGGGTCCGTGTTTGCCCAACTCTTAAATTTTGTATATCTTATAAGAGTTATAAAATCACTGTTCGCTATATAAACCTTTCATGTTATAGATGCGCTCGTCCTGTTTTAGTGGAACCTATATTGATGTATACGTATGTACTTTTGATTAGTCTCGAAGATTTAGATATTATATGTTTTAGCATTTAAATAGCTTTGTACATTCAATGTTGTATTTCATTTTCAATATTTACGTGTAAATTCTATTTTTGTCGTCAAATTTATGACGGTTACATACTTAAGGAGATGCTCTACATCGTCCTATTGGCCGACTTCCATCTCAACATGAATGAAAATATAAATATCAGCAATATTTGTCTAATCCTTTTAGATTTTATTGCCTAGCTGAGTAGCTAAGTAGGTTAGCGTGTCAACTGCTGAACTGTAGATCGCGGGTTCGAGCCCAGGAGTTTTAATTTTTTTTCAAAGTTCTTTCAACTAAAACTGCAGTTTTGACTAAACGAAGTAAATTTGAGAGTTTTCTATTTCAAATTATTGCTGTACATGTCCTCCACTGTAAGTTGCCAAATTGAAATGATTGATCCCGAAGAGATGTCGCTGACCGACAGAGAGTATGGACGATGATTGGTGTGCTGTGGTTGTTGTACATGTACTTCTCGTCGAGAATATTTCACTCGCAATGATACTTCACCAGCTGTATAGGTGAAGTACATGTGCTTAGCGCTCAGGGTCGTAGTGAAGGAGCTACCTATGTTTACGTCTTGACGCGGCCATGGCTGAACGGGGCTCGAACTCACGACCTCCCGGTTACGAAGCGAACACTCTACCCCTGATCTACCTCGACCTGAAAGAATTAATTTTCAAATAACTTTGAGGGTATGGACAATTCTTGCTAGATATACCAGGTATGTATGCCTTAAGGAAACGTCAAGGAAGCTATTTATAGTCGATGGGGGAAAACAGAGCACTCATGGAATGACGATTAATTTCAGGAAGTATCCATTTCTATCTTTGATGCTGTGAGTAAACTTGTAAAATGTCTTGATTTGTAATAAAACACCGAAGTATTTAACCCTTTATAGCTACAGACATTTATCAAACACATTTGGCGAAATATAAATATATAATTGGTATGCAAAGCTCTTCATCAAGCAGGAAGCGACCAATTTTAAATCATCCTTACGGGAATGAAGCCTTGACGAGAATGTGGTGTCATCTGTCTAGGATTTTGAAACAGACACAACAAGGGGTTAATCAAAGCTATGGAATGCACAGAAGATTTGTTCTGTTTGTAGTTTTTTTTTAATAATTTAATTCTCGGTGTGTTGAAAGATTGACAAGCACGGTTAGGATTTTTTACCCAGTCTGTCTCAGAGTGGCTTTGTACTGCTATGTACCTTTCTATTTCAGAAAGTGTTCAAAGGTGCCATCAAAACCAATTAATGTTAACATGTGTATCAAATATTCATCCATTTATTTTAAAAATTTTGATATCATCCGGATTGGGCGCCTTTTACATAAATTTTAAATTCATTTCACGATATTCAAAGATTAAAGAAGATAATTTTGGAATGTGCTTATAAAAAACTCCATGTAAATTAGATGATAATATGTTATTTATCCCTCGTAATATTTAAAACTAGTATTGAAATATTCGAGTGCACTTTACGATCTATTAATGCTCTTTGCACTTAATGTAAGCAAACACCAACTGGCACAAGCAAGCGGATATATGATCAAAACATGTATCTGGTTACTTCTTCCAAAGCGGCGCATGCTCAGTAACAATTTTAACTCTGCTCAAAGCAGCCTCATAGCACGTTCATTACTCTACGTCTTTGGTGCTCATCATGTAATCAATACAAGACGAGTCAATAATAACTATGTCAATGTACTCTTAAGACTGAAAGCATTCTTTTTATAAACTGTGAAGTTTTGTTCGTGTTGAGAAGGACAATGCTAAATCGAATCCCCATTGTTCACATTTGCGACACCGTTGTCACTGGAACGAAGGAAACAGTTTTATGGGTGTTCACACCTCCAGTTTTCATTTTCCCTGCTTGATCCACAACCATTCATCACATGAGAAGTCAGCATGCTAAATATATCTCGTATTATATACATCAAAGATAACTAAGTAACGACATTCCCATACATTAGGTTTGGTAATAAGAGAAATGTGTTATTGTATCATTAGTGCCTCAGCTGATGCAAAGTGCGTCTGTTGGAAATAAAAAAGAAGAAATTGCAATTGTTGCACTAATCCTGTGGGAGAAAGTGTAGGAGATTTTAAGTCAAAAGAGGCATTAAATGGCTTTCAACTTTGGCATCCAGAATGTGTTTGTACATATAAACTTTGAGGTTATTTTTAGGAATCATTCTAATCAATTTAATTTCTCTATCGCTCAAGTCTTTTATGTTATTGCGAAATGTAACATATATCATGATGAAAAAGGAAAAACAACAGCAACAGACAGGTGGCCTGATTCTGGAGAAATATGAAAAAATGGAAGTAGTGAAGAAATAAGTAAAATGGAAAATGACAATTAATAGTATGTCGAACTGATAAGTTCAAAAGCCCTAGAAATGTATTTACCAAGGTTACAATTTTTATAAATTGTGGACGCTTCTATAGGTTTAAAGATTGATGGTTTGTATCAATAATAACTTATAAATTGTGCATATTTTGTAGTGAACTGGACATAGTGATATTAAATGATATTCATCTTCGATTTCAAATCTATCGAATATTTTGTTTGAACATGAGTTTTCTTTGGCAGAGCTGTCAGATCAAGATTGAAATGTGATACGATTAAAAAGCATTAGCGCCTCATAAATCATTGCCCAGATGTATGGTGACACCTGAAAACAGTTATTTTGTACTTTAAAGGATATTTAACAACTAATGTAAATATGCTACAAATTTTATTAAGATTTTACTTTATGGGGGCATGACAAGGGACGATGCAAAATTCAACGGCATATTATAATTTATATGTAGCAATATAACAATATGATACATACAAATTTATTCTGCTACAGTTGAAATCAATAATTTTTGCTTCTCTTAAAACTTGTTAGTAATTCCTTCAAGTTTCCAACCGCACTATACATCACATTCAATTTCTGACACTTATGTGAAAATTAGCGAACTAAAATTAGAATTCATAATACGGTATGACTGAATATAAATAACTGCAATTACCTGAGGAAAATAAGACGAGATAAAGCTCTTGCCGACATTCCATGTAATAACTTCTTTGATTGGGCGAGCGAAACGTGGAAAAGGGACGAACGAAAATTAACGGCATATAATTAAACTATTAAATATGAATGATAAGCAGTTGAATCTTTATTCTATTTTAATTGGTTATCACTAGCCGTTCAATTCAGCGGTGTATTTTCAGTTGGAATGGTTTCATTTGTTAAAAAACCATGGGCTTATTGGATTCATTGAAGGTATGTAAATATAGGAGGATGTAATTGGTATATATATATAAGGATTTCAATCTTAATCCAAAAGTATTCAAGTTTCTTAGTATGTAGCAACACGAGTTATTATGAGAGCTGAACATGAACATAGAAATATTAAAGTAAAAAAAAAAACCCACTAAAAATTCGTTAATATAAATTACCCTCGTGGTCAAGTTCATACTTATCAGCTGTACAGAACATGCATAACGTTGACCTTTATGCTGGATTCGTGAATTTTCTTCTTTTTGAAATATATAAATATGTAAAAGTTCATCTCCAAACTGTGTCGTGAATGAATATCTTATAACTTATCAGCTATTATGTATCTATATCATTCTGTATCCACTTTTGTTTTTACGCAGATTACATGTCTGCAATATTTAAAATTAGGATTGAAAAACAACAACAACAAGAAAACTGTACATTGCTCCAATCAAGTTTAAAGTTTTAAAAGAATTTATGTACATGTTTGGCATTTCTAACACCTCAATGCTACCATGATCTCAAAAATAATTTGTCGGACAAAACCTGCCACTCATTCTGTGAGGCACGAGCAGATCAAGACGTCAAACAGCTCTTGTAACACGATAGTTTATGGTAATTCTAAGACATTTATACATCGCTTAAGCGTTAACATCCTTGAAAATTGATTAATTTTCTCATTAATTTAAAATCTTTTATTATTATTTTTCACCCGTTTTACATAATTGCAAACATGTTGCCCTCTCTCCACGTCCAATACCGTTTTGCATTTGCTTGTCGTTTGACAAAAAGTGCAGCAGTATTGATAAATCCATAAAGATACGAAACAGATTAATCTGTAACGCTTGGGAAAAAATGAATGTTTGTGATGATAGAAATATGAGATTGCAACCTTATTTTCGTATGATGTTCCATGGAATTGCAACAAAGGTAAACAGTCACTGCCCTTTTACGGCAGATAAAAACAATGGTCATCCAGTCAGAGCGTTGTACCTTATTTGCTGGTTTAGAATACAGCATACCGTTAAAAACTCAGTAAAAAGAATGGTAAATCATAATTCAATTTTAGGATGAACTTTATCCGCTCGTAAAGAAGAATGGGGGTCAGTAATTAAAGAAAGTATGTACTATATTTTCACTATAAATTTGAAACATATATATATATATATAAAGCATGGAAATGGCAATGAACTCTTAAATGAATATAACTGCCCTAAGTGAAGAAATTTTTTAACTTAAAGCACAAAAAATTTCACTTTAATTGGATATATAAATATATATGAAAGAAATTTCCTAATTCTTGAATTTTTCCACTATAAACTGTATCTACTGTAGATACATATTTCTTTGAAGTTTGACGGAATGTAGATGTAGTAACGCGATTGTGTGTGTGTATGTATAAAAATATGAGTGAGCGCGAATGCTTACGTGCCGAACACCAATATAAAATGCATCGGGTTCGCTGTTGCCTAGTTGCGATGCGATGCTCGGGTAACAATGCAATGTTGACCCGCGTTGCGTTGCTCAATATTGTTAGGTAAGCAACTGGACCAAAATGGACATAATATGAATTCCGTATAGTTCATGTCTATATTTTGATTGTGAATATTTTAAGATTTAGATCATAAGTACAAATGAATTGTTTGTGACTATTTCAGGGTTTATGTTTCAAGTGCGTCCAAGTTGCAGCGTCATGAACATTTTATAAAAAAAAAACCAAGCATTGCATGAAACGAAATACCAAATCGCAGTCTTTGAAATGAGGAAAATTACTTTTTGACATTTAGGTCAATATTGGGCGTTACCGAACCCATTTCCCCACTGTGATAGTTTTTCCTATATAAGTGATTAATCAAGGATGAATAACATCAGCACATTTATTACACAGGGACGTATGCAACAGATGCTAAAAATAAATCAGAAATATATATTCTTCCCCTTTATAAATTGTTCACCTGCCTGGTTAGCTCAAAATGTGAACACATTGCACAGGCAATCTAGATTGAGTGTTCCAGTGCAGCTTGAGTTTTCAGTTTTTTCTTTACGATTTTACACTAAAAATTACAAATTTTTGGTACATAAGGCGAAACATAGAATTTTCAACGTAACAGCATAATTGCACATATCCTTTAGTTTTCATACAATTTTCATGTAGGTGTGCTATAACTCCTTAATTAAAACACAGACTGTTTATGGTCCTGAGAACGATATCAGTAAAACACAGCCTGTTTATGGTCCTGAGAACGGTATCAGTAAAACACAGCCTGTTTATGGTCCTGAGAACGATATCAGTAAAACACAGCCTGTTTATGGTCCTGAGAACGATATCAGTAAAACACAGCCTGTTATGGTCCTGAGAACGATATCAGTAAAACACAGCCTGTTTATGGTCCTGAGAACGATATCAGTAAAACACAGCCTGTTATGGTCCTGAGAACGATATCAGTAAAACACAGCCTGTTTATGGTCCTGAGAACGATATCAGTAAAACACAGCCTGTTTATGGTCCTGAGAACGATATCAGTAAAACACAGCCTGTTTATGGTCCTGAGAACGATATCAGTAAAACACAGCCTGTTTATGGTCCTGAGAACGATATCAGTAAAACACAGCCTGTTTATGGTCCTGAGAACGATATCAGTAAAACACAGCCTGTTATGGTCCTGAGAACGATATCAGTAAAACACAGCCTGTTTATGGTCCTGAGAACGATATCAGTAAAACACAGCCTGTTTATGGTCCAGAGAACGATATCAGTAGAATGATAACTAGATTTCTATATTGGGTTTCGCATCTCTTGCCTCCAATGGGACACAAGGGCGAATTGTTCGCTGAATTCCTAAATATATATGCCTTTATACGACATAGCCATAATCAATTAAAATCACTCAAAATGAATTCGTTAAAAACAATTGCCTTCAACCAAGAAATATGTCTGGTTCTGTAACAGATCATCAAAATCACATTGATGATTTTTTTTTTATCAAAACATTTGCATTGACTGCACTTCTGTGCATCCTATATATGGCCACTCATCAAAATCAAATGATTACGCGGTACAAGATCTTATAAAAACATATGGTTTTTTATGGGTTTTTTTTAAATGGTTGATTGCCGCATAAAGACTTTGTAATATTGTCAGTTAATAGACGCGGATTAGGATTCTAGCGATGGATTCCCCGTATGTTCCACAGGAGGTAAGTGGGTTTCCGAAGATGGGACACATTTTAAGTATACTACTTAATTCTAGAAATATTTAATAGAGATTGATATTTCATGCTTTCATGAGATTTTACACACCATTTCTAGAAATGGTTCAGTTGATCGGGTTCAACTTGTATTTCTTTCTCTCTCAAAAAAACAACACTAGGTATTTAATCATTTATCAATGATTATTTTCTGGAAAAAATTCTTTAACAGACTGATTAGCGTAAAGTATCCTTATTATAATTGATATTCTAATTTTATAAATATATGTTATTAAAGGTGACAATTCAGCATGATTGTGCAGAGGTAATGTCGTTGTACGTATAATAGAGTAATGGTATTAAGAAATAAAAGCACGCGTTACCTTTATTCTGACAATTTTTTCTTTAAACATATTGCCACCTGCAGACAAATTTCATGGCAGGTTTCAAATGTGTCAAAGTCTGAAGCATTTACTTATTTCATTTAATTTTAAACCTTTGAATTAATTAGCATAATATCTATGTGAGTCAAAGACAGAATCATTGGTTAAAAGAAGAACCAGTATATCAAAGAAAGCTGAAATAAGTCTTACCGATTTGAACCAGATTTATTCGGCGCCATACTTGCTGCATATATTTTTTTACCTCCAAATAAAGAAGATTCACTAGTTTGATTTGTTAAGGATATTACTTCCTGTTTTCTTTCTTTTCGATATACATTCTAATCATTTTAATATCTTGTTTTAAAAAGATGGCTATAATTTTCATAGAGATCTTTTTGACTAAATAAAAATAACTTACTGTATTTGAATTCCTGTTTGTAGAAATGCCCTGATGAAGTTCATAAAAATCAACTCAGTTTATTTCGTTTTACGTGTGGTTTTTTAATTGACGCTAGTGGTTAAAAACGATTCTTTTAATTTTGTAAAAAGAATAGGAAAGGGCCTTAATGAATACACAAATTGTCAGTTTTATGAGACGTTGACAAGACTTTGGCCACAAATGAGCGTTCCCCATTCTATAGAATGATAGCCGCCACTTCTTAAGAGATTAACGTCGACTGCATTAAATAATTGCATTTTCTTATCATGATTTAACCATTTTTGGCATCTTCTTAAAATGACGTGGTGGACTCCGAAAGTAGTCAAATGGATTATTTCACTCATTTCCCTCAGGACGATGAGCTCGACAAATTATCTACACCAGTTGACTGACCAGTAAGTTATTGACTAGCAACTCATAATTAAGGGACATGTTTTACTGTTACATCATTCATATATATATATATATATATATATATATATATATATATATATATATATATTATATGTTTGCGATAATTCATAATTCATGTCATTCTTGAAAAATAAACGCAATGATAATGCAAGAATGATGTCATAAAAATTGTTATTGCTTTCATTTTAACTCTATTCTCCAAAAAAAAACTCCTTATGATTTTTTTTTACACGGAGAATATAAAACCACTTCGAAATTTCCTTCCTGGCCAAGAAGACTGTTTCCTACTGCATTTTTGTTTAATGAGGTCAATGAAAAGGATATATATTCACTGAAATAAGTTTGTACACCCTGGACAACAAAATCATGACGTGTTTTCGAGACCCGAAAAACATCAGAACATGTGTACGTCCAGAACTAAACCAGCCGCTGATGTGTATACATGTACAATGTAAATACTTATCTATAAGGAAATAAACATCTTCGTACGATCAGCTGCTTACAATAACAGAAAACCTGTGGAATTGCAAAACATATTTGTGGTTGATCCCTCGTGTCGCCCATTTGTTTTTAATATGTTTATAGTTGTTTCTTTCTTCAGTACGGTGTATTATTAAGTAATTAGGAAATGTTACATACCTATGTATGATGTAAACAGCAAGTGTACTAACTTGCCCTCTCGCTGAGAAATTAAAGGACAGGGAATATGTCGATTTATATCTCATATTGCTTTGTGAATTAGATGCTGGAAATCTTGATGTTAATATAAAAAACTGTAAGATCTGATTAGATTCTATGTGTATCTGATGAATCCCCTATACAAACTGAACAAATATCATTAGAAGTTAAATTGTGATACCTTAAGCAGGTGCGTGCAGGAATAAAGGCATGAAAAGTCGTATACATGTATATGCCAACATATTTTGGTCAATTTATCAATTCAAGTGTATGAAGTTCACTTCGATACTTGTCGCGTATCAGATTTATCAGCTCTATAAACCACGGGGAAGAAATGGACCACTGCCGGGCTAGATGGCGCTATCAGTGATAGAAAAAGATGTCAGACCTACTTAACCCTGTTTGTAGTGATAGGGAAATGAAACAGAATTTAATATCGTATTGTATAAAAAAGATCTCGATCTGAAGCCATGAGAGAACCGGAGTTCCGGGTTCCTTGAAAAGTTCGTGCCCCCAACTGATTGGTCCAAAAACTGCAGGTCACGTTAAACCGCCTTTTCAAGCAGGAACGCAATAAATTTGTCCAGATTTATAAGCTTTCCTATCGATTTGGCTTGCTTCGATGTTTCATCATCTGGAAGTGGAGATTGGTTACAATACTGTGCTAGAGTAATGCCTATCAGTTCTCTACACCGGACAATAACTACGAAATCAACAGACATATTATTAGTGTGGGTATTGTTCATCTCGGACTATTAATTGATTCGTTTAACCGATTGTTCTTCACATAATGTCCAGTTGGTTTAAAACCCTGTCATGGAATATTGACAAATTTATCAATTAATCACAAGGTTTAGAAATCTGCGTCTTGTTCGTAAATGCATAAAATCCGCGAAATGAAACGGACTTGTATTGTCCATTTCATATCTTTGTCACTATCAGTTCTGTAAAAAAATATCTGTTGGATCAAAATTGTAAATCACGTGATATCATTAACTTATCAAACATGACTTTTTAAAAAAAATGAAAAGTAGTGTCCAGAACACAGAAATATCTTTGTACTCATGTGGCTAATGAAAATTCCGTTATAAATGTGAGTGGTAGCTTTTTATGTAAAACAATTTTACTCTGTGTATCATCCCCACCTAATACTGTAACGAAGAACTCGCCATGTACAAATCTGTATGTCTTCGTGTCGGTCATTCTCAGGCAATGGGCGTAACCTCAGAAAATCAGTCAGTGGGAAGAACCCACACTGAAATCGTACGTCTATAATTATGTCTACACTAAAGGGGTGATTTAGGCCCATTTAAGTCAGAGAGGAGAGGGATGCTCGAATTTCCAACCAACATTTGATTCGGTGATGTCTAATATGCACGTTATCTCTTTATAAGGAGAACACAATAGTGTCCATTATTCAGAAATAAAAGAATAGATGTGATTTATGAACAGGGCAGGGAAGTATCCAGCCATGTTATTAATCTGTGAATCTTAACTCATATGCATATACTTGCTCGATTTCCATTGACGCGCGTCCATTCAAGTACGTTATGCCATCGTTGTGACGAAGTATTGCTGTGATCAATTCTCGTATCTTAACATTGGAGGAAGGCTCACTTTATTGTATAAGTTTTTCCTGAACACACAAAAATCTGATTATCACGACTGATAAGTTGAAATTCATATGTAAGGATGGATTAGGGTTTAGCCGTACGTTAACACGTAAGTACTAAATAATATTTTGATACAAGTAAGTTTCTTTTTTAACGGAGGCGAGTAATACAACGAAGGTATCAGGTAGATACGCTAGTTGAATAGAAAACAGAAAACAACGAGGAACGTCTTATCATGCCATCAATGGTGATAGGGAACGGCCGTCAGATGGTCAGCCAAAATAATAGATTAAGACGTCGGCTGTTGTCTGCCAGACGGTTCTACCGCTCGTCCGGAATTTACCGCCAACATGTTAGACGTCTTCTATAATCGGTTGTGATACTTTTGTCCGTGTTTTGCTTGGAGAACGGTTCCTCATTATTTGCATTGGGATGTTGGACATAAAGAGCTCCGGATAAAACTCTCAACACACTGATTCTAATCACGATGGGAAATTATTATGTTCATTTGCGAGTGAAGGGAACTCTTAACTAGAAGGTGTTGTAACTTTTGGTGGCCTCGTTGGAATGATTAGGAGCCGCTAATCATATTGAGTCGCATGCGGTGCTTCCCGCTCCATTAGTTCGCTATGGGTCTATGACTATACGTTGCGGTAAATGAGATCGGTTATCATAAGCCACTAGAACAATAGGAAATCGTATGAGAGTGCCAGCAGCTCCAGTATATTATCACAAAACTCGTCTGGCCTGCAGAAGTTCGGGAAATTAAACCAGTATGACTATGTTAGTTAGTTCAATCTTCGATTGTTCGTGGATCAAAGTGATTATTTGCCGATTGATAATATCTGGAGCCCTTTTTACCTGAGTGAAAAATTGATCGCTAAACAGTAAGTCGTTTCATTGTAAGAAAGTTAAATGATGTTTTAATTGTAATCTTTATAAATATTCTTTTTAAATTTTCCACAGCAAAAATGGTATCGCGTATCTTAATTAGCATTTCGACTGTGTTGATTGTCAGGTGTATTAAGGAAGGTAAATTTAACCTGTAACTAATCGACAAGAGTCCATTCCATGCCTCGGGCATATAATGACGTTCAAAAGTTCCTTAATCTCGGTAACATGATCTTAGGTAAAAGCATCATCAAGAAAAATATGAACAGAAGGATTCTACAAATTTATTATCTCTATCCAATGATGGTTGTACAACAACCCATATCTTTATTTATATGTTTACACACAGTTTGTTTTTCATTATGAAAATATTAAATAACAGTTTTCTCCAAAATAGTTCGTTTGAAAAACTTCTTCATTTTCTTGAAGGTCAGTCTTAAAATACGAAAATCAGTTTCATTGCATTGTCATGATAAAGGAAAAGTGTTAATTTGCATCTGTGTTGCATATATTAGAAGAAATTTATTCATTTCTTTTTTACTTTGACGCTTAGCTGCATGTTGATCACATGTCTTACACATTTATCGACTTATAAACGTCAATATTTTTTTTTTAAATTAACGTGTTTGAAGATTATTTGCAACTATTTTGATTTTCATTTTGATAAAATATGTGTTAAAGTACAAACCCTGAAGCGAACTACTACACCAGTGGTACGGGTTATCGAACACCGAACGGTTTGGGAACGCACAGTTTTGATATTGGGGAACGAATGCTGAACGGTTCGAATCTCTTAGAGAGCGGAACACTTCTTACCGAGAATGAAATGGAGAACGATCGTTTTAGGTCGAAAAAGGAAAAGCTTTGAGCCAAGACGGGAACGAATAGTTTGGCCTCCATTTTTTGGGCACTCTTTACATGAGAAAAGGAGATAGAGAGAGAGAGAGAGAGAGAGAGAGAGAGAGAGATTTCTTGCCCAAATCAAAGTTTTAAAGTTTGAACAAATATTTTATTATTGGCCGCCAGGTTTTATGTTCATTATCATTGTGGTATTTATGAGATTGATCACAGTTCCTTTTCTTCAATTTTTCACCTTGCATAGGTTTGATAGTTACCAAGTAGTAGCGGCCGAATTTGATGCCTGCATCAATAAATTTTCTTGTTTGAAAATGTTACCATTTTAAAAAGGAGGGTATGGGGATGAAAATACATTAAGACATATTCATTTACGTGTATTTGACTTAAAGATCACACGAAAATACGTATACCTATGCACGGTAATTCATACAAATCGGTTTATATATGTATATTAGGTTCAATTGTAACAATGTTTTCACCATTAAACCCAGGAATATCAGTAGTTTCTTGATATAATTTTTAGATAAGTCCAGTTCAGTTACTGTATAGATATAAAAAAAAAAAAAAAGCTCAGTTTGCACATGTACATTGTAATATTTCTTGGAAACCTTAATTGATGGCTCGTAAGTATGCTATTTCGCTCGTTAAACTCTACAAAAGCATTCATTGACCTTGTATCATATACATGTATTTCTTAAAATGAAAAAGTTTCTAACATTTAAGTACAATTATACTGTAGCAGAACTGTGGAAGTGAATGGAACTAATTGGGATTGACGCTTTATTTTATTTCAAATGCTGGATTGTGTGTACAAGTGTTTTAAGTCAGTTACAGACAATCGAAAAGAAGTTATTATGTCCCCCTCCCTGTAGTCGTTATTGCTTGTTCTGTAAATATCGTCGTATTTCTGAAAAATGTTTCCCAAACTTCTTTCTTCTAAAAAGTCCCGAGTAAAAAGTAGTTAATATTCAATGGATCCGTGTATCATGCAAACGACGATTGACTATTTATCAAGATAGTTTTTTAAAAGAAAATAAACATTACATTCCCAATAGTCTTTGAAAAAGAAGCTTAGAGCGTAAATGCAGAGAAGGAGAGGTATCAAAGTATCCAAGTTCACCTGAGGCGAAGACCAAAGGTGGGCGTCCGTAGAGGAGTACACCGTTGCTGTAGCAACTCATACTTCCTCGCTTCACAGCTGTACCTGAAGGCGACAACAGCTGAAGATTATAAGAAATGTAGATAATCCATTTTAATTTTCCAACAGTTTCACCAAAACAAATGTAAAATTTATATCAATCTATGCGTTAAACGCACTTAAACTAGACACATCATTTGAAATTTTCGCTCGTTTCCAAACCCTTTTGGTTCATCCGGAAAAAATCCTTACTACACGAATTGTTTTGTTCTTTTCATCAGCAAAATTATTTTCAGTTCAAAATGTAAACCTTTTCCTCATTTTCCTCCAAGTATGTTGATCTAAGTTTACAGTATACTAAATTTCACTTGTAAAACCTTAAGGAACTGTGCTGAATCAAAAGCGATAGTGTTGATTTACACAAACTCGATAAAGCTTAAGCTAGTTTAGTTCCGAATGGCCATACAGGAAAGAATGATCTGAGGGAACGAACGGATTTAGATGTGAATGGAACACTTTGGTCTGAGAACGGAACGCTGAACGGTTTAAATGGAACCAGTTTAGTGTGGGAACTGAAGGATTCTAGTCGAAAACGGAACGGTACATTTGATGTAGTCTTCAGGATGTTAGTACTTAATCAAATTTACCACGAAAAATTTAACGTAGAAGACAAAGATACAGATGATCATAACTAATGATATCTAATGATGAAATACTATTCATTATAGTAAATTTATAAGAAAAGGTACTACAGTGTCTTCAAAACTTGAAATTTCTTTCAACCATGTATTGGGAGTATGAAGGGTATTTAAGTGTACTCACTGGGTTAGGCGCACGAAGCAAGATCATGCGTAATACTATATGCTATTTATATTGTTTAGTTAATTGATATCTCCTAAGTTTGTTCATCAGTCTAAGAAAAAAACCGAGGAAGAAGCCCCCTAGACCTGCTACTAATGACAGACAATTACCTGGGAAATGTACTCGCATACCAAGAAGTTGTAAAATCCGAATAACACGAACCCGAGCATTGTAACGTCGTGTGGTACATTTCCCATGCTAAATGCCTTATGCAACCCCGAGACAGTTTAATCAATTTATATTCTTTTTGTCTTAATCAATAATGTTCAAAGTCCGTTGATGGCCTGTTAGATCGTTTTACTTTAATATCTTCATATTTGTAGTTAAACTTGCCAGTAATTGGGGAATTTTCGTCTGAAATCTAAGAAAGACGAAATATTTTGTTGTGATAAAAGCCACACTGCGTATTGCCATTTATTGTAATAAAAACGAACTGCCAGAAGCGCCAATTCAAAAGGAGTATACATTCTGCAGGGATTTTATTTTTCATTAATTAGCAAATATTTACAAGTCAATTTGGTAAAAATCAGCGGTGTAGCTCGTTAGTTGAAGAATTTGATAGCTTTTATGATTAATGAAACATGACCAATAGTGTCGTTTCTGGACAAAAAGATTCCTTGGGATTAATGACGGGCTCGTCTCCTATAGTTCAGCTGTTTGAATATCAATGAATTCTGGCTGAGAGCATATCATTGCCACGTTTCCAGGCAATGTTTTTGGAATAATTATGTTAAAAAGAAATTTATACACACGATCGACAATTTTCGTGAAAAAAATATAATAAAAAATAAAAATAGAACGACTGGAAGCTTGTGCTTTACAATTTATGGGCTAATTTTGTTTACTTTTCATTAATCTATATTGTATATACCTGAACACAGACGGTTTTCTGGTACGGACATGGTAAGGTATCTATGACCAAGCCATAATCACGCAAATGAATTATTTATAACATAACGACTCCTCATTAGTTAGACCTGTCCATTCAAACATATTGTTCAATATCCAACGGTGGCATGTGCATTTACGTTGGAATTATTCAAGACTAACGGAGTGTTATTTACATTGAATAAAAAAATTATATGAGACGAGTCCTTAAAGTTTACAAAACATCTAAAGGGAAAATTGGGGGAAAGATTTTGAAATCAATAAATAAACTTGCACGTTCCTCTGACTGTTATAGAATTTGGTTCTGAACTGTAGATAACGATTTGTTTAGACTACAAAATATTATTAGAAGAGAGCGAGAATTCTTGAACTTGAATTGAAATATAAATAAAACGCTTTCAAAACGTTAATTCATGTCTAGCTAATCGAAGCGCTGATACCATTGTAAACACAACGTGTGGTCTTAACAAGTGCAAAATCCGAGTATTGTGCAACGCATTGCACGCTTGGATTTATACGAAGTGTTACTTTGTATGTTAAATTTGGATGTGAATATTATGATTACTAGGATGTTGCTGTTATCTTCGGCCTACTTTATCTGATTTTCAAATCGTCTATTCCAAGACAGTATTATTCTAAACTATATATTGTATTCGTTCACGACCCATTAGTGATGTTAATTTAATTTATTCCAAGTCTTGTAGAATTTTATCTCATCCTAACCTCTCAGACAGTTTCTGTATTATCAGCAGTGATAAAATTTGTTGAACAATATATATGCTAATATAAGTTCGCTATTGGTATAAAAGTGATCAATTTCAAAGCATTTGTCTTCATTTCTTTCTCTCTTTCTTTTTTGCAGATGACAATGTCACTGAATGCGTCTACTGACGGCAACCTAACCACGCCTCTTTATACTGAATCCACCCCTTTATCCTTTAACTACACCAATAACAATTTGTACCGCACGTTTTGTCCCGAAGCAGTAGCTGTTGACAAATACGTTACCCCATACACGTACGTCATTGGGTTTCCCGGAAACATTTTCTCTCTGATTATATGGCTCCAGCGGCGCATGCGGAATTCCTCTGGATATTACCTTGCTGCCCTGGCCCTTGTGGACCTAGTGTTTTTGTCACTGCAAGTGATATACGAACTCAATGAGAAATGGGAAGTGAAGTGCCTGGATTTACCTTTCGTTTGTGAATTTTACCCCATCGTATTTTTGACGTCTCAGTATCTGTCCCCTCTCCTTGTCTTGTCTTTTACCGTCGAGCGATACATAAGTATCTGTCACCCATTTAAAAGAGAGACCTGGTGCACAACGACAAGAGCTAAATTAGTGATCATCGGTACAACATTTGGTTGTTTATGCATAAACAGCATTCAAGGCTACTTTTGGTCTTACGACTCGGAGAACAAAACATGCCTTCTTCGAGGAAAGGTGATTGAAAATGGAACCCAATCCTTCTGGGCAATATGGACATGGTGTGTGGAGGCGTTTGTGTTTCTGTTAGTGCCGTTGTCCATTCTGTATTTCAATATTCATGTAATTGTGGAAGCAAGAAGACTTTCAAAGTTTGAACAGTGCACGTTACATACACGTACTCATCGAAATTCTGCCACGACAGTTATGTTATTGGCCGTTTCATTTTACCAAATATTCACAACACTTCCGGTGACAATCGTTGTGACCTTATATTATACCTTTCCTCCGGGTCAGTTAAACGATTTGCCCACAATTACCGATGCATGGAAGGCCCATTTCCAGTATTACTGGGCAAAAACGATAATCGAGGAAATAGGTTTGACTCATTATGCGGGGAACTTCTACATTTACATGCTAACTGGCAAAATTTTCAGACAGGAGTTCAAAAAACTTATGCGGCCATTGATTGGTGGATTGAAGGTAAAACTTACTAATACTTCAATGACCGAATATTCAACTGTCCGAACCGGAAGTGTTAAGCATAAAAGGGAACTTACAGTGCGCATGTGTAATGGGAATGCCAATGGTCACCCCATTGACTCTACCGAGAGTGAACCAGTTCTGAACTCCTCGGAAACGCAACTGTAACGTAATTGTGATATTGATTATGTGAGGTATACTGACGTGAATGCATGCATATGCGTGTGCAGATTAATCTGAGTGGGCCAAACAGTATCTGTTTGTTGTTTGTACCACTGTATTTATTTAAATTTGTAAATAATATTTATATGAAACGTCTTGTTATTTTGTATCAGCAGTGACACAAATTTATGCTTTGAAATTAATGAACGTGATATTTGTTAGAAATGCATTTGTGTTCAAAGCAATATCGAATGCGTTTGAATTTACAATAAAGAAATAAATTCAAAATTGCTGTTCACAGTTTTCTGATTTTAGTGAATGCACGCAGATGTTTTATGCCTCCGCAACGAAGGATCAGAGTTGTTTATCGTTATAGCGGGTCTGTCTGTTGCTCCTAATCATTCACACTTGAACTAAAAGGTCAAGGTCAAAACCCGGATGAATATTGCTTTTGATCTGTCCGCCCGGGACTTTAATTAGGTCATGACTGTGGATTACTTGGTGAGGTTTAAGGTCAAGATCATATGAAAGGTTAAATTACCAGGTCAAATTTTCCACAACAAAACTTGTCATGGACATGCTATTTCACAAGCACAACTTTTTTCTAGTATGATTTTGAATTTGAGAGAAAATTGGAAAGATTCTTACTTTGAGGTGTAAATTGACACAATAGCTCATATATACATGACGTATGTATATACTAGATTTGAAAGTGATCAGAGTGATATATCGGGAATGACTTTTGCCTATCGTTATGGTTTCTTTTATTATCCAGAAGTCAAAGACTTTCAGTGAGATTTATCATTAAAATTAGAAATCGTAAACGTGTTCTTACGACAACGTAATTTGAAGAAATGACGGTGCTGGACAGGTTGTAAACCATGCACAGGCCGTTTGAGACCACAGAAGTATCCGTTAATGCATTCGCGACACGACTCTTGCATTAGGTATCTACACAGATAGGAAACCGGCTGGAACGCGTCACTGGACATAACCGTCAATGTGGAAATATTTTCCGTTTGATGGCTGCGACAATGAGATGGTTGTTGACTACTAATGAAAGCCATATGCAGACATCTTTAATTGTATATACCTAGAGCAAATTTCTAAGAAAACATGTCGTTTCATGAAGCACATATTAGATTAGATGATCGCTAAATTCCGAAGTCAAAAGCCTCTTAAGATGCCCTACGGTACTGTGTTGTTGTAACGCCTGATAAAACCCGACATGTCTTTTACGGTTATAAGCAAGCCTCTTATAGCAAAGGAAATGAAAAGTCGTCAAAAACTCAAAAGTCTATTGATTGTCCCCAGAAGATAGACAGAAACAGCCAAGATAGTGTTTACTATAGATTTCACAAAACTATCATCCTGTAGTCTACTTGAGCTTAATAGAAACTATTCATGACCCCTCTGCACACTTTGATCATTATCAATCATTTACATTAATCTCGGATATAATGTTCCTGTGGATTTTAAGATTTAAGTTTAGATGCTTGTGTTGATCGGTCCGAAATTTTACGACGTTTTGGATTCTTCCCTTTGTTAGATTTGGTTTTTCAATCATGACTTGCCAAAATAAATCCATCGATTTCATTTTCGACGTGTAATGAAGAATTTTTAAAAACTTCTTTACCCGGAATACATGTATGGATATGATTAATATATTTCAAGCATGTCTTTCTTATTTCAAATAAGTGACATCTACCACTGTTTTTATTTCAAATAAGTGACATCTACCACTGAGTCTCACAGTCATCGCTGTTGTATAATTGAAAGATTGTCCTCAGAAAATTGTTTTCATTAATTCGAATGAAAATTGACTTGGAGCGGTATTCTCTGAGGAAACTTGGTGTGACCAGTTTTATATGTTGCATGATTATAGATGTGTGGGGACGAGAAACTTCGGTCATTAGAGGGAATAACATTTCGTAACGCTATAACGTCAACTCTCGGGAGAATTCGTCTGAAGAAGAAAAACAAGACTATCTTATATTATCTATGTGACGAGTTTTGCAGGAGAGCACAAAATGATCAGAACGTTAATAAGTTTTAGACGATAAAACGATCATTGTACGATGCAGGGCCATTGTTTGTCGTTTGTACAGTGTTGTAGGTGAATCGGTCAACCTAAACAGATCGAACAGGCACAACAAAAGGCGAACTTATTACACCTCAGGTACATATGCTTGTCCGCTCATTGTTCATTTGAACTCACAATAAAGGTTTCAGAAACTATATTCTATTCATTAGGATTAAGCTATCATCAATCCCAGCAGGACATCGCCTTTTTGCTTTACAAACAATTTAGTCTAAGTGGGAAATAATTATTCATATTGCTCACAAAATGCTCTGACTTGCACATCTGCTTTTTAGCTCACCTGACCAGTAGGTCCAGGTACATTTATGTCATCATCACATTTTTCAATTCAAAATTCCTCTTCTCTAAAACTACACGTCAAAGAACTATGTGTAACAAGAATCTAATTTGGTCCAGAAATATGTTTCTAAAATTCATACGCAATCTCATTTTCAAACTTCATTTCTTGTTTGCAAAACACAGTAGATATGGTAATGCGTGTATCTATAACTCATTTTACGTCCTTTTCTTACAGAAAATGAAGTATATTTGATCATCTGTCGTTTTTTCTGTAGTGCTTGTTGCATGATTCAGTTTTCTTCCGTTGACCTACTTTGAGAGACACATATGTAGCAACAATAAGAAAGGAAAATGGTACTAACATATGTCTTTTCACCAATAGTTCCAAACTTCTGGAAAAGTCGTACATTTATAATGTCGTACCTTTTCTTATGAACGGTATCCTTCTCTTGATTAAATGTACATGTACATTGTATTTAATGAAGATTTTCCAGTTAGATCGGGCATACTTAACTCTCCGTACTTGTGAAACCCGATGTTGCCCTGATAAATTAATGATTTGATGGACAATGATGTTTATCGTACGCCATTTCCGTGGGTGGAGAGCAAACAACGCACCTGTCCCTTACTCATGTAAAGTCACTTGGAGTTCGATAATTGTTTGTGTTGTACGTCATAGGTACGGAGTGAATCTTTCCAAATTCATAAATATAATTCACAAGAGAGTTACCCTTCCAGGTTAAAAATTATAAACTGTACACTCTTTCATGCATTGCATCAACTGAATTCTTTGTTTAACATTGTGTATATGTGTATATCTTCTCTATGTTGTTTTGTGCAATATGAGAATAGAATTGAATTGAAAATAAAACGCAGATTTTTAAAATAAATTTATATGTTGTAGCATAAACATGTACTTACGGTAGAGGAAAGATTATTTTAGAAACATTTGGAGTCAGGAAATGAGAGTATTCAAAGACATTCCTTGGTCAATAAATTTATGTCAAACGCATTTTAGTATTGGTCTTTCAAAATTAGATATGTAACGTATCGGAAAAACTTCTTTCTTTTCTGACATTTGAATATTTTCCCTTTCCTACATGCAATCACTATAGCCCAGTTTAATGTGTTTGGATGAGGTAATCAGGGGTGGATGAGGGGTGGATCCAGGACTGCGGTTACGGGGGCGCCACTTTATTAGAATGGGGGTCGCCTTGAGGTCCCTAGTGGGTCCAGGGCGAAGCCCTGGTAGGGACACAGGGGGCAAATCCCCCGAAAGCTCCTGGATTTTACTTATCTTATTAGGCTTGACATGTCTCCTATTTAAGTCATCTGTACTATTTTCTATGTGAAAACGACGCAAATTTTAAGAGTTTTTGGAAAAAAATTAATTTCTCCTAGTAAAGTAATTCAAGAAATCAAAATATTTTGTCATTTATTTCTCCGGGAGTGGAAGAAATGATTGCTTCTTTTATTGTTTAGTACATTTTACTAAACAAGATACCACGATTTACCTTAAATTTGAAAATTTTAGGGGGGGGGGGGGCTACACCCCCCTTAAATCCGGCACTGGTAATGATTTTCAAGAACCTCGGGTTATTTTGTAGGTGATGTGGTTTTTTTATTGGCCGTCAGGAAGCGGCCGATTTTATGCTATGGTTTTAGAAAAATGATCGTGATTTACCGAGGGATTACATTATAAAACGATGATCTTAATCATATATATCCAAAGCCATCATCATTATTTGATCATTTTATTGAAATGAATTATCTTATTTGCAGATATCTAATAATTATTTTGATAAATTTCGGTATACGGATTTTGTTAACTCGTACTATTTATTTTCGCATTGAACGAGACAATTTAACATTATGGTTTTATTTCACGTAGTCGGGGTTTGCAGTATTCACTCTCTTTTTGTTTGTTTTATTAACTTTTTTCTATATGCACAGATTATTTTAAAAATTGAAGAAAAAACCCAACTATTTTCATAGCTAAGTACATTCTACATGTACTTTTAAGTATGTTTATTTCATAAGAAAGAAAGCTACTTAATACAATGGAATATTATATAATGCAGAGTGTTATTATCTAAAATGTGAGCAATATCCCTAGCACGTCAGAAGGACTCATGCAAATAACAAAAAAACAAAAACAAACAAACAACTCCCAAAACAACAACAACAACAGAAAAAACAACCCAACAACACTTCAATATAAAACATTATGATTTCTAAATGTTTGTTTTACAAAGTTTTGATAGTTAAAAGGGGATGCTTACTCCCAGGCGCTTGATCCCAGCTCTTGTATTTTCAGGGCACGTTTAATTGAACAACTCGATTTACGCGCGTTGCTGGAGTTGTAAATAAAACGTGTATTTCATGAGCCTAGTGTTGAACACGGGTTGGAAAAGTTTACTCTTGACTTTAGTGGGATCATTAAGTGTTCAACTTGACGGAGAATGAAGTATGATATTGAGTTCGACATGCGAAATTAAAAAGTTTTTGGAATATAATGCAAAATTGGCATGAAAAAAAATAATATTAATTAAAGTTTAATAAACTTATTTTGCTTTTTAATAATTGATATTAATATTTGCAATCATGTTTTGATTTCAATATATTGTAAATAAAGTTAATTTTGGGGTTAAATACGGTCTACTTTTGGTTAATTTTGTTGATATTTACCTTATATTAGTATTGTATGTACATGTATATTTTTGCAATAGGAATTAAATACTGCTCGGTACAAAATGAAACACCACATATAAATAAATTGTCATTGATTCGATTTTCATATCGAATGCCATTTTTCAAAACAACACTAGAACATCAGTTGTTTTATTCACAGTCAAGGAGTCTAGCCTCTGTACATGCATCACTCTAGAGTTACCCGAGTCTTCCCAATTACACGTGCCCTCTGAGTCCGTATTTGTCCTACTCTCAATTCCGTATTCCTTAATGGTATTCATGAGATTTACTTCAATTTTTCACTTTACATAGTTTTTGGTAGTTATCAAATACTTACTTATCCTCTTCGTCCCCGTTGGGACATAAGGCTTCAACAAGTTTTCAGTTATCAAATAGTTGCAGCCGAATTTGACGCTTGCGTCAATAAGTTTTCTTGCTTTGGCTGTGACTCCACAGGGTCATATTCATAGCGTCATTATAAGGAATAGATAGCATTTACTATATCTAGTCGGAATTAAGCGCCAGTTAAGGATTTTCTCTCTCTAAGAATTAAGGATAATGACCAAAAAAGAATGATTTAAGACAATGATTATAATATAAATAACGTGTTTCTTGTATGATCATAATGTAATAAAGCATGTCATCATTAGTCTTCGACTTCTTTAGATCATGATCAGGATGTCTTTAGCATATGAGCAATTCTTCATTATTAATTCTATTGAATATTTTCAATGACACTTAGATGCTAGAAAGTACATGTGCAACAAACGCTTGCACGTATATTTCACACTGTGGACAAAAACACGTATAGTAAGTGTCAACGAACAGAAGATGATGATTATATCGATTCCGTATCTCTAACGTTTACATAATATTTCTGTGGAAATCTTATTTCCTCTCGTAATTCAATCTATTGTTCATTAAATTTTGTATATCAACTTTCCTTCCACAACTCGACTTGCTATGCAGTTGCTCGAATGTACACACAAATAATTACCAGATACGTAGCAGCAGGGGGCTGTCCCCAGCCCACCCCACGCACTTTTTCGATATAATACTTTTTCTGATATTATTTTTTTAAAATGCAAATTTGGTTATTTTTATGGGCACAGTTTGATCTACAGACAATTTTAACTGATCTTGGCTTCAAGCTCCCTTTGATGTCGTTTGTGTGAGTGAAGGATCATGCCCCCTTCTAGAGGGAGATGATAAGGAAATAGGATAGAATTTTTAAAAAAAGAAATTAAATAAAAAAACCACACAGAAATATAAAAAGAAGCTCTCTTATACAGTACAACACGCTAACAGCGAAGTACTAGGGATGAACGATTTGATTTGTTCTAGATGTAATTCATTATATCTAATAAGTTCATCATATGTTTTAAAACTATATCACTGTAAGCGAGAATTCATTAATAAGTGTGTTCAATGTAACTTTGTTTTACTGTAAGCGTGAATTCATTATAAGCGTGTTCATTGTAACTGTGGTTTAATGTAAGTGTGAATTCATTATAAGCGTGTTCACTGTAAGTTTGTTTTACTGTAAGAGTGAATTCGTTATAAGTGTGTTCACTGTAAGTTTGTTTTACTGTAAGTGTGAATTCATTATAAGAGTGTTCTCTGTAACTGTGGTTTACTGTAAGTGTGAATTCGTTATAAGTGTGTTCACTGTATCTGTGTTTTACTGTAGGTGTGAATTTATTATAAGCGTGTTCACTGTAACTGTGGTTTACTGTAAGTGTGAATTCGTTATAAGTGTGTTCACTGTATCTGTGTTTTACTGTAAGTGTGAATTCATTATAAGTGTGTTCACTGTAATTTTGTTTTACTGTAAGTGTGAATTCGTTATAAGTGTGTTCACTGTAACTTTGTTTTACTGTAAGTGTGAATTCGTTATAAATGTGTTCACTGTAACTATGTTTGACTGTAGGCATGTATTAATTATAATTGTGTTCACTGTAACTGTGTTTTACTGTAAGTGTGAATTCATTATGAGTGTGTTCACTGTAACTTTGTTTGATTGTACTGCGATTGTTCTTAAGAACAACAGGGGTACAACTTGTCATTCTGATGTGCAGAATCCTCGTGTATCGTGGACAACGCATGAGTTGACCCCGTGGCCTCAACAGTGGCTTAAAGTCTTACATACATATATAAATATACCTAGTACAATATCTTTGAAAATCTTCATATAAGAACCTACAGTACAAATTGTATTACTCGAACACCTTTTCAAACCATGACATCCAGAGTTGGTAACAGCAGGGTATTTTTAAAAGGTAGAACGTATAAATTCATAGAAACACTCTCCTCAAACTCGTCTTCACAATAAACCCAGAGGGTACAGTATGCCAGTACAATATACAAACATCCTCATGCAGTGTAGATTCCAAAGTGTACAATCAATTACCAAGGGTCAGGGGCCAATTTAAAAAAAAAACCGGCCAGTATTATAATACGTCTAAAATATTTTCATTTCCATGTACAATTTGTGAAAATATGGTTTTATTCACTTATCGTCTGCTGTTCTTTAGATATGCCATGAATTTACACTTTAAAAAAGTACAACATTGAATGAATTGTAAGAAGTACTTTCGGTCTTAAGCCGTAAGACAATTTTTAAAATGTGTTACAGGATGGTCCCACGTGAGGAGATATTTAGGACGTACAGGGAATCATATACATTCATTTAAGAACCTTCAGAAGAACCACAAGGTCGCCCTTTATGGAATTAATTTGTAAGTATTCAAAATTCACATCATAATCCCAGGGCCATGACAGGGTCGAGCTAACGGTAAACTTCAAAAGATACTTGAGAATAAATAGCGAAATCTATTTTTAAAATCCTCTGAAAAACCACGCTGGTACAGTCTGCTACAATGTGGGTAACACGGACATGTAGCATGCCTCTTCCCATTTAATGTATATGTCTAATTCAACCTGTTCAAACACTGTCCCCTCCCCGTTCCACGCACGAGGTCCTCTCCATGGATCAAATGGTAGGGCAATGAATTTAGCTTTGAAAAATTTGCTAAAAATCTTCTCATCAATAAAGACTATTTCTTGTGGGGAAAAATGATATCCACGCATCTAATATAATAAGTAACATACGTGAATATCATTATGAATTACATCATTAATCGAATCCAACGGGAATCCTTTCAAATCTTTACAATAAGCCTGATACATATAGTGTTTATTCGTACAATGGAAGTCTCCGAATTTATTTTTATCGCTGTTAGTGTTTTGAACTGTTTTAATATTTGCTTTTCTGTATAGGAACAGATTAGGTTTCAACGAATTTAAAGACAGGTATCGAACACCTGATGTTATGATGATATATAAAACAAAATCACCTAGAAATATTAACGATACCCAATAGACGTCCTGACTACTTTATACAGCCACACATAGGAGATGGGGAAATGTGAGACAATGAATGTACCGTCATTCAAATTGCCTGTCTGGTAACCGGAAGTCTTGAAGGTGGGTCTTTTATGGATCCTGACAATACATTCGACTGGCTAACCAATATCCAGATAGCCCTATTTCTAAGCGTCCATATACCTATTCAATTCTATTTTTAAAACGATTAATGCATTTGTTTCCTAAAAGGACTGAGTGTATTCTATTTTGGTCAACAACGTGCGGCAGGTATACCAGTATTCCGTCCTTATATTCCCGAGGCTTTAATTTTCGCTATTATTTCACGAACGTTTTAATGTTGTTTTTTAAAGTACTCGTATGTTTGATAGGTACATGCACCATAACAAACACCCACAAAAATTTATTCTAACGTATAAAGAGACCAGAGATCTCACGGTAAAAAAAAATGCTAAACTATCTGGATAAACAGTAAAAGCCTTTGCCATTATTTTGTTTTACCCTAAAATGATACACGACGTACCAGATTTGAAATGGTATGTCTCATTTGTACGCAACACCGATTCAGAAAGCCACAGTCTTTAAAAATATTTTTTTGTTGCTGTAATTTTGCGGAATTGATTGACGAGAAGCGAGAGCTTCAGAAAATTAAATTAAATTGTAGAGTCCATTCCCGCGAAATCTAACTCATAATACGCATGTTCCCTGTCTTCCCAGTATAATTTGTTATTTCATGACATGTCAAAAGAAATAGAACTTAATCCATTTCAAGAACTGAGACAGATGTCAGAAGCGAGACTGATGAGGAGTTGGTAAAAGTGTTCTAATTCCACTCCGTGAAAACCTATGGTTACAGATGAAATTGACTGTTCTCTGCAACTTTTTTCTGGTCTAGTAGACTAGGGAAGGGCAATGTATTGTTGCAACTGGTATTGGGAAATTAAAGGGAAATTCCGTATAATTTCCATCTCAATTAGATAACTTTATGAATATGACATCCACCAACATGATTAACACTTGTGAGTCACGGAGATCAATGAATAGTTGTATTTCGTGATTAGATTAGATATAACACAATTATTTTCAAATCAGGTTCAAGGTGAGAATGAATGTACTATCCTTTACCGAAGGCATGTAAAGAGTCGTTGATGATTAAGTATAGTTAGTTAATTATTCATAGGTATCGCCTTCGATCAGATTGATATGAAGATAATGTTTCTATTATCGGAACTCCGATCCGTCATTGCTTTATTTACGAGTTTTGTTTATGAATGAAACCTTTGAAAATCATTTGGAAAATAATTCCAAGGTGTGGAATTTTTTTTTTTAAACTTCCGCTTCTTCTTTTCTCAAAGACAATAACTGATGTGTTTATGTATTGTAACGTTGCTGACCAAAATAAAACTTTTTTGTTCCATTTGATTCCAAAATCTCACGCGAACTACGTCTTCTCCTTTGTTTACATTTTAATTTGAAATTTAGATTTAGTACAAAAATGTGTATATGTCAAAAGGTATTTTTGTTTATATTATCTTTATTCATCGACAAGCGCAAAAATAAATCAAATCATCATATGCGTCATTTTATCATTAATTAAACACCGTGCAATACCCACTGATTACTCTCATAATCCGATTAGTTAATAATTCCTTTTCCTTCTGGAAATTGAACTTCTTGACCCTGGGTCGCCTCGTCTCAGTACAGGAAGTGATATATTCACCTGTTCAGTTTGACCTCATTTTCCGTACATCATTAGTAAACGTCATGTCTGATTAGCAAAAATGTTCACTTAAGAGGTGATTGATTCGAGTTAACGACTACCAGTACTGTATCGCCTATATTATAGTTTTAATATCTAAATGTTGCAGAAGCCGGGAGCACCAGAGTGCAAACTGTACATGATAAGGAGAAAAATCCCATTTTTCAGGTGATGAAACCTTTGAAAATATTGCGCATCATTTCCAAAAGTATTACTAATGCACAAGAAAGCTTGGGAACTATGAAACTGAGATCTTCACAAAAACATTTCAGAAAAAAAAAAATCTGAAAAATGCACTTTGGTCTTGTAGAATCTCTGTTGGCGTCCAATTAAGATATATAATGGTATAAAAGCCTTTATGGTTCAACCTTTTCTACGACTTTCCGACAATTTTTTTTCATGACGCGAAAATTATTTGCTCTACATATCAATATAAGACAATGATACACAGCAGGTTAATTGCCCAAATATCCCAATCTCGTAACCAAGGTCTCTGCACTTGATCTAACCATGGTTTGACCCCGTGATTTATTTTCGATAGAGTGCTCTGTGTAAACGAGAATCAAAGAAGTGCATTTGATGTAGTCCTTTTAGTGGAAATCATATTTTGGCGCAATTGCAAGTGCGCTAGGTTTATGGTCAGCGCCAAAATATATAAAAAACTTACTGCGCTAATATTAACACTTGTGACAAGTAAGCAAATTTCCGAGTTGTCCAATAGTTGTTTCCCTTTGTTGAACTCTTACGGACGGTAAGACACAAAATGAATTTCCGTGCACACGAGGTCATTCTCTCACCAGAGGGCGCGCTACGCAAGCTTCACTTTCACCTCTGTTATCGTCTGATAAATAGTTCGGCTAACCACATCATCTCGCGCGGACAAAATGACGTCTTTGACTCCAACAGAAAGGCACGTTTCTGTTCTTTGTGCAATGTCAGATTTTCATCATTATAATCTCGCTAGTTTTTTTTAATGTAGAGTCCATAGTTACGAAGTGAAAGTGAAATAATATATTTGACAAGACAAAATAGTTCCATAAATATGAAGGTTGCACTAACGTAATACAGCGTTTCGATACCTACCAATGTGTTTTTAACTCATAAATATATGGGTTTTTTTTAATGAAAATGATGCAGATTTATTTTATTTTCAAAGACGCTCTGTTTTACAAAATTCTTGTAAATTAAACGATAACAGAGGTGTTGTGGAGCGTAGCGTAACGCCCTCTGGTGAGAGATTGCACACGAGGTGTGTACACGGAATGAGAGTACCAAACCCCCGTATGCGTAACCCGGACGGAGTTTACCCAAGATTGAGCGGAGGTATAAATGTTTAGGTGTTGCGTGATTGGCTAATATCAAGAGTGAAATTATTTGGAATTGAAAGAAATATTATAGAGGTTCAAATTAATTGTCAGGATGAAAAATTATCGCACAAAATCGAGAAATGACTGATGAAATTACCATGGTAGGGGTGTAATTTACTGCAGATTGCTATGTGTTGTAAAAACGTACAAATATGGCCTATAAAAGGCACGGGACCCTATATATTTTTTGTCATTTTTTATCAACACTTGGAATGAACTTTGAAATGTTTGCGGTCATTTGTTTAAAATCGATATAGTTAATTAGTGAGAGGGCCAAAGGTTAACATTGAGGTCTATGGGAAATGAATTGGTACTCTTTTCCCACAAATGTTCATAGCAAAATTCATATATTGCCAAAAGAATGATTACTAACTGCTAGGAAACCACCTGAACTGATGTTTATGAGTATTCGAAAATAAAATAACTTAAACTAGCAATCGAAAATCACCATCATTTTTGTTTAAAGTGTCGATAGTGTAGAAAAGGGTATAATAATCACACATTTAATGGCGTAATTCTAACACTTCTTTGTGATATAGCCACTTTAATGTATACCACCGGCTGATATAAACAAAATTCACGCTTTCATAACTTTTATCGTGACGAGCCATTCCATAATATACGTACAGACCATGTACCCATCCATGCGTTGAAAGTATCTCCATCACAAAAGAGCTGATATCTCGGAATTTACGAATTGTTCCAGCCTACAATGGTCCTAGATTTCAAATACGTAAAAAAAAAAAAAAAACCAAAAGAAAAAAAACAACAACCAAAAAAACCCCCCAAAAAACAACAAACAAACAAACACCCCCAAACAACAAAAACAAAACCCGACCACATTGAATGGTACACTAGTAAAATGTACTGAATCAGAACATGAATGCCTGATTTCTGAATACTTGAGCATACTCCCATGTCAGTATACTGATGTGCGCCGTTCTTAATATTTTATCTCTGGTCAGTTTGCACAGTCTAATCCTCTAATCTTGCATCATTTTCCCCACCTCTTTATTTCCATTTTCTCTTTTAAAAACTCCATGCTTTAAGTGTTTCATGGATTCGTCTTGACTTTTGTTTATGGGGCACCACGTTGATGACACCCTCATCGCATGCAATGTACGTGACAATACTCTCATATGGGTGTTATTTACTATATTCAACAACATTCAGTTTATGCAACAACAAAAAATACTTAAAAGAATGTAAAAAATTATCAACAATCTGCTTCCTATAATGAACTTTTTTTCATTGCTTGTAATGATATACATGTACATAAGATTGTTAAATCTTTCAACTCTGCGGAAAACCCTCAATTTCCTGGCTCTCACTATCTTGAATTACACCGTTGAGTACAGTTTTTGTTATGATTCCATATCTAAAGGGCTGTTGATTTGTCAGTAACATTACTGTTACAATGACGTCCGCGGGACAGAAGGGGTAATATAAGTTCCTAATGAATGTTAATACTCTCCGATTATTGCTCGTAACTTAATATTTTGTCATCTTATATCACCCGATTCGCATTGCCGCTGACAGGTGTTTTTGTATTCTAAGCTGTTCAAATAAGAATTCTATGGTCTTCATTCACAAAAAAATCCTCATTGATGTGGAATTCATTAACCTTATTTTCTGTTCTCCTGAAAATCATCTTTGCAGTTTGACTCTAAATTTTGGAAATATCACATTTGAATGGTTTTGAAAATGGTTAAAGGTACCTATATACTAGTATATCTATCTGTCTATCTATCTATCTATCTATCTATCTATCTATCTATCTATCTATCTATCTATCTATCTATTCTTTGTGTGTGTGTGTGTGTGTGTGTGTGTGTGTGTGTGTGTGTGTGTGACTGTGTGTCTGTGCGTGTGTGTGTTGTGTCTGTGTGAAATCTGACAGCTCATGCAGATAATTAAAAAAAAGTAATGGTTTACACATTCTATGAAGCAGTGCGTAGATAAACAGGACTATAAATACATTGTCTTACTGGTTTGTTTTCTTTAAAAATCTAAAGTAAACACATTTAGAACGGCAAAGGGGCGTTTGTTTTGATATGCAGTTTGGCGTACTTACAATTTCATCAATTCAAACTGTGGAAATATTTTCAAGTAAACCCTAAACGGATTCTTGCGAAATTTCTCAGCAAATATTCCAATGATCACTTCATCTTACTGGTTATAATTTTAAGTACACTAAGTACATCTTACAACAAAATCAAACTGACTCTTAGTATCATTGCATAAATAGAAAAGAACCAGGAAAACTAGTGCATTGTATTTCATGCCCAATTGTTGATGTACTCGATCAATTTAGATCGACATTACTGCAATTTTTGAGATGTTCTGCTTGGTTATTTTAGTTAGTAAGTTATCAAATTGAAAGATGTATGCATGCTTTTCATTCGGGGACAATTCAGAAACAGTGGATGTCCCCTCCAGGTTCCGTAATCTCCAAATATACGAATTTTATAGCAAATTTTATCAAATTCGGACAAACTTAGATTAGAATGTAGTGTTCTTAATCTTCATAGGTTTCCAAGATAATTATACAATTCACTTCTTGTATTTGTGGAGAACTTGAAAGTACTGATAATTTTCTTTTACGCTGTAATATATACTAAAGAGTTAGGACCAATACAATTCTGACACTGCCATATCCACTTACTGTAGAATTATTGTTATACGGCAAGGACAATTTATCTGAAAGTGAGAACAACAGTTTTTATTTAGTCCAGTAATTTCTTATTGAAAGTGAAAGGTTCTGAGCCTGCCTGTGAATGTTGTTTTACTATATCTATTATTGTTACATTGTATATGGAATACAACATCGTCGCTATATAGCTAATGTTACTGAGTCCGATAGTACCTACCCCACCTCAAACCGTGGCTGCATGACCAGCGGAACCCTCGATTTTTATGAAATGACACAATATTTTGTTTGACCAATCACAGTCACAATAACAGATTTCCGATATTTTAATGGCTAAAACTAAAACGTGCAGAATTTGTTTACAAGTAATAACGGATAAAAAAGGTTACAGATCCCTGTTTACAGAAGCAAGTAAAGTTTTTAAGTATTTATTAAAGTTCCTTAAGCTCAAATTTACAAATAAAGGAAAAGATGCCGTCAACTTTAGCAACAATCTTCGTCATAAAAGCGTTCAGTCGTGTATTCCAATTTATTTCAAGTTCAAGTCTACACACAGTATTTCCTACAAATATACTTCTACTATTGCATCCAAACTTTTTAATTATAAACAACCTTTGCAGTGCCTAGATATAGACCATCTTATACTTAATCCACCTACGTGTTCTTGTTCTTTCAACTATAGTCCAGCTAGACATGATATTACTGGAGATGTTGATACAATTGAAAATGAGGAAATCAAATCACTTATTCTAAAAGGTCCTAAATACAGAGAACCTCAGTCTTTCAATTGGCAACAGAACTTCATCTCCATTATGAATTATGTCGAAGATTATGCCAGACGATGGGCTAAATATG
Organism: Ostrea edulis; assembly: GCF_947568905.1. Lineage (NCBI taxonomy): Eukaryota > Metazoa > Mollusca > Bivalvia > Ostreida > Ostreidae > Ostrea > Ostrea edulis. The sequence continues at coordinate 62,919,950 of NC_079168.1, read as the reverse complement.
AAAAAGAATAACTTGATACATTATCAGAATGGGTTAAAAGCATAAGAGGAATATCAAAAGCCGGAATTATACATATTAAAACAAAAGTACGTACAATCTATCCTTCTGTGTTTGATAAACAAGAAGTGATAAAAGAATTAGATAGGTTACATGAGGAATATATTTTGGTTCCAGCTGACAAAGCTAGTAACAACATTTAATATCCCAGTCGATGGATCGAATGAATGAGTTACCGTACCTATACTGGGTCCCTAAACTACATAAAACCCCTTACAAACAAATTTACATTGCTGGATCCAGTAAGTGCTCGACCAAGCCCCTATCTTTGTCCCTCACGAAAATATTTAAAAAAGCTATGAAGGAGAAACTTCAAACTTACTGTGCGACTACATATGCCAGAAGTGGTGTAAATCAAATATGGATTAGTAAACTTGAAATCGCAAAACTAACATCAAAACGCATGTCCTTTCAACACTTCACACGACCATTCCTCACGAGAAATTAAAGACTAGACATTTTGACATCATAGACAGTTGCTTCTTCAACAAAAATGTTGAGATATTCATATCTAGTGATCAGTCATCCAAAAAAATTACTTTGTTAAACACCACTCTGATTCCACGCACAAACACTCTGAAGTTGAAATAAAAAATATGCTAGAGTTCCTCATTGACAATATCTTCGTGGTCTTAAGTGATAAGGTCTTCCAACAGTCTGTTGGAATTTACATGGGTACGAATTGTGCTCCTTTGTTTGCTGACCTCTTTGTATGTTCATATGAAGCAATATTTATTCAAAAACTACTACCAGAGAAGAAAAAATCTCTTACTGTGGCCTTCAATTCGACATTTAGATATACCGACGACATTTTATCTATTAACAATAATAACTTCATTCATATGTCGATTCGATATATCCCTGTGAGCTCGAAATAAAAGATACCACAGAGTCGTCCACTTCTGCTTCAAACTTAGATATACTATTGAAAATAAATATTAACGGCAAACTAACAACTTAACTTTATGACAAACGAGAGGATTTCAACTTCTCCATCGTCAACTTCCCATATTTATGTAGCAATATTCCATTATCACCTGCATATGGTGTTTACATCTCTCAATGTCTCCATATGAGTAAAATGAGTTAAATAACATTCAATCAATCAATCAGTCAATCAAATCACAGTTATAGTTCAGTTGCACAGAACAATGCATTGTCAACACAACAGTACAACAATTGTAGAATTAGTTGATCGCCAGCTTCACAAAAAGCACGCCACGACAAACGTAGCAGCATACCGTCCCGGGTACGACAGATGTAGGTTAAAGAACCAGCATATGCATTTAATCACTTCCTTTTTATTCTACAAAGATATTTATTACTAATTACGGAAACTAATCCAAAGGGCCAACCGCGTAAGATAAATGTAGCTAAACGTTACTTGTAGTTTTTCATTAAAAAGTTATACAGTAAGTTTCATGTTAATGCCTGAAAGCACAGCGAACAAAATTGAATCAAAATGGAATTTCATACAATGGACCATAACTCATGTAAAAGTGAGTCAGTCACAATGAAAGTAAAAGTTTGCCTACAGCTGATCAATAGAAAGTTACTGTTTATGGTATCTATACCTACATCTAATGATTGTCAATTCAACATTACAGTGTAAACTATTTAATAATTCCTTACAACAATATACAAATGTAGTACATTTAACTATAAACTGTCATCACACAGATTAGCTATATCATTGCAATATTCGAATTATTATATCCTTTGTGTATGCACATATTTGATGTTTGTATGACCTTGTACCTTCTACGGAGAGGACTTATATAGGCAGTGCCTGATGTCCGATTCTGTTATGATTTATCAGAATAAAATGATGTTTAAATTAAAGTTACACGGCGGAAAAGTGCAGAATTTTAACAGGAAGCTACACAGCTAGTTTCATATCGACGTCGTCTTCAAACGTATAAAAAACAAATTGAGGAAAACAGATATATTGCAAAAGGCTATAATTCATGTAAAACTGGATCAACCGTAATGAAAATCTGCAGTTACCCTTTGGAAAGCTATACAAGAAGTTTCTATGATGGCATATTTCTGGATCCCGTGGAAACCAGGATTATAATATATAAGAGGCGACTAAATGGGACGGTCCTTCAGATGAGACCGCAAAAACGCAATCCTGTGTCACAGTAGGTGTGGCACGATAAAGAATCTTTAAGATCCCTTTCCTGCTCTAAGGTGGTAAGTGCCGAACATAGGCCTAATTGCAGTTCTTCACCGGTAATGGTGACGTCTTCATTCTCTGGCGGGACGTTAAACAATATACAATCAATCTGGCATCCATATAAATTTAGGTCAACATAATTATCTCGTACATGAAAGGTTAAGATAACGAGCAGTGATCAATCTCAAAACTCCAATAAGCAATACAAAATAGATAGTTGGGCAAACACGGACCCCTGAACACACCCGAGGTGGGATCAGGTGCCTAGGAGGAGTAAGCACCCCCTGTCGACCGGTCACATCCACATAGGTATCTTAAACAAGTGAACACAAATATCAGAATATATAAAAAGGATACATTTTTTACATAATATAGTCAAGACAATTTCTAAGACTATCTGTGATAGCTACCGCGACTAGACTGAGGAAACTATTTAGTATCTCGACAAAATTCACTGCTGTGATCGATCCACATACATGTAGCATCTTGTCTAGATAGTTTCACCCAATGGAAATGGTGAATTCTGGATGAGCTGTAATGTCAAATGTTATTCAAGATACACAGACGGACGGACAGACATAATACTTAAATGTTTGATACCAACGTGGTCAATGTAATTAGGGACTCTGGATGAATGTGCATCCAAAACGACGAATACGTGCCTAAAACTTACAGAATTATCTTCTTTATTTATATAAAATTTATGTCCTTAGTAGGCATCAATTACTTAATCTTGTAACGTGTAGCGGTCACCCAGCCAAGTGCCGATCACGCTCGCCGTTGCTTTACTTGCGTGATCAAGAGAGAGACTCTACCACATCACTAGAAAAGCTAACTCACTAGCGATGCAGTATAAGTTCCCACTTATACTGTCCGCTACACCCCCACCCACCCCCACCCATGGGGGAAGCTTCGTCCCGAAGCTTAGCATGAGTACTCTCTGAATGGCACCTGCTCAGTAACGGCATCCGCCGTTCCCGACGACAAACACCGTCATCCCCGAACAAATCCACGTCCGTACCCAGAGCTCCGTAGAGACTCTACCTGAAGCAAGCCTCCCGCCAAACACCAGAGTCGCTACGCTGTCACCAATTTGTAACGTGTAGCGGTCACCCAGCCAAGTGCTGATCACGCTCGCCGTTGCTTAACTTGCGTGATCAAGAGAGAGACTCTACCACATCACTAGAAAATCTAGCTTACTGGCGAGGCAGTATAACTGTCCGCTACAATCTTATCATATTAAAAATAAATGATATTATAATGTCAAATATTATTAAGTGTGTTGTTTGATATATATCTTTTGATAGACATCTTTCAACAAAATATATTGTGGAACAAAATTCTGTCAAGATTTCAAATCAGTATCTCCTCAGGTCGTGATGGATACCACAAAACTAGAAAGTTCTATTGATTAAAGGAGATACTTGTAAAAGTCAACATGACACGCTTATGTTGACTTATTGAGAGAACAACATGACATAATACTTGTGTTGACTTAATGAGAGAAAAACATGACCAGGGCTTGAAACTAACTTTTTACGTCACCAGTCCAGTCTGACTGATGGGGTATAATTTCAACCAGTCCGCAGAAAATTTACCAGTCCACCAGAATTTTCCAGAAATAAATAAACATTTTGTTAATGTTATTAAAATGAAATTTAACTCAATATGCCTCAGATAATATTGAAATACTTATGTGAGATTTATATTTACTAATCGGGTACGCCTGATATCTAGAGAGGAATGCCAAATGCGCATTTAAGATTCATAAGTATATTTTCCATAATGACGTTTTAGAAAATTAACCATTCCCATCGGACTGACTGAAACAAATGTCAGTCAGTCCGCCAGACTTAAACCAGTAACAGATTGACGGGCATATGTTAATTTCGATCCCTGCGTGACATGACACTTATATCGACTGATTGAGAGAACAACATGACATAATACTTGTGTTGACTTATTGAGAGAACAACATGACATAAAATTATGTTGACTTATTGAAAGAACAACATGACATGATACACTTATGTTGACTTATTGAGAGAACAACATGGCACTTATGTTGACTTATTGAGAGAACAATATGACATAATACTTATATTGACTGATTGAGAGAACAACATGACATGACACTTATGTTGACTTATTGAGAGAACAACATGGCACTTATATTGACTGATTGAGAGAACAACATGACACGCTTATGTTGACCTATCGAGAAAACAACACGACATAATACTTATATTGCCTTATTGAGAGAACAACATGGTATGATACACTTATGTTGACTTATTGAGAGAACAACATGGCACTTATATTGACTGATTGAGAGAACAGCATGACATAATACTGATATTGACTGATTGAGAGAACAACATGACATAATACTGAAATTGACTGATTGAGAGAACAACATGACATAATACTTATGTTGATTTATTGAGAGAACAACATGACATAATACTGATATTGACTGATTGAGAGAACAACATGACATAATACTGATATTGACTGATTGAGAGAACAACATGACATAATACTTATGTTGACTTATTGAGAGAACTCTCGCGGTCAGATGAGATAACTTACGTTGACTAAGAATAATATGGATGTCTCTTAGCATAACAAAACGAATCGTAGAAAACATACTGATTGACGGGCAGACAGTCATAGAGACGGAGAGGAAAAATAGTCCCATACAGTTTCATAAATAAAATTTAAACACAAAATTCTTTTTCATAGCAATGGTCTTGTACTAAATGATACTGAACTTAATTGATGTATATTGGACGAGTTGGGTTTGAAAACTCGCGAACATGTGTGTGGGCTTGCCCCCAACGAGTTCCAATATTTACCAATGTAAGTTTCATAACCCCCTTTATTGTAAAGATATTATCTTAAATCATATTTCTATTGTTTTGTGTTCATAAATTATTTATTTTCTTATTATGTGTAGAAACGGAAGCTCTGTTGGTTCTGAAATCAATGCGTGTAATATCACAGTTTTGTACATTTTCAACTGTTCATCCAATCGCATCGATCAATGTTAGTAAACTGTTTCAAATTGTCGTTAACTGTATCTCTGTGTCGAAATATAGCATTAATTAATTGATATTTAATAGATAAGATATCGATACCGGCTACCAGAGCTAATCTGCCATCTTTGTTGACAGCTAGCATGCAATAACATTAACTTGTACCCAGAACGTTTCAGGTGGATCCTATCAGTTCATTATAAGTTGAGTTTAAAGGAGCCCATATACAGCATCCTAAAATTCCCCATTTTTATGAACATTTTATTGCTAAAAATATTTGTTATACAATATTAAAAGTGAAATATCATTTCATAAAAGTACCACTGCAACACTGAGTGGTTTCCAACTATGTGGACCCTGGAACCATTCAATACATGCAATGAAGTGTACTTTTTATTGAAATTCATTCATCGTCCCTTGAAATTTCAATTTCAATATTTACTGATTACAAAATTCGACGAATAAAGAATAGAAGAGGAAAATCAATAAATCATTAGTATGAAGATAGCATGTTTCTGATGAGCTTGTTGACAGAAGATAAAATTAAAATCATAAGTGAAAATAATACCCGTATGATATCGGAAATCCACTTTTGTGTATAATTTCACGCATTCATGCATTATCAAGAGTTCAGACTTGTGTATATTAGATAAGATCTTATTAAGACATGCACATAAGCTTGTAACGAATAGAGTTCGCCAAGGGATGTCGTATTTAAATGAATGAAACATGCATGCCGTAGAAAGGTGCCTCATCGTATATTCAGGTTCATCCATCGTTCACGGATAATTGGCATTTGGTGGGTTGAAAGTTTGATAGACACCAAATGATAAAAGTAACACGCTCTAGGTTAGCATTATTTATTTACTACCAGCTCCCGGGTGAGGGGTAATCAACTCACGCTCGTAAAGTTGCTGACCCGGGGTCTGTTATTCTCGACACCCCAGGAAACCGACAAGCGTGCTGATTACTGTGTACTCAGATTTACGTTCACTTGTCATATATGAGGAACGTCTACAATGACGATAAAACAAACGCTTAATGGAGAGACAATTATTCCATCATCGCGGAATTACTGTTGTTTATTCTGCTGCGTAAATATTTGTTTTCCGTTGCTTTTTTTTCCACCAAAGTACCGTCTATCTGACAGTGTCAATAAACTGGTGCTATAAATAAATATTGTGATCCCCTACCTTAAATGTACAGGTCTACCAGTGATCTGGTAATTGGATTAAGAATTCCACTTCTATGACGTTTCATTATTCTCATTGTATAATATTTACATATCCAATGTTTTTACATTCGATTTCTTTACCAATTTGAATGATAGGCATTTTCTCATGAATGTGAACGATGTGCGTATTAATCTTGATAACTAGTAAGACTATTTCAACAGCTGGGAATATTCCGACAGAAATGAAAGTAAAAAGGAATTCATTTAAAAACAACAACACAAAACACGAGGACATGAACTGCATTGCTTCACGCCAGCATACATTTCATGAAGTGCTAACACGCTTCATAAAGCAATTCATGCCTCATGTATTTTTCAAAAATGAAATTTATTTCTTTTTAACAAATAAACACTCTTCAATACGATATTATGCTTAAGTAATTCAGCGTTATAAATCGGTACATGGATGTATATAAACTGACCATGGACTTAGTTCAAGGTCAATGTACTTCATGGAAAATTAAACAAAAAATATTATTTCTAAACTTAGTATGTGTTTAGTACATACTAATACTTGACCTTTCCAATTTTACAAAATCTGATTAAAAGCTCCTTTATTTTTATTTCAATGTTAATTACAAACTTTAAGATACGGAATGAAACATAAAGTGGCCATGTAATAAGTATTGATTATTGGCTTCTATAAAGAGAATTACTACTAACAGGACAGATCTCGATTCCTCCATCAAACGACGTCTTGGAGAGTTTCATCACAAGATACGGTCCCGTAGCATTACTACTCGCTTATCAGTTTTACATTTCATTCATATTATTGATTTCAGTTGCGTTGGAACAAATTGTGAATATGTCAAAAGGTTAAGTAAAATATTTTGCAAATAAATGTGAAAAATCAATCTCGGTTAAAATGTTTCTAAATGTTGCGTTTAACACATTTTCAGAACTGAGATAATTTGAACATCATTCACGTATTTACTAAGCTTGAAAGGGAAGGATATCTATATATAATATCGCCATTCGAATGAAGAGCCATTAATATGAATAATAGAATTTAACGAAAAGTTGATGTCATCATTCTACAACCGTTAGCCTGAGCATGGGGGAGTAAACACGCAAGGTGTCCGACATGGAAGTGATGACACTTTCATCATACAAGAAACGAAGTTCTGTCAAAGTAGGCATATGAATATTTCTTCTGACGTGCAAAATAGCGTCCTTGATAAAATTAGATCGTTTACTAAGCTGATGCATCAGATGTTGTGTATGCATGATGTTGCAGACAGATATAAGGGCGCATCAGCCTTCATTCCGAGTTCAGCTCTTCTAGATCTATTTGATCAGCCGTTAGTATTAAAACCTCATGTTGTGCGTAGAAAAACCGAACTATCAGATGTCTTAAATAAAGAATGCCAAAGTCACAGGTGTTTGGGGGAAAACATCAACGTCAATATTCACTTTAACCATTTCTTTTGTATGTCAAGGTGTGGTGACACATTCTGAGAAATATATACTGTATAGTAAAAACAGCATATCAAAATCTTATTTAGGTCAAAAGTGACATGCCTACATGTATGTTACTTTTCTTAGTTCTGTACTTATCAAAATTCACGCGACGTAGTGGTTGAAGAAAAAATACATTTTTTAAATAGAGATACATAAAATCACATTGAATTTCTAGATCGCCTTTTTAGCTTACCTGAGCCGAAGTCTCAAGTGAACTTTGTGATCAAAACTTTCCGTTGTCCGTCGTTGTCCTCGTAAACTTTTCACATTTTTATCTTCTTCTTCAGAACAACTAAACCAATTTCCACCTACTGTAACTCTGCACAAAGCATCCTTGGGTGAAGGGGATTCAAGTTTGTTCAAATGAAGGGCCATGTCACCTTCAAACTGGAGATAATCACAAAATTGGGTGCGTTTATTTGAAAATCTTTTCAAGAACCTCTGGGCCAGAAAAGCTGGAATATACCTGAAAGCTTCCTTACATGGTGAAGATTCAAGTTTGTTAAAATCATGACCTCCGGGGTTATGTTTGGGCCACAATAGGGGATCAAAGTTATGCATGCGAATATATACAGTAAATATTTTAAAATCTTCTCAAGATCCACTGGGTCATGATATAGAGTAGATTTAAATTTGTTCAGATCATGGCCCCCGGGAGTAGGGTGGAGCCACAATAAGGGATAAAACTTTTACAAGCAGACATATAGGAAAATCCAATTTCAATCAAACTTGGAGCAAAATATTCTTGGGTGAAGGGGTTTCAAGTTTGTTAAAATGAAGGGTCATGTCCCCTTCAAAGGGGAGGTAATCACCAGAATGCAAAAATAGGGTGGGGTCATTTGAAACTTCTCAAGAACAATTAGGGTAAGAAAAGCTGGAATTTACATGAAAGGTTCCTGACATAGATACATGTAACTTCGTTTACCTGATCAAGATATAGGGCTTACGGCGTGTGTGACAGGTCGATAGGGAATGCTTATTCCTCCTAGGTACCTGATCCCACCCCTGGTTTGTCCAGGGGTCCGTGTTTGCCCAACTATCTATTTCATATTGCTTATGGGATTTATGAGATTGATCACTGTTCGTTATCTTCACATTTCATAGTGGAAATTCAAGTTTGTTAAAGTCATGGTCCCTGGGAGTAGGGTAGGGCCACAATAGGGAATCAAAACATATAGGGGAAATCTTTAAAAATCTTCTTCTCAAAACCCAACGGGGCATAAGAGTGGAGATTTACCTGAAAGCTTTCTGATGTAGAGTAGATTCAAATTGTTCAGATCATTGCCCCCGAGAGTATGGTGAGGCCACATTAGGGAATCAAAGTTTTACATGCTGAGAAAAATCTTCTTCTCCAGAACCAATTTCAATCAAACTTGATACAAATTATTCTTAAGTGAAGGGGGTTCAAGTTCGTGCAAATGAAGGGCCATACCCCCTTCAAAGGGTAGATAATCATAAAAATGTAAAAATTGGGTGGGGTCATTTTAAACTCTTCTTCTCAAGAACCACTCGGCCAAATAAGCTGAAATTTACATAAAAGCTTCCTGACACAGTGGAAATTCAAGATTTGAAAAATCATGACCCTTGGGGTTATGGCAGGTTAACAATAGGGAATCAAAGTTTTACATACGAATGTATAGGGAACCAAACTTGGCACAAAGCATCCTTTGATGTTTGTTAATCTGAAAGGCCATATCCGTCTACAAGGGCAGTCTAATAATAAAGTTTGATAATTGATAAATTTTTAGCCGTTACCTTTGAAAAGCCTTTTTCTGCACCAAGCTGCTATAATGATATAGTTTTGCTGAAAATTATCTATTGCTAAGAACTGCTGCTCAGGTGAGCAATGTGGACTTCGGACCTTATTGTCCAAATGTCTCAATACTTGACATGGCTAATTACATAAAAACTGTACAAAACGGTCATAGGCAGTCATAATTATTGGTACTTGGTACCAGCATATAAACTGATGAAAATCTAATCAAACAAATGCATTACATTCACCTGAAAGAAAAGCTACCACAGTGACGATCAAGGGATTTAAAAGTTTTTGTTAAAAACAGTACTTATCAATGTATTCAAACACACACACGCGCATCACCAAAACACACACACACACCAACCCACCCACAGTGGGCGTTAAGTTAACATTATGTTAGCCTGCCACAGAAAGCATGTTAACCTCCAACTTTATGTTAACCTGAAACTTTATATTAACCTGCTACTTTATGTTAACCTGCCACAGAAAGCATGTTAAACCTTCAACTTTATGTTAACTTGTCAAAGACAGCATGTTAACCTTCAACTTTATGTTAACCTGCCACAGAAAGCATGTTAAACCTTCAACTTTTTGTAACCTGTCACAGACAGCATGTTAACCTTCAACTTTATGTTAACCTGCCACAGAAAGCATGTTAAACCTGCAACTTTATGTTAACCTGTCACAGAAAGCGTGTTAACCTGCAACTTTATGTTAACCTGCCATGAAAAGCATGTTAACCTGCTTCTTTATGTTAATCTGCCAAAGATAACATGTTATCATGCAACTTTATGTTAATCTGCCACATATAATATGTTAATCTGCGGCTTTATGTTAATCTGGAACAGAATGCATGTGAACCTGCAACTTTATGTTAACCTGTCACATATAGCATGTTAACCTGCAACGTTAACGTTAACCTGTCACATATAGCATGTTAACATGCAAGGTTTTGTTAACCCACAACAAAAAGCATGTGAACCTGCAATTTTATGTTAACCTATCACAGAAAGCATGTTAACCTTCAACTTTATGTTAACCTGCCACAGATAGCTTGTTAACCTGTAACTTTATTTTAATCTCCAAACGATAGCATGTTAACCCGTCACAGTCAGCGTGTTAACTTGCAACTTTATGTTAACCTGATAGGGAAAGCATGTTAACTTGCAACTTTATGTTAAACTGATAGGGAAAGCATGTTAACCTGCAAATTTATGTTAACCTGATTGGGAAAACATGTTAACCTGCAACATTATGTTAACCTGATACAGAAAGCTTGTTAACCTGCAACTTTATGTTAACCTGATACAGAAAGCTTGTTAACCTGCAACTTTATGTTAACCTGCCATGAAAAGCATGTTAACCTGCAACTTTATGTTAACCTGATAGGGAAAGCATGTTAACCTGCAACTTTATGTTAATCTGATACAGAAAGCATGTTAACCTGCAACATTATGTTAACCTGTCACGGAAACCATGTTAACCTGCAACTTTATGTTAACGTGCCACAGATAACACGTGAACCTGTGGCTTTATGTTAACTTGCCACAGAGAGCATGTTAACCTGCAACTTTCTGATAACCTGCCACAGATAGCATGTTAACCTGCAATAATTTGTCATTGTTAGCCTGTAACAGATAACATGTTAACCTGCAACAGTATGTCATTGTTAACCTGTAACAGCATGTCATTCTTAACCTGTAACAGCATGTCATTGTTAACCTGTAACAGTATGTCATTGTTAACCTGCCACATATAGCATATTAACCTGTAATAGTGTGTCATGTTAACCTGCAATAGTATGTCATTGTTAACCTGCAACAGTATGTCATTGTTAACCTGTAACAGTATGTCATTGTTAACCTGTAACAGCATGTCATTGTTAACCTGCAATAGTGTGTCATGTTAACCTGCAATAGTATGTCATTGTTAACCTGCAACAGTATGTCATTGTTAACCTGTAACAGTATGTCATTGTTAACCTGTAACAGCATGTCATTGTTAACCTGCAATAGTTGTCATGTTAACCTGTAATAGTATGTCATTGTTAACCTGTAACAGTATGTCATTGTTAACCTGTAACAGTATGCCATTGTTAACCTGTAACAGTATGTCATTGTTAACCTGTAACAGTATGTCATTGTTAACCTGTAACAGTATGTCATTGTTAACCTGTAACAGCATGCCATTGTTAACCTGCAATAGTGTCATGTTAACCTGTAATAGTATGTCATTGTTAACGTGTAACAGTATGTCATTGTTAACCTGTAACAGTATGTCATTGTTAACCTGCAACAGTATGTCATTGTTAACCTGTAACAGTATGTCATTGTTAACCTGTAACAGTATGTCATTGTTAACCTGTAACAGTATGTCATTGTTAACCTGTAACAGTATGTCATTGTTAACCTGTAACAGTATGTCATTGTTAACCTGTAACAGTATGTCATTGTTAACCTGTAACAGTATGTCATTGTTAACCTGTAACAGTACGTCATTGTTAACCTGTAATATTATGTCATTGTTAACCTGCCACAGATAGCATGTTAACCTGTAATAGTGTGTCATTGTTAACCTGCCACATATAGCATATTAACCTGTAATAGTGTGTCATGTTAACCTGCAATAGTATGTCATTGTTAACCTGCAACAGTATGTCATTGTTAACCTGTAACAGTATGCCATTGTTAACCTGTAATAGTATGTCATTGTTAACCTGTAACAGTATGTCATTGTTAACCTGTAATAGTATGTCATTGTTAACCTGCCACAGATAGCATGTTAACCTGTAATAGTGTGTCATGTTAACCTGTAACAGTGTGTCATTGTTAACCTGCCACAGATAACATGTTAACCTCTAACAGTATGTCATTGTTAACTTGTAACAGTATGTCATTGTTAACCAGTAACAGCATGTCATTGTTAACCTGTAACAGTATGTCATTGTTAACCTGCCACAGATAGTATGTTAACTTGCAACAGTATGCCATTGTTAACCTGCTACAGATAGCATGTTAACCTGTAACAGTATGTCATTGTTAACCTGTAACAGTATGTCATTGTTAACCTGTAACAGTATGTCATTGTTAACCTGCCACATATAGCATATTAACCTGTAATAGTGTGTCATGTTAACCTGCAATAGTGTGTCATTGTTAACCTGCAACAGTATGTCATTGTTAACCTGTAACAGTATGCCATTGTTAACCTGTAATAGTATGTCATTGTTAACCTGCCACATATAGCATATTAACCTGTAATAGTGTGTCATGTTAACCTGCAATAGTATGTCATTGTTAACCTGCAACAGTATGTCATTGTTAACCTGTAACAGTATGCCATTGTTAACCTGTAATAGTGTGTCATGTTAACCTGTAATAGTATGTCATTGTTAACCTGCCACATATAGCATATTAACCTGTAATAGTGTGTCATGTTAACCTGCAATATTATGGCATTGTTAACCTGCAACAGTATGTCATTGTTAACCTGTAACAGTATGTCATTGTTAATCTGTAATAGTATGTCATTGTTAACCTGTAATAGTATGTCATTGTTAACCTGTAATAGTATGTCATTGTTAACCTGCCACATATAGCATATTAACCTGTAATAGTGTGTCATGTTAACCTGCAATAGTATGTCATTGTTAACCTGCAACAGTATGTCATTGTTAACCTGTAACAGTATGCCATTGTTAACCTGTAATAGTATGTCATTGTTAACCTGTAACAGTATGTCATTGTTAACCTGTAATAGTATGTCATTGTTAACCTGCCACAGATAGCATGTTAACCTGTAATAGTGTGTCATGTTAACCTGTAACAGTGTGTCATTGTTAACCTGCCACAGATAACATGTTAACCTGTAACAGTATGTCATTGTTAACCTGCCACAGATAGCATGTTAACCTGCCACAGATAGCATGTTAACCTGTAACAGTATGTCATTGTTAACCTGCCACAAATAGCATGTTAACCTGCAATAGTGTGTCATTGTTAACCTGCCACAGATAGCATGTTAACCTGTAACAGTATGTCATTGTTAACCTGCCACATATAGCATGTTAACCTGCCACAGATAGCATGTTAACCTGTAACAGTATATCATTGTTAACCTGCCACAGATAGCATGTTAACCTGCAATAGTGTGTCATTGTTAACCTGCCACAGATAGCATGTTAACCTGTAACAGTATGTCATTGTTAACCTGCCACAGATAGCATGTTAACCTGCGATAGATATCATTTTAAGGAGGAGTAACACATCAAAGAAATTTGATGAGTAAAAAAAGTGAAGGATGTGTACATTAATATTCTGAAATTCAAACTTTTAGATATACTTAATTTGGTTAAAAAATGCATTTTAGTATAAAAGTATTCTGGAAAAAAAAATTAAAACCCCCGCTGGATTCAAACCCGCGATCTACAGATCAGCAGTCGTCACGTTAACCGACTGATGTCATGATTGATGGATTGTATCTTGTTTAACGTCCCCATCATTAACCGACTGATGCCATGATTGATGGGTTGTATCTTGTTTAACGTCCCCATCATTAACCGACTGATGTCATGATTGATGGGTTGTATCTTGTTTAACGTCCCCATCATTAACCGACTGATGCCATGATTGATGGGTTGTATCTTGTTTAACGTCCCCATCATTAACCGACTGATGCCATGATTGATGGGTTGTATCTTGTTTAACGTCCCCATCATTAACCGACTGATGTCATGATTGATGGGTTGTATCTTGTTTAACGTCCCCATCATTAACTGACTGATGTCATGATTGATGGGTTGTATCTTGTTTAACGTCCCCATCATTAACCGGCTGATGCCATGATTGATGGGTTGTATCTTGTTTAACGTCCCCATCGAAAATTTTCTTTTACCAATATTGGTGAAGTGCTTCAAATTTAGGCCTATACTCTGCGCTTACGGCCATTGGGCAGTGAGGGTTCTTTGGCGTGCCACACATATTGTGACACGGGACATCCGTTTTGAAGGTCATCTCTGAGGACCCGAAAGTGACATTCACACCTGTTGCCGAGCGTTTGGCGATGGAACTGTCACTAACTGTTTTAACGACTTAGGTCTGTCGCGGCCGGGATTCGAACCCCGACCTTCTGCATGCGGGACGAACGCTCTTCCTCTAGACCACCGCCTCATAATCTCCTAATTCAATCTACAAAAAACAACAACAAATGAATGAAATGATTGTAACTTAACCTGCTAATAGAAATTTAAAGCTTTCTTACTATCAATTGTAGTGTATTTGCCTAGACATTTTACATGTTTAAATGCCTACATGTTTAAATGCTTTATCTAAAAAAGGTAATTGAATTAGTGCATAGCACTATTCTTCCTCGAATAAATCTTAACAATAAATGTACAATAATTTAGAACAATGTGTTATAGAGACTATTATGAACATTAATATCAAGACCATGGATTCTGTCGAAGATTATGCCAAACGATTGGGCTAAATATGAAAAGGAAGAACTTGGCACCTTCGTCAGAATGAATAAAAAGAGGAATATTAAAATCTCGTATTAGATACATTAAGACAAAAGTACATACCATTTAGTAGACTATAAGTAACGGAATAATTAGAGATATATTAGTTCCAGCTGACAATGTTTGTAACAACACTGTCCTTGTTTTAAGTCTTATTCTTACAACTGTATTATAATGAACTTTGCTTTAATAATCTACCTTATATTCCAAGTTCATTTTCAAAAGACGATATTCTTCAAAAC
Source organism: Ostrea edulis (assembly GCF_947568905.1). NCBI lineage: Eukaryota > Metazoa > Mollusca > Bivalvia > Ostreida > Ostreidae > Ostrea > Ostrea edulis. Next base: position 62,904,462 of record NC_079168.1, on the reverse strand, counting down.
CATGCTTCAGTTTTAAACTCTGAATTTCAATTAACATTTATACTGGATTGCAAAACTTCACAAACCTCATACAAACACAGATACATTGCTGAATCCAATTAATGTTCTACCAAGCCACTATCTTTGCTCCTCACGAAAATATCAACAGACGTATTTTGCCACATCCTATGCAAAATGTCGTGTAAATCAAATGTGAATTCTGAACAATTCCACAGGGCGTTTAGTAAAAGTGGCAAAACGTCTCCAAATCATCATCAGCAAAACTAAAGACTTTTCAACACTTTACATTCTTCACAATAAATTTAAAACTAGAAAGCTGTTTCTTGATTGATTGTTTTACGTCCCGTCGAGAAATTTTCATTCATATTGAGAATCAATATGCTGTAGGTGAAGTTCTACAAATTTAGACCTATGCTTAGCGCTCAGAGCCGTAGCAATGAGGGTTCTTTATCGCGCCAACGCTTGCCGCGACACGAAACCTCCGATAGGTCATATCAGAAAAGAACCATGATTCTTACTTCTATATGCTGAACGTTTGGCGAAGGAACAATCACTACATATTTTAACGTCTTAGGTTTGACGATCTACGGTAGCACCCGGTTACGAAGCGAACGTTCTATCACTGAGCGACCGCAAATATTCAATTACTGTCTTAAACACTCAGATTTGACGAACAAATACTCTGAAGTTGATATGAAAACGATGCTTGATTCCTCATTGAAAATATCTACGTAGTCTTTGGTGAGTAGGTCTTCCAACAATCGTTTGGAATTCTCATGGGCACGAAATGTGCTCCTTTCTTACATGTAGCTGACCTGTGTTTATAGTCTTAGCAGAGAGAATTTACTCATAAGCGTCTACACGAGAAGAAATAATTTCTTTATAGCTTTGAGCTCAACATTTAGATACAAGTATATCGAGACGTTTTATGTATTACATATAACTATACTCATTCATATGTCAATTCGATATATCCCAGTGAAATCGAAATAAGAGACACCACAATCTTGCATATCTGCTTCATATTTGGATATTTTATTGAACAATGTTAACGAAAAACTAGCAACACCACTTTATGAAACACAGTATGACTTCAGGTTCTCCATCATTAACTTTTCATATTAGCAAATATGTTGATTATGCCTCTCAGCTGATTCGATACACAAGTGCATGTTGTGCAGATGATCAGTTTTTAAAATGAAGCAGGCTACTGACAAATAAGTTAGATGTTACAGGAGTTTCAACACTCCTGTTTAAAGTAAGCATTTCGCAAATTCTATGGTTATAATAATCTAATTTGAGAATACAACCTGTCATTTGATCGAATGCTGTCTGACGTGTTTCATACCAATCGTTAGGACGTATTTTACATACTGACTTTGACTACCGATTACTTCGTCAATCTAAACAGGGTGAGCGTGACTTGTTAACAGTGGATTCTTACCCATTCTAGGCTCCTGGTTCTACCTATGGTGTGTCTCGGGGTCTGTGTTTGTCCTACTTTGAATTCTGCATTCTTTAAGAATTTGATAACTGTTCGTTGTCTTCTATATCCCGCCAAAACTATGTACTAAGGATTAGAAGAGACGCATCGTTTGCATACGTGGTATTCAAAACTTGAAATTGATAACGAAAATTCATTCAAAAGTTGAACATTTAAGTATTGAAAAGAGGTTTGGAACAAATTTGTTCTAATCAAAAAGACACAGATCATTATTGGATTGAGATCGTAAACCGTATTTCCCCCCCAGGAGAATGAAACGCAAGCAACGATATGAATAATTAGGGTTCATGTAATATAAAACTTTGTATAACAAAAAGGTATTTGTCTGTCATCATTTTTCAGATAATTATGTTGACTTTTCAATTGATTTTGAAAACGGTAACCCTAAAACGGTCTCCCGTTCAAAATATGCAATCAAATTGATAAATATACAATGATCTGTCAAGTCAACCTAATGATCTGTAAGTCGTCGAAAAGACTTCGACAAGACGTAAATTATGTATGTCTCTCAACTGATTCGATACGCAAGAACATATTCTGCGAGTCAGGCGACTGATAATTAGGTTGATGTTAAAGTAAGCATTTCGCAAATTCTATGGTCGTTAAAACGATCTAATTTACCAAAACAACCTGTCATGTCAAATGCTGTCTGGCATGTGCCATACCTTCTTTACACAGATTTGACTACGGATTACTCCGTTTACCTGATCAAAATATATGGCCCACGGCGGTCGATAGGGGATGCTTACTCCTCCAAGGCACCTGATCCCAACTCCGGTATATCCAAGGGTCCGTGTTTGCCTTCCTCTTAATTTTGTATAATTCTCTATACGAAAAAGAGATGAATCACTATTAGTCATCTTCAACTTTTCACGCACCTTTTCATTTAATGAACCAAACTATTTAATGAAATCGGTTCTGATCACGTCGTTTTCAATGTTAAATTTTAGTCAGTAAATGAAATGTCGACTCATTCATAATGGTACATTCACTCGACGTATTTTGGACGATTTGTACAATGATGTGGTTGATTAAATGAGAAGATTTTGTCAAAAATTGTGATACGGAAACGTTTAAGTGCTTTGTCTCGTTCTCTAATCATTAACATATCGATATTAAGAAGTCTATATGTCGATGATTTTAACGACGAATTAAAAGACTTTTTCTTACCCAATAAGTCTCCATCTTTATGCACAGAACGACATATTTTTCTCGTAAATCAATAAGATGACTTCTGACAATAAGTAAATGTTAGCGAACTAGTATATCCTAATAAAAAGATGGAAGAAAATATGAACGAAGACACATACCCTCCCCCATAAGTCGTCAAGTCCACATAATTAAATGATAGGTCGACATGACAATATGTAAGCAAAGTAAGAAAAATTTGTTTGAAGGGCAAGATAATTCGTAATTGTACGTGGAAGATCTAATTCTCAATCTATGTATTTGCAAACTGCGTCAATATGAGAAGTATATTTGGAGTCTATGAGAACTCCAGATGACCAGAGATCTGAAGACCTACAGACTGTGATGTGCACCCATTTTGTCTGTGATGGATTTAGAGTCTTGGTTGTGTATATATCAATTTTCAACCCAAAGAATATCTTAATGAAGAAATTCCTGAATAGGTAGTAAATCCTTGTTATTGTACGAAATGTCCCATCATTGACAAATTAAAACATCTGGTTCACAATGTTCAATGCATATGGAATTTCATTGATGCGTTAAAACGTCGCAATCCGAAACGTCGTGTATTTCAAAAAGTAAAATTTATTTACACGATGTTGCAAATGATTTCGAGGAGTGTAGTACAAAATTCATTTATGCTGTTAAAATGAAATTCTGTGAAACATGATCAAATGTATAAAACATGTGTAAGTTGTTGCTTAGATACACGTATTGAAGTAAGAAATACGGAACCATTTTCTGTTCCCAAAGGAAAGAAATATCATCCATAAGTTCACAAAGTCAGGAATTAATATCTTCGCATTGTGGAGATACTCCCAAAAGTAATCTCTAACCCCCCCCCCCTTAAAAAAAGAATAGATAGATAGACAGACAGACAGACAGACAGACAGACAGACAGATAGATAGATAGATGCTTAGTCAAGCCCCGTAGCCATATCTTTTACTATGTGTGCGTACAACTACGGCAGGGATTTTGTGGGTTGCCTTAAACGAAGACCTGATGTGACCGGTGAATTCTGACGAAAGGCACCATTTTTGAGCCTTGGAAAATTCAAATTAATTTTTATTGCCTCTAAATAAATAAAGGATCGTATCACACTACGTGCAATACTTCATGAGAGAGAGAGAGAGAGAGAGAGAGAGAGAGAGAGAGAGAGAGAGAGAGAGAGAGATGTAAATGTGCCTGAAAAGATATATGTATATCAGAGTCGACTAATTCTCTAAATCTCTCTCTCTCTTGAAAAATGATGTGATCTCACGTGAGTATTTGGCGTAATGGAAGGTACGAGTCTCATTAAAACCAATTATTCCCCCTCAAGTTATCTTAACCTTATACACTAAACTTTAAAATTCAACAGCAGTTGAACTAAAGGTGCCATTCCAATCGGATATAAACTTCATGAAACGGGACCCCCCCCCCCCCCCCCCAGAAATCTCGTAAAAGCTCATTGAGTTACCTTGGACTTTTCAAATTTAACCTTAAATATCAATAGAACTCACATCTTTAATTTAAAGCTGTATGACCCGATGTTCATGTATTATTTTTGTACATAATTACTTTAAAGGAGATTAATTACTTTATAAAGTTATTAACTTTCCCTTAATTACATGCTTGAAAACATCTGCATGTAAAAGAAAACAGTGCGAATATTATTTAGAAAGTAAATATAGTGGCTACATATATAAATCATCCCATAATAGACGTCTATAAATAGACCCACGCGCGTCAGGGGAATCCCAATATGGTGTATTAATTCATACGCAACTGTCTAGTTTTAAGGCTGAAAGAGCGTAAAACAGCGAATTACTAAGAGTTATTTGATATTTTTATTTCTATTAAACTTATGGTACGGTACTGTTATAACAAAATACACAGCTTTACACAGATAAGACCACCGATGATCTGAAAGTTTGAACTGGTCACGTGACTGTCACTTGAAGTGGCAGTATTTGTAAACATCGATTTAAAATCAAATTATTTGGGTTAAAACAGGTGAAATAATTTATGATATGTCGTACAGTCTCATAACTACATACGTGCGATAATTTAATAGCGTTTTTACGAGATGGAAAAAAATATTGTAATTCGGACCATACAGCTTTAAGGTAGGGAATATTAGGATTTATAAAAATTGGATAATTTTTTCTCTCGCCCAAATCAACAACGAACTCATATATGCGCATCCCTACACTGCAAATATCTATAGCGAGGGGGTAACAAATTGCAACTAAAATCATAAATGAATGGCGATACATTAGTCGCTATCTAAGATATTATGCATGTACTTCGGTCATCTTATTGTTATTATTCCACTGATGTAGAAAGGAGTTGTACATGTATCGCCTTTTAAAGTAATTTAGTCAACAATGAAAGTCTTAACCGTTGATCTAAAAATGTAATAAAACACCTCGAGAAACTTAACCTGCATATTAACCAGCTAAGGCGTTCTCCCTGTGCCAGCCAGACTGCTCTCTCCTCGAAATCGAGGTCAAGGTCAAATATGCAAAGAATGCGAAGTTTCCTATTTTGTTTTGGACGTCATCTTCTGAAACCTGGCTGATGGTCACAAATCAAGCTTTTATGAGAAAATATGACGTCAGCCATTAAAAATAAAATAAAATTGGGATCTCGTAACCAAAGCATATAATCAGCAAAATGAGTTCATACCTAGAGCAGATGAATGAAATATTGCTTATTAATTATGTAAAACATAAAAACATTAATTTACTCATTTTTTATACAAATAACGTAGTGGCTATGAAATTCCTTTTATGTTAATGAATGACATCCGTCTGTATCTTCATAAAAACCTAGGACACCAGCTGTGGCCTTCGATGTAGACCAAATCAGGTGCCATGGGACGAGCTTTGCTAATGGAGAACAGTGTGCGTTTTATCTACCAGTAAAATGAGAATACAGAATCATTTTTAGATATGTTCAGCAATTTGTCAAGAACCACAAAGTGTTTCATGTATGTTTCCCATGTATCAAACATACATGTACATGATCGATCCAGTGGGCATAGAAATGAAATTGAAGGGGTAGTGTCGCATGCGAGGGCATGTGTATTCATTGTACATGTGTATCATCAATGCGAGGGTATCAGTGATCATTGAGCATATTATATGATCTCCACACGTGGAAATCACATCTCACATGCTAAAACTCAAAGTCATATCTTTTACACTTTCAAAGTTCTGTGGTGTGACACACGGACAAAGTGATGACGAAGTGACAGAGTTGCCTCTGTATTAAGCAGTTTGCTCTGTTGGCCTTGCACGTCTTTGAGATGTACTTTGCTATTTTTCTGAGTACCTTCAGAGAAGAAATCTGGGTCTGCGGAAGATTCTTGAAAAACACAATCCATCAACATCAGTCAGGCAAACTGTACAGATAGGGTGAATGTACTATAATCCATTATCCTTGGGTTGTATAATGCTCTTCATATTGACAAGATCTGCTATTTACAGTTAGGAAAAATACCATTGAATACGTCCTATGACTCAACGACCTTTTTACAATAATCCAGTCATCTGCCAAAGTCGTTTTGAACTTTTGCAAATTTGGACAAGGTACGTTATTGGCCAAAAATGGCCGCGCTTCAAAAACTGACCATATTTTGCAGGTAGAAGGGCGACAATTTTCTTGTTTCATTCATATATAACATGTACCATTTCTTTTTTGTTGAATTTGCGAAAATAACGTTCAAATATTGCATTGTTAACTCTGACACCGTCTTCAGACGATCGCTTTTTCGGTACAACGTCATCAACGTTGGGATATTCATTCCTCTGAATCTCATGAAATATCTTTCTAAAAGTTATAAATATAATATTATATATATATATATATATATATATATATATATATACATTCATTTACAATAGAAACTGACACGAAGTGCACTTACATGAACGCTAATCATCATGGGCGAGATTACATCAGCTTACGTATAAATTTATTTCAAGTTTTGATTGAATGGTATCATAATGTCATTAACTTACAGATTCAATGTAAATGAAAAAGATCCGATTTATATGTAAAATATATGTACTGTGCTTAGAGAAAGATCGCTATGAAATTCCGGAGACGGACCTATAGATAACAATGTGTACCAATATTATTGATTATGCTACTCTAACTACATGTACATATAAATATTTTGTCGATAATATTTAACTTACAAATTTGACTGTAAACACAATTCAACACATGTCAAGAGATGCGTTCAATAATACCCTCTATCTTTAGAGTGTGACGAGTCGTTGATAAAGGGTGATGGTTAACAACAGGTGGTGATTTTTAAATAGTTTTTACAAAACCAATAAACAACCAAGTCGGGATTGTCGACTCCAGGTAAAAGTCCGTCCGAATAAATGACGCAAAGTTTAGTGAAAACATGTATTCTGTGGTAAAAAATAAAAACAAAAAGACGTGTATTAGGGACATTTTGATATCTCTTATTCTTCAAATGGACTATCTTCTCCACTGTCAGATTCAGCTTTATGAATACCCCAATTTTTCAAACTGTGCAGGGGTATGTTCGTTCCAATCATTACTTATATAAACTTTTAAGTAGCAGTTTTCACTATTCATATATGTATACTTTAAAAGGTTGGTAAAAGTTACGAATGTTACAGAGCTGTTTGGGTTTTTTTTTTTAAAGAGCAAGAAATTTTCCACGAAAGAAAAAAATATATGAGGGAAAGTCTCTCCCCTGATGCTCCGTGCCTGAATCCTTATATTTCTATATGTATGAATATGTAGGCCTACTACCCAATATTGTTTTCGTTGCACATGTATGTGTGTACTTGCAAATATGCATGCGTTACACATTAGGCAATGCGAAAAAGAAATTGAAAAAAACAACAACAAAAACTGGCCACGACATTGGTCGAACCTCCGAATCAATTATAGGGGATTGATGTTTTAAATAATCAAAATGAATGAAACAACATTCAATCGAATACATAATAAACTGTTGTTATTATATTTTGAAATGACTTAAGAACCTTTGGAATCAAAATCTAATTAAAAATGTAACAATATTTGACACGCATCGTATGCATACGTTAAACTTGATGTACGCAAAAACGAGTTTAAAAACGCACACGCAAGTCATTATTATTAGCTATTGAGTTGTACTCATGTATGTATATGTGTGCATCTATTTTATATGCATGTATTAAATCAATTTTTTTTACTTGGTAGTCAGGGCGCATTCAGGTTCAGCAACAACCTTTGGCAGGTCAGTGTCTAACTGCTGCTAAAGACTGCATCACTTGCGTGCATAAATCAGTGGGCAGGTCAGTGTCTAACTGCTGCTAAAGACTGCATCACTTGCGTGCATATATCAATTGAAAATTTGGGCAGGTCAGTGTATAACTGCTGCTAAGGACTGTATCAATTGACTGTTATATCAATTTTAAGACTTCGAGCAGGTCAGTGTTTAACTGCTGCAAAAAGTTTGGTACTATGTAAATATTTAAACAAAATAGGTTTTTTGCAAGTTGCTATCTGTTATATTTTCTTTGTAGTAATTCTTTTTTGCAAGTTGTAGAGAAAATTTTTTCTGTTTTATATGCTACACATTGGTACTGTATACATTGCTATATGTGGTTGGTGCAATATACCTTACTGACTCACTTAGTTACGCTATCCTTTTATACACAGATATGTCCAAAGTATGTCTTGTTATATACAATATCCTTTATGTTCTAGCACAGGAATGTGTCAACTTTGGTAACCATATACACTGTTAATTGCAATCGGGTCAGTATTTAACTGTTTATGTGTGATAAATGTTTATTAACTCTCCACAGTCAAACTAGTTATTTCTCTCTGCTCACCTTGGATGGCGCCGATATGATACTGTGTTTCATATCTTGTGGCCTTATTTGTTCGCCATCTTTTTGCTCTGGGTTTGTTTTGATGAATTTTTATTTGTCATCTTATAGCGTAGCATTATTTAAGTTATTTTGTCTTCTTTGGGGGAAATCAGACTTTGAGTAATTTAGCTTTGCAGGTACTTTCATGTAGAATGTATTATCTGATTTCCCCCAAAATCTTATGTTGAAGATTTCTTTCGTCATTTGGTATTGTAATAAATGACAAATTTTCAATCTCAATCATTCTTTGTTCAGATTTTTTATGACAGCAAAAACGAGCTACGGTGAGCAGAGTTTGGGTAATAGAAGCTGATAAACATAAAATCAATATTATGGAACATAATAGCATTTATGTTTAAAGCGTATATATGTGTCATTTGCCCTATTGGGGACCTCGTATAACTTTACCCCGTTGGGGGCCTCAAGTTTGTTAGCCAATCAATGACTTGGACAGGCACGCGATAGCTTGTGTTTTGCACACGTTAGCCTTTTCATATACATGGGATTCAGTGAATACAAATTGTAAAGCGGATCAAAGTTTTTTCATTTTATTCAACCCTCCACCACCCCAACTTTCCGTCCTCAATATGGAGGTTTACTCCGGTGCTATGCAATCTTTTTATATAGGCTTTTAATCATTTGGGTTGGCCTTATTTGTTCGCCATCTTTTTGCTCTGGGTTTGTTTTGATGAATTTTTATTTGTCATCTTATAGCGTAGCATTATTTAAGTTATTTTGTCTTCTTTGGGGGAAATCAGACTTTGAGTAATTTAGCTTTGCAGGTACTTTCATGTAGAATGTATTATCTGATTTCCCCCAAAATCTTATGTTGAAGATTTCTTTCGTCATTTGGTATTGTAATAAATGACAAATTTTCAATCTCAATCATTCTTTGTTCAGATTTTTTATGACAGCAAAAACGAGCTACGGTGAGCAGAGTTTGGGTAATAGAAGCTGATAAACATAAAATCAATATTATGGAACATAATAGCATTTATGTTTAAAGCGTATATATGTGTCATTTGCCCTATTGGGGACCTCGTATAACTTTACCCCGTTGGGGGCCTCAAGTTTGTTAGCCAATCAATGACTTGGACAGGCACGCGATAGCTTGTGTTTTGCACACGTTAGCCTTTTCATATACATGGGATTCAGTGAATACAAATTGTAAAGCGGATCAAAGTTTTTTCATTTTATTCAACCCTCCACCACCCCAACTTTCCGTCCTCAATATGGAGGTTTACTCCGGTGCTATGCAATCTTTTTATATAGGCTTTTAATCATTTGGGTTGGCCTTATTTGTTCGCCATCTTTTTGCTCTGGGTTTGTTTTGATGAATTTTTATTTGTCATCTTATAGCGTAGCATTATTTAAGTTATTTTGTCTTCTTTGGGGGAAATCAGACTTTGAGTAATTTAGCTTTGCAGGTACTTTCATGTAGAATGTACTATCTGATTTCCCCCAAAATCTTATGTTGAAGATTTCTTTCGTCATTTGGTATTGTAATAAATGACAAATTTTCAATCTCAATCATTCTTTGTTCAGATTTTTTATGACAGCAAAAACGAGCTACGGTGAGCAGAGTTTGGGTAATAGAAGCTGATAAACATAAAATACATTTTTATAAAGTAACAATTTAACGAAATAATATGCATCCCATCATAGTTAATGTAGCGATGTAGTATAATGAAGAAAAAACGATACGTTATCATTTTTATCGTACAATGATGATACAAAAGTCACACTGCTGTGACAATTGATAATATATAATGTGACCTACAAACCAAAACACTCATTACAAGAAATTATGTAAAAATCTTACCCTCATTACATATCTCTACAATGTCGCACTTTGCATCACCGCAATATTTCGTTTCCAAGGAAAATACTATATAACACAAAGATTCATACTGGAAAACTGCCGATTTCCGCATTCAGTCTTTTTCAAAATTCATATTGTTTGCAGCCAACAACCGACACCATATTGATAATGAAAGAAGATTATTAATGGATAATCAAACATGTAAAATATAAATCTGGTTGTTGCATGCAAAAGTATTTGTTTTTAATAAAGTTTATTCATATCTTATTAAAAATCAACAGATTCCGCTAAACAACCCAACTTTAGCGCACAACCATGACGTCATAATAAAATATTACGTCATTTTCATGTAAGTGAGATAAGGATTACGTCCTAGATGAGTAAATAAAACAAGTAATTAAGCATAGTATGAAAGTTGAAAAAAATAAAGAAATTCTCGGCGGTATATAGCCAATAACGTCCCTTGTCCTTAGTCTTCAACTGTGTTTTGCATCCCATTCGAGAATTTTTTCATTTACATCTAAAAAGACGTCACACAGATTCCGTAGATGAAATGTCACAAAATTTGACCTTTGCATGGCGCTTCAGGCCGCAACAATTTATTGTGTGGACACTGCCCGTAACATGGTACCTCCGTCTTCAAGGTCATATTCGAAAGACACAACGACTTTCGCCTCAAATGTTTAGCGCTTGGTGGAGGAACAGTCACTACCTATGTAAAATGTCTTAGGTTTGACGCGGCCGCCGGGATAGACCATCGAACCAGGATCCTTCACTCGGAATCTGAGAAGCGAGTGCTATAACCACTGAGCTACCACGACCGGTCTCTTTTTCTTCAGACGTAGATAAAATCCATTACAAGATAAAAGTTCTGGATGACAATATACCGGCTATGTCACTTTAGCCTACAGGTCATTAAATTCAGTAGTGCACTAGACGGTTTACATTTCATTAAGTACATATAACCGATCCACAGACACAGATCGAACTATTGCACAGCCAAAAGTTGTGAAAGAAAAATCGTCTGATCGATATCCGGTTGTGCAGTAGACCACCCCCTAAATTTAGTTGCGTTGGGGGTAAGTTGACCCGTACAAAATAAATTGGGCCTTAAATCGAAAAACTCAAGAATGTGATGCGCTGGAAATGTGTTATGAGGCGAAAGTCGGTAGTGAATTTTTACCAATGAAGTTGAGTGCAATTCCCCCCCCCCCCCCCCCAGTAACTCAGTAGGTTAGCATGTCGACTGATGAACTGTAGATCGCGGGTTCGAGTCCAGCAAGGGTTTTAAATTTTTTTTCTAGATTTTTTGACTAAATGAAGTAAATTTGAAAGTTTTCAATTTCATATCCTTAATGTACATATCTTCCACTTTTCATCCATATCAAATTTCTCCGGTGTAGCAGACCTCCTTAAATTTGTGTAATCCTTGTATTTGATTTGGACCTTAAAGTTCAAATTCAACGGGTACCTGTAAAGTGCGAAACGAAACGAAATCTACCGAAACGAAACGAAACCCACCGAAACAAAACAGATCGTATAACCGAACTCTTTTAATAATAATTATTAAAAATGGTATCTTAGGCCCCTGTGAAAGTTACCACATATAAATAAAATTCGCCTCCCCTTTGACGTAGGCTGTCGGCTTGACTGATACAAAGTTTTAAAAGTTGGAAGGGGGGTGAGCAAGTACAAAGTACATATCCGAAGTTGATTAACGAGGCTCCACTGTAAATACCATGTGCAATTAGTTTCGGATCCATAAATTTCAGAACGGAGGGTTACAGTCTCATAGGTCAGAGGTCTGGGGAAACACACTAAACGAGGGGTGGGGTCGCCGGCGTTGGATCTGCCTTTGGGCATAAATACATGTTTCAGTATTGTTTGCTCTAAAGACAAATGTATGTATTCATGTGGATATTGTTATTTGTATGTAGTATATCAAACGGTGGATTCTGAGTATGTCCTCCCGTTCTCTTTGTAATTTCTGCTTCCCTTCTTAATAAGCCTTTTGATTTTACAAAATGCTGACCTCCTCCTGATATTATTGCATAATTCCCCCCCCCCCCCCCGTTTTCCGTCCCGCTTTCAATTCCGCGTCTTAGCAACACCCCAAATGTATAGAGTTATCTTTAGACTCACTACATATCAAAAGTGATTTTTAATAAAACATGTATATATATCTTACCGAATTGCATTCATATGATATGGTATACTATTTAATTTTTCCATTATTGAAAGTACTCGCACCTCAGCAGTTAGAGATAGAATAAGAGGTTAATAGCTCTTCCTGCTTTCAACTTTCTTAGACACCATCTTCTTTAAACAATGTATCTATGCCCAAAGGCGGACCCAACGCCGGCGACCCCACCCCTCGTTTAGTGTGTTTCCCAAGACCTCTGAGACTGTAACTCTCCATTCTGAAAATTATGGATCCGAAACTAATTGCACATGGTATTTAATCAACTTCGGATATGTACTTTGTGCTTACTCACCCCCCCCCCCCCCCCCTTTCCAACTTTCAACACTTTGTATCAGTCAAGCCGAAAGCCTACAGCAAAGGGCAGCGAATGTTATTTATATGTGGTAACTTTCACAGGGGCCTAAGGTGTCATTTTTAATGATTATAATTAAAAGAGTTAGGTTATACAATCTGTTTCGTTTCGGTAGGTTTGGTTTCGTTTCGGTGGATTTCGTTTCGCACTTTACAGGTACCCCAAATTCAACAAAGGACACATTCTAGTCTAAATATTAAACGTCGTTTGAGTTCCATACATATTGTAACGTTTCTGGGTTCGAAGATGCGGTTGCTCTGTCTGAGCAATTTGAGGAATAATGAAATAAATGATAAAGCTCTCAATCAAGTATTTTAATTAAAAATATGTACAAATATCCTATTCAGTCCTGGAGCGCGTGCGCTTCCTAACTAAGTGAAATAGCATTCACACCTTTCGTAATAAAAACAACAAAGTCTCGAAAGCCTTATACAGGCACGTAAGACTTGTTAATCAAGTTTGATTTCTCACCTAAGCTGTACACAGGACTCACTCTGGTCGACTTCAGTCTGGAACTGACTAAAAGCTCTGATGTCGCTGCTTTTATACCCCACTTAATCACGTGATCCCGGGGGATCTAAAGGGTGCAACAAACCGGAAGTACTTGCTCCACAGACAGAATGGGATCAGTTTGTTTACACATCTCTGAACAATCCGTAACTGTCAGGGTACTGGCATCAACTAGCTGACGATATGTCTGTGTACTTGCTTCCCGAGATATACATGAAAATTGTGCGGTAGTCACATTCAACTGAATTGAAGCGCGTTTCCTGGGAGTAGTCATCGGATGTCGGAATGGTGCTGGAGCACATGGCGTTCGGGGGTCTTGGCATGCTATGGATTTTAAAACTGGCGCTGAGACCGGAGCTGGTCTTGTTGGCTTCCTCTGGCAGACTTCGTCAGTAGGACAGTTCTGAGATGTGCTCCCAACCACATCAGATAGGTTCCCTGGGTCCAACTGCTCCCAGTCATCTGTGCCGCTATCAGCTGCCGTCAAAACCATCTCACCATGTCGAGTGCGGCGATGTCTTCCCAAATCACTCTTCTTGTTTGTGGCATAGTCACAATCGACGCATTCAAATTTCTTCTGCCTCCGTTGTCTACCACATTCCACCACATGTCTCTCCCACTCAGTCTCATTCAATATCCTTAGGTTACACATCGGACATTGATGGCCTTCTTTTCTAGAAGTCGTCTTGGTATTTACCATGCTCTAACAAAATATAAGGAACACTTCAGTTACTCTTATTTCAGTATTCATACAGCAGGTTTATATATACATATATACACATATATTTACACATAAGCACAAGTTAATCTTAAAGCTCTAAGCGCTGTAATCAACTTCATAATCCTGAAGCCATTTGGGCGGGATTTTAGCGCGACGCGGTCTACTGTTTTCGCTTGTGTCAGCTTCCGCGCTTATTGTCCAAGGTTCTTCGAATTCAGCCACTGGGACATCAATGGGAGACTGCTGGTCTCCATCTGGAGATTCATGCCTGTCACATTCGTCTCTATCTGTTTCTCCTTGAAGTATTTGAGCATGGCTTTTTCTCATCCTATCACAATGTATGACAGTGTTTTCCCCTCGAGACTTTGTAGGGTCCTTTCCAAAACGAAGTCAGTTTAGGGGAGCAGCCCACTCTTCCTGACTGGAAAGTATACATATACCATTTCTCCTGGTTTAAAGGACGACCATGACAATTTGACATCATGGTATTTCTTTTGTCGCAGCATCTCCCCAGGCATGTTTTTTTCTTACAATTGCATGTGCTTGCTCCAGGCGCTCGCGCAATATCCAGATCCACTGGTGTGCTGGAGTGTCTTTCATCTCTGAAGGCATTTCGTACATTAAATCTAGAGGCGTTGTCGCCTCTCTTCCAAGCATTAACATGTTGGGAGAAAACCCGGTGCTCTCATGTACTGTGGAGCGATATGCCATGAGTATGTAGGGAAGGTGCAAGTCCCAATCTCTCTGATTCTCTTGAATATAGGCGCTCAGCATTGTTATTAAAGTGCGGTTGAAGCGCTCAACCATACCATCCGATTTTGGATGGTAGGGTGTAGTCCTTGTTTTAGTGATTCCCAGCAGCCGACACATTTCCAAAAATACTTTGCTCTCATACTGTCGCCCTTGATCTGAATGGATAACGGAAGGAACGCCAAATCTTACTATTATCTGTTCCATAATCGTTCGAGCTATAGTCTCCGCCTCCATATTTGGAAGAGCAAAAGCCTCCGTCCATTTCGTGAAATAATCTGACACGACGAGAATATGACGATTCCCTCTGTCGGTTTCTGGTAGTTCACATAAAATATCTGTGGCTATCCTTTCCATAGGTACACCTGATGCTGTGATCTGCATTGGAGCCCGTCGCTTTGGGATAGGATTCTTTCTTCTTGTACAGATATCACATCCTGCTATGTACTGGTGGACATCCCTTTGTAATCCCGGCCAGTAATATCTCTGTCTAATTCTGGCTAGTGTCTTTGTTACACCAAGATGTCCTGATGTCTTGTTATCATGGCTCATCTTTAATACATTTCGCCTCTCTGAACTTGGAATGATAATCTGAAATGTCTCTCGATTTGAGGGGAGCAAAATCCATCGTCGTACTAAGAAGCCATCTCGAATGCTCAATCTCTCAAATTGATTCCATAGTGACTTAATCACGTAACCATACTGTGAGACATTGGAAAATACTGGTCGTTTGCCTTCCTCAACCCACTGACGCACTAAATGAATATCTCTGTCATCCTCCTGTGCTTCTAATAAATTTCTATTGTCTCTATCAGACTCCTCTTGATTTACTTTTGGGGGCGACTGCACAATTCTCACTGACTGATTAGGTTGTTCTTCCCAGTTGGGGTCAAATCCACATTGTGTGCACGGAATTCTGCTGAGAGCATCCGCATTCCCATGCTTCCTACCTGGACGGTGCTCTATCTTCATGTCGTAGGTGCTGATGACCTCAAGCCACCTAGCTAACTGGCCCTCTGGATTCTTGAATTTGAGAAGCCATTTCAGTGATCCGTGGTCTGTTCTAAGAAGAAATTGTCTCCCGTACAGATAATGGCGGAAGTGTTTTATAAAATGCACGACAGCCAACAATTCTTTTCTCGTCACACAATATCGTTTCTCTACTTTGGTTAATGTGCGACTGGCATAAGCTATCACACGCTCTTTTCCACCTACTTCTTGTGAAAGCACGGCACCTATAGAGTGGTTGCTCGCGTCTGTGTCAAGTATAAATGGCAAAGATACGTCTGGTAGTGCCAATATCGGTGCAGAAACCAATCTGTTACGAAGAGTCTCAAAAGCATCTTGTGTCTCTCTTGTCCATTGGAATTTACGTCCCTTTTCCGTCAAGCGGTGCAATGGCTTTGCTTCCAAAGCAAAATCTTTAATAAATCGCCTATAATAACTGCACAACCCGAGGAAGGAGCGGACATCAGAGACACTTGACGGGACTGGCCATTCAGCAACAGCTTTAATCTTTTCTGGATCTGTCGCAATGCCTTCATTTGAAATAATATGTCCCAAGTATGATACTTCAGTGGCAAACAAGTTACACTTTCTTGCTTTTAATTTCAGACCCGCTTTTTGCAGTCTATCAAAAACTTTTTCGAGGTTGTTAAGCATATCTTCAAATGATTTCCCAATAACTATTATATCGTCAAGATATACCAGGCACAAATCCCACTGGAGACCTGCAAGGACTGTCTCCATTAGACGTTCAAAGGTCGCAGGCGCACAGGTTAGACCAAATGGCATCACCTTGAATTGAAATAGGCCTTTGCGTGTTACAAACGCTGTTTTACTCTTGTCCTCGTCGTCCATGGCCACTTGCCAATATCCGCTGTTGAGGTCTAGCGTGGAGAATAAAGCATGTCCAGACAGGTGATCAAACGCTTCATCTATATTTGGGAGGGGATACGCGTCCTTAATTGTTACTGCATTCAGTTGCCTATAATCAATGCAGAAGCGCATCGACCCATCTTTCTTGCGCACTAGAACCACAGGTGAGGCCCAAGGGCTGTTTGATGGTTCTATTACATCTTTTTCCATCATTTCGTTGACTTGTTTATCAACTTCCTGTAAAAGATGCAATGGGATTCTCCGTGCTCTTTGCTTAATCGGTTTCTCAGTAGGACGAGAATTGATTTTGTGCTTTACAACTGTAGTTCGACCAAGATCAAAATTCGAGGTAGCAAACAAAGTTTGATATTTATGCAGAAATTTTTCTGCTTGCGCAGCTTGTGCACACGACAGATTTTTCATACATCGATCTAGTAATTTTTGCACATCAGATCGGAGTCCTACACCATGTTCTCGTACTGTTTCTGGTGTGTTCTCTTCATCAGCAGCTGTCATTTTAGCTATCATCGTTCCCTTGTATATCTGTTGGATTTCATCTGTAATATTCATAAGTCGCACAGGCACTGTTTCGTCACCTTTTACCAATGTTCTCCCAACCAATACATAGCCTTTCTCCAGAAATTTTGCTTCTGGCTCAACTATGTAATCTGAGCTTCCGAATGTATTTTGCCCTGCAATTCTAGCCTCGGTAACTAATTCACTTCTAGGGGGAATAGAAATGTCATTAGCTGCAACGACACGGTAACAGCCCATGACTCCTTCACATGAAATGTGATATTCCTGGTTGTTTAGTCTCAAAGTGTTAGAGTTGAGATCTATAACGCCATTCCCTTTCTTCAAAAAGTCTAAGCCAAGGATACCTTCGACTGTGATGTCTGTTACCATAGCTGGAATAATTGTTTCAAACTTTCCTATTCGGATCTGATACTCTGCTTTTCCATAATGCGATAGTGCGTTTCCACTTGCATTGAAAACTTTCTGCGCACTCTCTTCTAATTCAGGTCGATTTTCCTGCTCTATCATATTGTGCAGTCTCTTTGAAAGTAATGTTAATGAAGCCCCTGTATCGATTAACAGTTTTGTGCGTGTACCATTAACCACAGCCTCAATAAATACACCAGCCTCATTACTCATGGTGCTTCCACCCACGTGCCCTTGCATGCGTTGATTTCTTCGGCGCTTACTACGAATTCGACGCGCACCCCCACTATTTGATTTCTCCGTTGGGCTATTACTGGTTTTATTTGTGTCTTTATTCCTTAGTTTCGGACAATACCGACGAATATGCCCTTTTTCCTTGCAATAATAACAAATCACCCCATCGCTAGTTTTCTTTTCTTTCAACTGCGATGTGTGTTTTCTTTGCCTCCAACTCTGATCTTGTACCTGTTTTTCCAATTCATCTAGCTGAGTTTGCATCTTTGTCATCAGGTCTATCAGTTCTAATGGCTGTGCGGTGTTTACCTGATCGCGTTCTGTACTCTCAACCATCCGCAAATCGTCTCGCCTCTCCGTTTTATGGTAGGCATCCAACTCTACTGCAAGCCGTATCGCATCATTAAGAGTTACAGGTCTACTCTGTTTAATGCGTAAGCGCATATCCGAATTAACTAACGCATCAATGAACGCATCTTTCCCCAATGTTTCTCGAACTTCCGACGGCGCTGTAGGGTAAGCTAGACAAGTTAGTCTACGGATAGCCTGTCCCAGTTCAGACAATGTCTCAGATGCCCTTTGTTTCCGTTCTTTTAACTGCGCACGGTATAGCTCAGTCTGATTGGGTGGCGCAAAGCGTTCTTCTAGCGCCTTGACCAGCAAATCATACTGGTGTCCTGTTTCTTTTGAAACATTCCCAAGTACGCCCTGTGCCGTTCCTCTTAGTGAAACAGCCAAGTAAAGACCTTTCTCTTTCTCTGACCAGTTGTTTATGGTAGCGCATGCGTCAAAATGGGATTTATAGTCCAGCCAAGAATGACTGCCATCAAACGTTGCAGGTTTGATATTGCACTTTGAACTTTTATTGGTTTGATCTATTTCATCCGTCTGTCGTTTAACATTCAGCGAGTTTCTGACACCTGCATCCAAACTCTGTGCCTGCGCGATTCCCTGTCTTGTATTTGGCGCACTCAGTAGTGGAGCATTGTAATCAATCGGCGCACTCGCAATCAACGGCGCATTTGCAATTATCGGCGCACTCTCAATCGACGGTGCACTAGCAAATGTTGGCGCATTCGCAATCGACGGCGCACAAGCAATCAACGGTGCACTTGCAAATATCGGTGCACTCGCAATCGGTGGCATGCGCGCAGTCTGCCGTGCTTCTACCATTAATCTACGCTCATTATCGTTAACAGAATAATTATGCAGTGTATCTGCAATTTCGGCTTCATTTCTGCAAGCTTTCGTTTGCGCTTTGACAGGCCTCATTGTAACATGAGTCTTGTCTGTACTTTCCTCCATAGCGCGTCCGCTTCGCGCATTCCTCTGCAATATTACTGTATCATCCGCTGTAGATGACTGTAAGTGACCCTGGCCTCCACTTGCACCAACCATAGTAGCTATTCCCGAATCGCGTGCTTGTGCACGTTTATCTAAAGGGGTAGAATACCTCTCTAATTCTTTGCGCAGTTGCTCGCAGCTTTTCTCCAGGAATTAAATTTCCTCATCCACCATATCGTCCATTGTAGGTGTTTAATTTAAAATTGATTATATGTATAAAACAAATATTCCTCACCGAATCCCATCGCTGCCACCAAATTTATGTAACGTTTCTGGGTTCGAAGATGCGGTTGCTCTGTCTGAGCAATTTGAGGAATAATGAAATAAATGATAAAGCTCTCAATCAAGTATTTTAATTAAAAATATGTACAAATATCCTATTCAGTCCTGGAGCGCGTGCGCTTCCTAACTAAGTGAAATAGCATTCACACCTTTCGTAATAAAAACAACAAAGTCTCGAAAGCCTTATACAGGCACGTAAGACTTGTTAATCAAGTTTGATTTCTCACCTAAGCTGTACACAGGACTCACTCTGGTCGACTTCAGTCTGGAACTCACTAAAAGCTCTGATGTCGCTGCTTTTATACCCTACTTAATCACGTGATCCCGGGGGATCTAAAGGGTGCAACAAACCGGAAGTACTTGCTCCACAGACAGAATGGGATAAATTGATTTCGATTCCTACTTTTGTTTCAATATACCTAATCCAGCGATAAATCAGTTATGCATATAATCTTTTGGAAAACATGTATTATTTTATCATTAAATATTTATTGTACCAATTACGGCGAACTGATCGGCTGAACAATTCGATAATATTACGGGGAAATTAATGTTTATTTATCATAATACATCCCACAAAATCAACATGCGTATCAAAATACCTTAATTAGGATTTTATGTTGTTTCACTGTGTTCTCAATGAATATCATATTAATAAAACGCGCATACAAAAATAAGTAAATAGCTTATCACTGTTTTTGCTAATGTACGCTGATGATACTGTACTTTTTTCTGAATCAGCCACAGGATTACATAACATGTTAAATACTTTGTCAGTTTATTGTAACGAATGGGACCTAAAGGTTAACATTCAAAAAACAAAAGTTCTTGTTTTTCGTAACGGAGGGAAAATAAATGCTGCCAGCAAATGGTTTTACAATGGTAGCGAACTAGAAGTTGTTGACAGCTTTAATTATCTTGGTCTTACTTTAAATTTTAATGGTAAATTTATAAAGTATCAGTGTATTATCGCCGAGCAGGGTAGAAAATGTATGTACCATATTCTTCGAATTTGTGATAATCTGTCACTGAATATTGTAACTAAACTTCATGTATTTGATACTTATGTTTCATGTGTTTTGAATTATGGTAGTGAAATTTGTGGTTTTAACCCAGGTAACGATGTTGAAAAGGTACATGTGGACTTCTGTAAGCGAATTTTACATGTAAAGAAGTGCACTCCAAATTATATGGTTTACGGAGAACTTGGTCGTGTGCCAATGTATAATTTACGTATGATAAAAATGGTTAAATATTGGTTGAAAGTTAACAAAACCGAAAATTGTATTCTTCAGTCTATATATGATGACATGTTAATTTGCAATCACAAGAACTGTAATTGGCGTTGCCAAGTTAAGCATTTATTATTATCGAAAGGATTTGGTGATGTATGGTTTAACCACTATGTTAATGATGAAGTTTTACTGACAACTTCATGCAGTCACGAGTTGAATTTTTTGAGAATTCACCCAAATGTATTCTGTATAGATACCTTGTTGATAATGTTACCATTCAATTTTACTTGACAAAATCTATTCCGGAAATTTTTATTAATCTTTTAACAAAATTTAGATTGTCTGCTCACCAGCTCAGAATTGAACAAGGTAGATATAATGGCACAACACGACAAGATCGATTGTGTGAATTTTGTAATTTGAACGAAATTGAGGACGAATATCATTTTATTTCAATATGTCCTTTGTACAAAAACCTCAGATCTGCATATATAAAAAAGTACTATTGGTACAACTGATGTCAATTCATAATAGAAAACAACTCTGTAATCTGGGTAAAGTTTTAAAAGGTGCTTTACTCTTACGATCTAGCCAAACTATCATCTAATGTATATGCTGGGTTTTTTTTTAATGTAAACTTGACTTATAACTCTCTTCATGTATGTCCATCCTCTATTTCATACTGTGTACATCTTTTTTGTTTATACTTTGTAATTGAATATGTATTATGCTGATGAGTCGTAAGGCTTAAAGCCAATAAACAATACAATACAAAAACACCCAATGGGATAATTTCTCGATCATACGTATGATTAAAATCTCAACCAAAACCGTATTACAAAATACATGTGTATATAAATTCCAAATACTGTGGAAATGATGGCCTATCGATTCCAATATCCAGTAAAAAAAATACATTGCTTTTATTGTTTTTAATTTGATCAATCGCCTGCACAACCTTAAATCGCCTGTGCAAACGGGGATCTCCTGCACAATCATTTTATTCCTATCAAATTTCTTGAAAAACAAGTGACAATTCCTGTCACCCTTTATAAGACATGATAGAAAAGGGTGGTGTTAAATACAGTTTATTTGCAATTTGACATAGAATAAAATCAAGACTGTTTACTCGTTAAAAAGTTCAACTTCATTGGTAAAAAAATCTCGCGTCAAAACAAATTCCAGTGTCAAACGAGCCATCAGAGTGCATTGCTACACGTAACTAGGAAATGTTAAAATATTAAGAGCATCGCATTCTTAGTTTTTCGATTTAAGACCCAATTTAATTTGCACAGGTCAATATACTCCCGATGTAACTGAATTTAGGGGTGTCTTCTGCACAACTGCATGTCGATCATGCGATTTTTCTTTCATAACTTTCGGTTGTGCAGTAGATCGATTGGTGCCCGTGACAGAGGCGGATGACGTCGAGTTGACAGGCGAAGAAAGAACATCTCTTGATTTATTAAGACATGTTCAGAAAAAAGCATATTTTAGGGTAGCAAATAAGAGTGTTCTTGTCTATTTTGACATAAAAAACACTACAAAAATTCACTCTCTAGATCTCACATTACGCGTAGTGACATAACTTCCATTGTCCTACATCCGGTTATGCTACTACATCCGGAATTTGGACAAATTGTTTCTGGGGACAGGATGCCGTTTCGTCTTTGAACTACGCACTGTAGTCACTTCTTCTCAATCATCATTCAAAAATTATTCAAAAACCATTATCAATAATATCCTATGTTGTTTATGTAGGAAAATAGAGATGAATATGTGACCCTTTCAATACAGTTAATTGAGGATGAAGATGTATAGCGCACCGTCGGAAATGGTTCAGGAAGTATAGTATATGTGCACTGATACCTTTACAAATTGTCAAAAGAAACTGACTCTAGAGTTGGATTACCACCATGGGAACTGGTTCTAGAGTAGAATTTCCCACAAGAAACTGGCACTCGATTAGAATTTCCCCACGAGAAAGTGGCTCTAGAGTAGAATTTCTCCCAACAGAAACTGGTTTTAGAGTAGGATTTCCCCATGCGAAACTAGCTCTGGAGTAGATTTCCCATGTGAAACTGGCTCTAGATTTGCATTTTCCCCACGAAAAACTTGCTCTAGAGTAGAATTTTCCTCAAGAAAAATTGGCTTTAGATTAGAATTTCTTCCACGAGAAACTAGCTCTGGATTTGAATTTCTCCCACGAGAAACTCTCTCTTTAATAGACCCCCCCCCCCCTCCTGATGATAAACTGGCCCTGGAGTAGAATTTCCTCTACGATAAACTGACTCTAGATTAAGAATTCCCCCACGAGAAACTCACTCTAGAGTAGAATATTCCAGGAGAAAATGGTACTAGATTAGAATTTCTCCCATGAGAAAGTGGCTTTAATGTAGAATTTCCCCAGCCAGAAAGTGGTTTTCCCCACGAGAAACTGACCTTGGAGTATAATTTCCCCATGAGAAACTGGCTGCGGAGTAGAATTCCCCCCGAAACTGGCACTAGATTAGAATTACCACCTTCCCCCGGAAAGTGGCTTTTTTAGTGTAGAATTTCCCCCACGAGAAAATGGCTCTAGAGTAGTGTTTCCCCGTAAGAAACTGGCTTTAGAGCAGAATTTTCCATGAGAAACTGGCGCTAGATTAGAATTCCCCCAACGAGAAATTGGCTTGAGTAGAATTTCCCCAAGAGAAACTGGTTCTAGAGTAGAATTCCTCATGACAAACTGACTCTAGGGTAGAAATTCCCCATGATAAACCGTCAATAGAGTAGATGTATGCCCGTTCTATGATCCCTTGAACTGACAGCCAGTTGAACTTTACTGATCGAAATGGAATTCAAGCATTGCCGTTTAGGGCAATACTACAGTAATACGCAATGTCCGAATTGTCCAACAGTTATTTCCCTTTGTTGAACTCTTGCGCATTGTGAGGCGCAAAATATGTTTTCTTATTCACGCGGTGGGTACAAATGCTTATCACTGCGTTCATATACATGAAACCACCCGAATTGCACGATCACCAAATTTAGTAAGTTTATGAGTATTTGATAATGAAATAGCTCAAACAAAAATCGATAATCACCATCTTTCTTTGATAAAAGTATCACCTGTGTAGAAGAGGAAATAAATAATAGTGTCATAGTTAATCAAACAAATTATTCTTGGTATGGTCAATTTAATGTATACCAACGTCTGATATAAACAACATTTATGCTTTCAGAACTGTTATACTTATTTACACAGCCAGTCTATACTGTATGCATACATCTTGTACCCACCAAAGCTATCAACGGAATACTGAACGTCTACCTCCATCACAAAAGAACTGATGTATCGGAAATTGCGTATTAAGTTTTACAGTTATACTGAAAAGGCTATATTTATGAGATCTCTTTTACAATATTCTCCAAGATCTACATGTATATGCATAAGATTATATTTTCTCATTTTCAGATATCAGCATCATCATTCAATGATGATGCGGACATTTGAAATTGAGAAATTGCGGATTAAATTTTGTTCAAACCATGAAATAAGGACCACGGGGTTCTGTATAGGAATTTTCTTAAATATTAAAAATCATTTGTCAAAGAACAGTGAGGCTCCAAAAGCAACTTAATGTATAATAACAGATTATCAATTTTAAAAGATACTTTTAAAAATTGTTTTACATATATTTACAATTCAGTCGGAATATTCCCAGCCGTTAGAATAGTTTCACTATATTTATCAAGATTCATACGCACATTGAACACATGAGGAAATGACTATCACTTCAATTAAAAATATCAAAAGTAAAATCATTGGAAATGTAAATATCCATGTATCCTGCAGAGTACAATCTGACTGTGTGATAACCAACATGTGGATAACGTTGCCATGAGCCTGCAGTATGCAATATGATATTCAGTATGGATTTTCGATAATTAAAAACATGACACTCTAACAATTAATTGCGTCTTTTCAGAAATGTGAAATTAAATAATTTAGATATACTACAGCATTGCAATACTGCGTAATTCCTTTTTTCTAAGAAACTGGAAACATTAAAATTTGTATCAAATTAACACCCAATTAGTTGAATCAAACCTATCAATTCTCTACCAATATTTTATGAGAAGATTGAGACCCCATAGCGTCCCAGTCCTATGCACACTTGTTACAAACATTTAGTAGGAAAAAGAAATGTTTGTTTTTTTTTTACAACAATTTCCTTCATTTTAGAATTCGCCTCAATTAAGATTGAAAAAAAAAATCATCCTCATGAAAATCGATATTCCATCTGTAGGGTAATCATAAAGGAACCAAACCCTCACAATGACTGTCCTGCTCTTGAATAGCATTTCCGGGAAAATTTGGACTAGGCTGGTTGGTTATATATTGTTTAACGCTTCGCTAGAAAAATTTTCATTCACATGGAGATGTCATCATTACCGGTGAAGGGCTGCAAAATTTTGGCCTATGCTCGGCGCTTACGGCCTTTGAGCAGGGAGGGATCTTTATCGTGCCACACCTGCTGTGACACGGGACCTCAGTTTTTGCGGTCTCATCCGAAGGACCGTCCCATAAAGTCGTCTTGTACAAGAAGAAAGGGGTACTGATGACCCATTCTAACCCGGATCCCCACGGGAATCTGGACTAGGAACTTACACAGTATCCTGTGATAACGGTAGTGCTGTAATGTACGAAGAACGATAACTGAGAAATAATCGGAGGTCTTGCTATTTATGGCAACGATATGCATTCAAACTGGAATGTGACTTTTCAAAACCTGAACGTTACACAGTTAGTGACCTGATACGGAAAAATACATGGTGTGAAAAGAAAACCCGTATCGGGCTTCGCCCGAATTTATCACGTCGAATACCTCTAACTGTATGATCTGCATCATACAACTTATCGCTTCGCCAATTTTGTCACGGCTGCCAGTCGAACCCGACAATAAATTACTCGCTCAATACAGATTTTTCTCGCACGATACGGTTTTTTCACGGTATCATATGACCAAAATCTGACCAATTAGATTTCATCAATTTTGTCTCAGACGTGATAACTACTGTGACATGGGACGTCCATTTCTAAGGTCATCTCCGAGGACCTGTGATGCCAAGCGTTTGGCGATGAAACTGTCACTACCTGTTTTAACGACTTAAGTCTATCACGGCTTCGCCTCGCCCGATACAGGTTTTCTGTTCACACCATGTATTTTTCCGTATCAGGTCATTAACTAACAGTGTAACTAATAGTGTGGCACGATAAAGAACCCTCATTGCTCAATGGCCGTAACCGCCGAGCATAGGCCTAAATTTGAAGCTCTTCACCGGTCTTGGTGACGTCTCTATATGAGTGAAAAATTCTCGAGAGGGATGTTAACAAGCAAGATACAATGAATAAATCTAATAAACTTTAAACTAGTAGTTTTTGAGGCGAAGGAAAAATTCGAACGTAAATCTAGAAGACAGTCTACAGTGATTGAAGATCGCAGAATTATTAGAAAAGTCTGCTAACTACCAGTTTTACAAACTCAAAGATGCATACCCAGTATTCTTTCGGTTCCTTCACATTCTATGCCCGTGAATTTAAATGGAACACAAAATATCAAGAATTCAAGCCTGGTAGTACTTAAATCGAATCGAAACAACCAATCTATTATTTCATACTACCCCCCCCCCCCCCCCCCCCCCCCGTCGTTCTCTTCTGGCTAAGCGGTATGGTGTATGAGCCTGACGAAGAAGTGAAAATACGTCAACGCGAATTAAATGAAAAATAGATAAAGTAATATACATGTACATTTAAAATACATCGATAGATTAAAAAGAAAATGAATATAGCCGTTACAAAATGAATGATTCCCGAAGTAAAACAAACGGTCCTCAGTGCAAAAATACATGTTGGTGGCTTTTGAACAATTCCGTTTGCGCTCGCAACAAGATTGACAATTCAGCCCTCGACTATTCGGGCAAGAAACTTCGACCCAACCAGATGCATGTATATCAATTAAAAGAAAAAATTGGATGAATTTATCTACCGTCATTTACTCGGTTTTATAGATACATCCATTCTTATTTGTATATGTGTATCATTTCTGATCATATATGATATCTTATTCTTTTAGTTACCCGATCATTGAAGACACTTTCTCAATAATTATTGAGAAAACAGTGGCGCGGTTTCGTTGTTGTGATTAATGTTTTCTTTCCACCAAACGGTTGATGTCAGACATCATAATGAGGACTGGGAATGCTCTTAAAGGAGGTCTTCAACTCTAAACAACTGTAAAGCACTTCACAATTAGACTTCAAATGTATTGTAGTCTGAATATCAGAACCCGCAATTATTCATACTGATTAGTCCAATGTAAAAGAGAGTGGTGTAATTTTAAGAGATGTTTTATTTTCTTCTTCAGTTTTCGAAAGGCTTCAATGGTCAATCATGCAACTCAAATAACTTTGTAATTACACTGTAATAACGATATTTGGTCAGAATGATATCCGTACATTTAAGAGATGTTTTTTCTTCAGTTTTTGAAAGTATATATTAGAATTATCTTGGTGTTAAATTTACACAGACGCATATTTACATTTCCCCACCAATATATGACCAACTCAAAAATATGAAGTCATAGATCCATATGGTATCATGATATTGCAATCGATCACCACTGAGAAGACTCGACAATTTAACTTATAATATAATACTACATGTAATAAAAAACTGTCGTACTTTTACCAACACATACATATGATATAGTCTATATTACATGTATGTGTTGGTAAAAGTACGACAATCCTTAAATTAGTCTGACACCCCCCCCCAAAAAAAAACCCAACAAAAATTGTCATTTTTAGTTAAACATTTGAAAAAGTAACATTAAAGAAATTGGTCTTGAGACGTCCAATGATTTGGCACGACGTAATCCAACCGGTAAAGCGTCCCATGGTCATGGTGTAAGCGCTGAATAATCAAAACGCCTGTTTTCATGGGTTTTAGTTGAAGTCCAGGGAGCGTCAAGAAGCATCCCGGGTTTTTTTTATCGTTTCTAGGCGGACAATACGGGGTAATGACTTCATTTAAGTGGGTCCATTTCTGTGGACTGTTTTGTAAGGGTGCACAAGTGCTTTATATTTTATAGAATTTATACGATACTGAACCGGAAGCCAATGAGGTTAATTAGCACCAATGGGATGTGTTCATGCGTTTTAGTACGAGTGACTATTATCGCTGCTGCATTTTGCACACACTGCAGTTTGTTCACGGCTCTGTTTGGCAAACAGAGGATCAATGCGTTGACATAAGTCAAGTCTTGAAGTTGTAAGAGCATGTATCAGCGTTTTGACACAAAGCTCACCTGCGTCTTTAGCTCAGGTGAGCTAAAAGTTGTATTTTCCAACATTAGGATTTACATAAGATATGAGCTGTAAA
Organism: Ostrea edulis; assembly: GCF_947568905.1. Lineage (NCBI taxonomy): Eukaryota > Metazoa > Mollusca > Bivalvia > Ostreida > Ostreidae > Ostrea > Ostrea edulis. The sequence continues at coordinate 62,876,179 of NC_079168.1, read as the reverse complement.
AGTGTATAATATTATACATGTATGTCTTCAAGAATGGTCACTAGTGAACTCATATTGTGCAATTTACAAAAGGTTTGATATAGGATATCAAAGTATATTACGTAGAGTAGTAAATACTGTAAAATGACAGATGCTTTGTAAAAAAACAACCCAACCAAATTGATTGTTTTAAAATATTATGATGTATAGCAACAGACTTTCACCACCATCATTTCCTCTGTTTCACTCTGTGTGAAAAATCCTAATATTTACCTTGTTTCGTTCCTTGTTACTTTTCTTTACATTTACCGGTTCTCGTTCTTCACCAATGGACATTAAATGCAGTAAAAAACTCAACTTCTCAGGACATATTCGCTTTTTCCAATCTACGCTATCTTTTTCAAAGAAAGAAACTAGAGAAGTATGTCATAAATTCAATCTTTGTTCAATTTATCTTTTCATAACCAAAATTTTATCACCTGTATATGAATTTTATTGACATCGTAAGATATAAAGACAAACAAAACTGACATATCAAAAATATCATTTACATTTTGGTTCTATTTGAATTTGGCTCCACTTTTTTTGGCACACTGTTTTTGACTATAATAGCTCTAAAACTTCATTGTTATTTCGGACTTCAAACATTTCGGTTGAGCATCACTGAAGAGACATTATTTGTCGAAATGCGCAACTGGTGCATCAAAATTGGTACCGTATAAGTTTTACATTATGACCCCTGGGTCGAGGCCTCTGCTGGTGGACTGTTAGTCCCCGAGGGTCTCTACAGCTCAGTAGCTAAGTACTTCGTTACTAGCTTGAAAATACGGATGTATATTTAATTGCTGTTATAAAATTTAGAAATTCATCTCCCTCATGCATAGCTCTTATCCTTAGACGAATTTGGCTCCACTTTTTTGGCACACTGTTTTTGACTATAATAGCTCTAAAACTTCATTGTTATTTCGGACTTCAAACATTTCGGTTGAACATCACTGAAGAGACATTATTTGTCGAAATGCGCATCTGGTGCATCAAAATTGGTACCGTATAAGTTTTACATTATGTATATGCAAGAACTATGCTGGTACAAGCTTTTTTCTACCGTCAACAGTTATCGTTCCTTCCACGACCCACTTATTTTGGCGGAGTAATTTGTATATGTCAAAAGTTTTCAGAAGATTTTTGAAAAAAAATGCATTATAACGATTTTTCATTCAATTTAGCTTTTAATTTAAAAAAAAAAAGTTTATCAACGTTATTTTCTTGTGTTTGATTTCGAAACAACGTCCGTGTTTGCCCAACTATCTATTTTGTATTGCTTGTAGGAGTTATGAGATTGATCACTGTTTGTTATCTTCACCTTTTATGTACTATATTTTTACATTATTCTAATCTGTTAAATTTGCCTTGAGATGTAAGGATCATGTTAACTAAATTACGAACTTGTAATTATCATCTTCCTGTAGAAACTGCTAAATGAAATAATATTGAAAGATTGTATATTGTTTAACGTCCCTCTTGAGAATTTTTCATTTATATCGAAATTCTCATTTATATCGAGACGTCACCATTGCCGGTGAAAGGCTGCAAAATTTAGACCTATGCGCGGCACTTACGGCTTTTGAGCAGGGATGGATCTTTATCGTGCCACACCTGTTGAGACATGGAACCTCAATTTTTACGGTCTCATCCGAAGGACCAACCCATTTAATTTTTTATTCACTAACAAGTAAATGCGATTGGGCAGCAGGCATAGCCTATTTCAGTCCTCTCCCTGCATCAAGGTCACAATGAATCAAACACGTGTACATATGTAGATCTAATATGTGAATAAGATAAAATATATAGGAAAAAGATATACAAAGATATATATACTAAATATATACGAATGAAAATATGAATGAAACGAGAGGAAAAAATAGTAGAAATAGAAAAATAATAATAAAAGAACAAAACAATATCCAGTACCTGTCGACCGCCACTTAATTTATCACGTAATTTTTACATGGTGGCAGCCAATTCAAGAAATTTGTGGTACTTCACCTACCACAAAATTCTTGACAAGACATAACACAACCGACCAACCAAATCACTTGGCGGTAAGCATGAAGTCATTATAAGCGTGTTCGCTGTATTGTGCTTTACAGTATGTACCGTCACAGATCATAGAAGTGGGGATGTATGGTTGAATGGTCTATCTTAAGGTGAAGGCAACGAACAGTGATCAATTACATAACTCATATAAGGAATACAAAGGGATACACCAGAGGTGGAATCAGGTGTCTTAGAGGAGTAAGCATCTCCTGTCGACCGTTCACACTTGCCATGAGCCCTTAATATTGATAGTAATCCGCAGTCAAAACCAGTATGTAAAGAGCGGCCTAACAATTGGTATGAAACGTCAGACAGAAATTAACCCATTCACAATTTATATTGGCAACTAGATCGTTATAACGATCATAGAATTTGCACAATGCTGACTTTAAAACGAGACTGTTGAAAGCTCTGTAACATCAACGTGTTTGTCATTAGCCTGTAACGATTTTAAAAACTGACCATACGCAGAACAAGCTCTTGCGTAAATCAGTTCAGAAACACAAACACCATAATTATACAAGTGATAATGGAATATGGCTAAATTTATATAGGTGTTTTAAAGTTGTGTTGTTAGTATGCCATTAACATCTATGTTCAATAAAATATCAAAGTACGAAGCAGATGTGGAAGACATTATTATGTCCCTTATTTTTGGACAGTAACTGGTACATTTGATTCATATCAAAACTGGTTCCGATATTATTTTTTCCCGAGAACAAATTTTTATTTCATGGCCACGAATCAAATAAATCAATTTCCAGCACATTTGTACTAGCAACCCTATACCAGCGGCAGTTTCACTATACGTGTGACTTGGTCTAAAACCTAATAGACAATCGGTTATAAATTCGTTGGAATTTTAATTTCTGTAGCCCACATACTTTTTGTTGAGAACATTTTAAATAAGATTGTTATAGCAAGTGTCTGTGTAAAATAACAGCATTGAGCAGGGACCATTCTACTCTAGAAGTAAAACAGGATAGCTACTAGTACAAGCCTCTAGCTCTGATTAATCTCTGCATTAGAAAAATACAACCTATTTTCTCTCTCAGGTATATGATTAAGATAAAAGCACAATAATATTGTTGTTGTTGTATTTCACGTATCCGATGATTTGTAGGTACATATTTAATGCAACAAGAATGACGAACAAGAAAATACGTTTTAATTGTTTTTATTTGTATACAATGAATTACATAGATTTCTTTTATTTTAACATCGCGGTATGATAAAGAAATAGACTCTTAACTCAGCTGGATAATAATTAAACAATCATTTACTAATCACGCATTGTTTTTACACCTCGTCCTTGAGATTGACATATTTTTCCAATCTCTCCATCTCTTTCTGCGCTGTTTCAATTTGTCTCTGGACCCTTTCCTTATCTCTGTTATCTTGTGCCCTTTTCTGCTTGTATACTTGGATTTTTTCTTGGGTTCCTAAAGTTTGAAAAATAAATCAAATTTTGAATAATCTAAAAGAAGTAGAAATTGCATTTCTATAATTTTCACACTGTTGTTGAAACAATCAAATACCTCGCCATCTTTCAAAGTCCTCCTCCTTTTGGCCGTTTATTATGCGAGTTGGTGGAAGCTTGGAATTCTCAGAGACGCCGAATGTCACATTGAAGGCCATTCCTCCTTTCGCTTCGAACAATTCCTCAGTCACCACGGACCTTTGCACTAACTTGTATACCTCTATTTCCTCTGATTCGGAGACACCCACCTTGTTATTTTTCGACAAACAACTTTGAAAAACACCCATTATCGCCTCTGTGTGTATAAGTTGTGTTGCAACTCAACGGAGAAGACAATAACGACTACTGTGACGTCATAATAAGAGAATTCATTATGACGTCAAACATTTTTGTTTATAATGTCCAATTATCACGCGCGTAAATAGGGTCTTGGATTGTGACGCAACGTATTATAATGGTTGACTGGCTTTTCCATTTTCAAAGGAAAAATTGCCCAGAATGAATTGAAAACTGTGAGATCATATAGTGGTCAGTTTTAAGAGGCATCACTGGGAAAAATTAGTGAAAATTAATTGTGGTGCTTATTTTCTCGGTCTTTAAGCTATGCCACATTAATACGAAACTTACAACAGTTGAACATAAAACAATTTATTGTACCAATAAATGCATATTTTCTTTTAATATTTTCTACTTTCATCTCTGTCGGAATTTCCAGCCGTTAAAATACACGTACTATATGTATATTTATCAAGATCAAAAATGCATTGTTCACAATAACAGCCTCAGCGCATTTATGAGGAAATTGCTATTATTGCAATTTGTAAAGATATCTAAGACAAAAGCATAGAATATGTAGATAGTTCCATCTATTTTTTGCAAAAGGTAAATTTAATCGTGTGTAAATGTCAAATAGGAATACAAGAACACTTCTTTTTATGCTACCATATGTCAAAAATTTTCTTCCAATGTACGAGTAGCTCCACCATGGGACAATACAAATAAAATAAAAAGATATATTTAAAAAAAAAAAAATAAGTTAAATGACAAAGTAACAAACCCAAAAGTTACAACGACCACTTTGAGAATCCAACGGGACCCCCACCCCCACCCCACATCCCCAGATGGTGGTCAGAGTGCATAACTAATATTAGCAAAATGTGGATTAAACTACTAGTAGTTATATCTGGAATAGTGGTGGATATTTTTTCGAGGGGGTGGTGGTGAAAGGTGTTTTTCCTTATTTTATTTTTATTATTTGGGAATGGGGTACGTCTAGATTTTTCATAATGGGCAATACGCAATTTCCGAGTTGCTAAATAATTCTTTCCCTTTTTGGAACTCTTACGCACAGTGAGACGAAAAACACACTTTCGTCCACACACGGTGGGTACAAATGCTTAACACTGCCTTGATATATTGCCTAAAGGCTGATTATCAGACATCATGCAACCACCCAATCTGCAGGGACACACAATTTTAGTAAGTTTATGATTATTTGATATAATAAAATAGCTCGCACATAAATCGATAATCACCATTTTTCTTTGATTAAAGTATCACTCGTGTAGAGGAGGAAATAAAAAATAATTTCATATTTGATTTAGTGGCTTAATTCAATCAAACAGTATTCTTGATATGGTCAGTTTAATGTATACCAACGGCTGATATAAACAAAATTTACACTTTCGTTATTTTTATCCGTATTTACATAGCTACATGTAGTTTATAGTACATGTATAGATCTTGTACCCACCCAAGCGTTTAACAGAACACTGAACGTACCTCTTATCACAGAAGAGCTGATATCTCGAAAGTTACGTATTGTCCAGGTTTAGTCATCGACCTTGGTTTTGGCATTGGTGCATGTTTTATTGGCTGGGTAACTTCGTGTTAGGTGACTAGACAGCCTGTTTAAACTTTAACTAGTCAATTTGTAGTCATTAGTCAATTTTCTGATTTAAGCCCAGCCAATTAATTGTTATGCAAGATTACGTAATATTCAATTTGAATTTTGTAGTAATTTGTTGGTTTTGATAAATAACAAATTCACACAAAAGTACTCCTTTTTAAACGGTAGGCTATTTATAGCAACTGCATTATGCTATCGCTTCAGTCCGAGAGGTTAGAGCGTTCGCCCTGCATGCGGGAGGTCGGGGTTCGAATCTCGGCCTAAGTCTTTAAAACAGGTAGTGACACATCCATCGCCAAACGCTCGGCATCAGGTGTGAATGTCACGGGTCCTCGGAGATGACCTTATAAACAGATGACCCGTGTCACAGTAGGTGTGACACGCTAAAGAACCCCCAATGTTCAATGGCCGTAAGCGCCGAGCATAAGCCTAAATTTGAAGCCCTTCCGGTCTTGGTGACGTCTTCATTTGAGTGAAAAATTCTCGAGCGAGACGTTAAGCAAGATACAATCAATCAATCAATCAGTCAATCAATCAGTGGGCGCTATAGTACACGAGGACCCTAGCTGCAGAATATCGCAGGCAAAAAATCATGAAAATGAGATGTTTTTTATTATCAAATTTATATGTGTATGATTGTAAACAGTTTTTGAAAAGCTTTTTCAATAACATGTATGCTATATACGCGAATATAATTCCCAAATACTGGTATATTATATTACTCGATTCCTAAATATGCATAAGATAACGGCGTTGTGATCAATAGTCGGCACCTTTGAAGTTGCGGTTTCTCTAAAAGCCCTCCATTTAAGACGACGTGTCAACTGAATGTCCCGGTACTTTTTCACGGCACCACACGGAGTAGGAAATTCTATTCTATGGATATAATGCACAGTCATTTTTTCTGGCAAAATACTATTACAATATTGATTATTTAAAGTATGAAGATCTATTTTCCACGAGCAATTGTGAATTGTTTGAATAGGTTGATTTCTTGTTTTTTTTAATTTTCAAATCATTGGTAATTTGTGGAATAAATAATATTGATATTAAGGTGGCTCACTACACCCAGAAATAGTTTCTCAAATCAGTACGAATTGATTTAATTATAAAAGATATGATATACAATAAGTATAATGATATACAATAAACATATATGCCAAAAAAAACCCAAAAAATATACATATTTGGATAAAAACATGATTTTCAAAGAATATATTTCCACACATATGAACAAAAGGCTCTTGGGGATTTGAACTCGAGATCTGCGGTTCACCAGCCCAATGCTTTAACCAATGAGCTACGATGGTAGACAAAAAAATCGATCGATACAAATAATTTCACAAAACATTTAAATCGCCATCTTGTGACGTGGTATCATACAGAGTATAAGCTTTGGTGTAGTGAGCTACTTTAATTGCCGTTGATCTTTGTACGATAGTTATGATTTGTATAATTTGTGGGTTTATTTAATATTCAACTGAAGATATCAAGAACGATGTTTGAACAAATGTTCCATCTTATGAAGTCCATTGGATCAAGTCTACATGGCTTATTGTTAAACATCCATTCCTTCACCTCGTTAATTTCAGTGTCTTTAATATTGTACGCATTACGCAAAGCGACGAGTTTCCTTAAGCGAAAGATAAAGAACCGCTACTTGTGATAATTCTATGTAAGTTGCGTGGATAGTTCAAATTAAATAAATTGTCAACGTTGATAACGGCGACAATAGATTTGTGCTAGCATCAAATCATAGTGATTAAAGTGAAATTAGCGTGAATCTCCACATTCATTGTCCACTTAATAAAAGCAAGCACTTTGTACGTGAAGTCGACAGTACGTTCATTTTATTTAGTGTGGAAAAACCCGGAATTTTTTCCAAACTTTCACTCGTGAATTGAATTAAATAGCTACAATAGATAGTTTCTTGTGTGTGTTTTCGAGAAAATTTGTAATAAAGAAGATCGAAAATGACACCACACGCCATAGAATTGCATTTCTGTTTGTTTTAAACATTTTCCCCCTAAGGCCATAACCAACTTCTAAAGCAGCAAGCATCAGCTGATTGTCAGATGGAGCACGTGGATCTCATGTGTAAATAACTTAAGAATAGATAGTTAACAATTTTGCTGCCTCACCTGTGAATTCGATTTATAACTGTAAAATAATTTTCCATAATACTTAGTTCATTAATATTCAACTAGACAAGTAAATATGATTTTACAGCCCTCATTGTGTAGAATTAATCACACTAACTTTCTATAACCACTAATTTTCTCCATTATTTGTGCACGAAGTCGAACACCTTGAATTTTAGTAAAAATTGCTCAATAAAAAATAAGATATGGATTTCTGGAAAACGGAAAATATATTCTGTTCATGAAGATAAATGATATAAAAAAGCTGTGTAAATACGTACATCGATCGTTTACCAACAATTTGGTTTTACTATAAAGTCACTAATTAATTACATCTTATCACACAATTCTTTTTACGAATTAAAAGGATAAAACTGTTTTTTAAGGACCAGATGTTCAATTTTTCCACAAGTACATAGAGGACTATCGATAATGTTACAATGGAATAAATGTTTGTTTAATATACAATTGTGCCGAAATCGTGTATGATCATTCATTTACAACAGTTGGTACACAAGAATTTATTTATTATTATTATTATTTTTAAATTATTTTTTTTTTTTTTATAGATTTACATTTAAGAAAATGCAATTTAGAGTGTTTCTTGTGTTGTAAATTCAGCAGGAAATATATCTTTATGATAGTTTGGAGTTAAATTCGTGTACATTGTTTTTCGCCCATTTGAAGCTGAACCCAACCTGCTCCCAAAAAGGAGAATCTCTCGATGCTAATAAAGTTCATCCTCTAGCTAACCTGCTGCAATTAGTTGAAATGATTTTAGCTAATTTTGTATATTCTTTTGAGTTTTACATCATTCCTATACCCTATTGGTTGAACATTGTTTAACGTCCCACTCAAAATTGTTTCACTCACATGGAGACGTCACCATTGCCGGTGAAGAGCTGTAACATTTAGGCCTATGCTCGGCGCTTACGACCTTTGGGCATGGATGAATCTTTATCGTGCCACACCTACTGTGACACGGGACCTCGGTTTTTGCGGTATCATCCGAAGGACCGCCCCATTTAGTCACCTCTTATGACAAGCAAGGGGTACTGAGGTACTTTTCTTACCCGGATCCCCACGGGACCTTATATTCTGATCGAGTCTACTCTAGATATCTTTTTGATAGCTCCAACAATCTATTAGTTTGAGAATTAGTGATTGAGAATTCCAAGACTTCAGCCAATTATTGAATAACGCGTCATATAAAATACTTTAACTATATAGTTTAAAAACGCAGTTTCCAAAATTGAATTAAGATCATGCTTTGTAAATGAGCAAATTTGTTTTCTCAAGATAATACACGAACATGAAACTCATATCCATGCATGTTTTCTTCTAGATCATATTGGGAATATATGAATATTATTATATTATATAGGAATGTCCTTTGGATACACTATCAATCAAGTCTTTTACCCTGGTTTACCATTATTGAATTATTATTACAAAATGAATTACCATTAATGATTCCTCATCCAAGCACTTACTACATGTATCTCTGTATTGTTTTAAGTCCACCTGAGTTAAGCTTTTTGTAAACCCACGCCACCGTCTTTCTGTACTATCAGTACTTTGATTAATTCTTAAGGAGGCTGTTTATGACAAGAATTGTCTTAACATTTTATGGGCCAATTCAGTTTTAATCACTCATCAAGTAACGGATGATAATGTCTTGTAGTCTAAAGTCTTACAACAGTACAGGTATCAAGGCTTTTGTTTTTATATCCATATAAACTATGAAATTTGATTTCAAAGTGATGTCTAAGAACTTTGTTAATTAAGGGAGGAAAGATACGCATATCTTTGACAGCTGATGAAATCCCAATAGCAGAGAGACGTTAATTTTACAAATATCATTCTTCTCTGGGAGCATCGATTGATGCGAAAAAACAAATACAGTTATCCGTATCTTAATTAGTCATGAATCAGTACAAAAAGAATTCGATCTTCTTTCAAATAGAGGTAGCGACGAAGGAATTTGACCATAGTGTATGATTTATATAAACTGAGCAATATCAATGGATGTTTGGGATTTCTAATGAAATGTGAATGTTTCATTTCAATGTAATAATGAAGAAATATTCCAGATTAGATGTTACAAATATTTGCGACGTCCACTTCTTCTAATTGGTAATAGCATTTGAGAATAACTTTTTATATGAGGTTTGTTATCGTATTCTTTTTTTTTTTTTTTTTTGCTTTCTGTTTAACACCTTTGAACTAAAATAATGCGTATAAAATATTTCTTGTACTAGTAATAATATAAACGTTACTAGTTTATTGCAGACATATTCTGTAGAATTTCAATAGTCACAGTATATTGATATTTTCGTTTGGTTTTCCATGCTTTAACACCAATATTAGGAACATTTTAAATAAACTTTGAAGAGTTCGGCTGATATCAAGATTTGCGGAAAGATTAAAAAAAAATATATAGTTCTTGTACAGGAGAATGGAGCAGAAGACGAGGGTTGTTACTACACAAATCCTGTTACAATGTACAGTATGAATGTCCCAACCATCTAAGTGTATCTAGAGTTAGTTCTCACTTTTAAGTGATTTACTAAGTAACATATCTATATGAACGCAGGGTCGATGACAAAAAACCTGGACCATTGCCCATTAGGGACGATCTAGAAGTACCCCATTCCCATATAATAATAAAAAAATAATAAAAACACCACCCTCTCGAAAAATTGTAATAGCCATTTCCTCATAAATGCGCTGCAGTTGTTATTGTGAACAATACACGTATGGATCTTGCACATGTATTTTAATGGCTGCAAATTCCGACAGAGATGAAAGTATAATGTAAATGCTAAAAAAAAAAAAGAAACATTTGTTGGTACAATAAATTGTTTTATATTCAAATTTCGTATTGATGTTTAAGATAATTTGCAATTTTCACTCATTTTCCCCTGTGATGCCTCTTAAAACTGGCCGCTATACGATGTCACTGACCAATCAAAGTAATAGATTACTTATGGCGTTTTCAATTCATTCTGGGCAATATATTTCCTTTGTTTTCAAATAGGCACCAGTCAACCATCATAATATGTTGCGTCACAATGCAAGACCTCCATTTACGCGCGTGATAGTTGGACATTAAACAAAATGTTTGACGTCATAATGAATTCTCTTATTATGACGTCACAGTAGTCGTTATTGTCTTCTCCGTTGAGTTGCAACACAACTTATACACACAGAGGCGATAATGGGTGTTTTTCAAAGTTGTTTGTCGAAAAATAACAAGGTGGGTGTCTCCGAATCAGAGGAAATAGAGGCATACAAGTTAGTGCAAAGGTCCGTGGTGACTGAGGAATTGTTCGAAGCGAAAGGAGGAATGGCCTTCAATGTGACATTCGGCGCCTCTGAGAATTCCAAGCTTCCACCAACTCGCATAATAAACGGCCAAAAGGAGGAGGACTTTGAAAGATGGCGAGGTATTTGATTGTTTCAACAACAGTGTGAAAATTATAGAAATGCAATTTCTACTTCTTTTAGATTATTCAAAATTTGATTTATTTTTCAAACTTTAGGAACCCAAGAAAAAATCCAAGTATACAAGCAGAAGAGGGCACAAGACAACAGAGATAAGGAAAGGGTCCAGAGACAAATTGAAACAGCGCAGAAAGAGATGGAGAGATTGGAGAAATATGTCAATCTCAAGGACGAGGTGTAAAAACTGTGCATGATTAGTAAATGATTGTTTAATTATTATCCAGCAGAATTAAGAGTCTATTTCTTTATCATACTACGATGTTAAAATAAAAGAAATCCATGTAATTTATTGTCTACAAATAAAAACAAAACGTATTTTGTTGTTCGTCATTCTTGTTGCATTAAATTTGTACCTACAAATCATCGGATATGTGAAAGAAAATGACAACAATATTATTGTGCTTTTATCTTAATCATATACCTGAGAGAAAAAATAGGTTGTATTTTTCTAATGCAGAGATTAATCAGAGCTAGAGGCTTGTACTGGTAGCTATCCTGTTTTTCTTCTAGGGTAGAATGGTCCCTACCCCAATGCTGTTATTTTACACAGACACTTGCTATAAAAATCTTATTATTTAAAAGTTTCTCAACAAAAGGGCATTATGTTAATTATTTAATTCGTGGCCATGAAAAAAAAGTTCGTTCTCGAAAAAAAAATCAGAACGAGTTTTGCTATCAACCAAATGCACCATGTACAGTCCTAATATAGGGACATGGTAATGTTTCCTACATCTGCTTCATACTCAGATATTTCATTCAACATTCGTGGAGCTGTTAATGGCATACTAACAACACAACCTTATGGCAAAACGGGATGACTTCTGCTTCTCCATTGTCATCTTCCCATCTCTATGTAGCCATATTTCATTGCCACCTGCATATGGTGTTTATACATGTATCTCTCTACGCATGATCATGTTCTGCGTATGGTCAGTTTTTAAATCGAGGCAGGCACATGTTGATGTTACAGAGGTTTCAACAGTCTCGTTTTAAAAATCCTATGATCGTTACAACAATCTAGTTTGCGATACAAACTGTACATGGGTCAAATGCTGACTGCCATTACATACCAATGGTTAGGCCGTTCTTAGTACACTGATTTTGACTACGGATTACTCCGTTTATCCGATCAAGATATAGGGCTCACGGCGGGTACGACCGGTCGACAGGGGATGCTTACTCCTCCAAAAGACCTGATTCCACGTCCCGTCAAGAATTGTAGGTGAAGTATCTTCCCACGCTTGGCGTTTACAGCCGTAGCAGTGATGGCTCTTTAATGTGCCAACGGCAACCGCTTCAAAGGACCTCTGTTTGTAAGGTCATACCCGAAAGACCCATGATTCTCACCTTTAAATCAGAGGGTTTGGCAAAGGTACAATCACTACCTACATGTATATTTACGTCGTCAGTTTGATGCAGCCATGGCACGAGCGGGGCTTGAAATCACGACCTCTCTGTTGTGTACGAAGCGAATGCTCTTCCACTGAAGTTCCACAACCGATGCGAAGTAATTTTAGAACGTTAACTACAGCGAGTTGTATTCCCTGTAGTTTTAAAACATTATGAACTTCTTCAACATATCATTCTTTATAACGAGTCAAACTTACTTGGCTCACTTCTGATCCCAGTGAACGTGTGTGTTTTCTTGCGCAGGAGATATTGTTACGGCCCAATGCTCTGCCCTCAAACCAGACGAAGTGGACAGATTAATATTTTGAAAGAAAAATATGCACATTTAAAGAACACATCGCATGTTTCCAAAGTATACACAATTATATGCATTTTGTCTTTGTTGTGTCTAATAAGATGCTTTCTACGGACAGCTATTAGACCCTTAAACAGCATAAAACACATAATACAATGCTATTTACAAGCCGTTAACGTGATGATTGGCTTTCTGTCGATTAAATCTAATCTGTTTATGAAATAGCTTAAAACAATTGTTTTCAGACCTCGGTCGAGGTCGCATATGACGTCACAGATAATGGCGCGTAAATTATCGAAATAGCTTTGAATTTCATCGCGTTCAAACTCGAAAACTACACAAAACACTCCATTTAAAACACATGTAAAATAGATTTAAGCATAAAAAAATTAATTTTGCTGAAAAAAAGTTTTGTAACATGCGTTGTGTACTTTAACTGTCCTTTGACAGTTAAGTGTATTGTTTAAAGGAATAAATGGTAAATAATGATCAATTTGTCTTTATCTTATGATTATTTAATTATTTCTATATCAAGCAGGTTGTGTTGTTTAGATAACAGATTAGTTGATTCCCATATAATTTTATGTGATGTTTGTTGGGGGTCATGTTTTTGGCCCCCATATATCTTTATGTTAGATTTTGCTGGGGGTCAGATTGCATAATACTTATCCAAAGACGTTTACCAATGTTTTTTAGTCTTTTCTGACCCCCATTATTTTGTCAAGTTTCATTTTCATCATTTTATTAATAAATGACATTTTTTTCAATTCAACACTGTGTTACTGGTTCTGCCTGTCATGCCAAAAAAACAAGCCTAGTCTACTTGGCAAGGTAAAGCTGAGGCTAACGGAACATAAATAGTAATGTACCGTGATACGTATGGTGTGATCTGAATATCGGGATACGTATCGTATTGTTAGATGAGTGTATCTTTGCAGCCTCATTTTTCAGTTATTTTAACCATTTCTAAACAGTTAAATTGTGTATAACCCCATATTTGAGGATGCAGACATTAGGGGACTTGCTCATATTGTCTGTCTTATAAAATTACTGATACATAGTATCTCCACATAACTACTCGTATATCCCTGATTTAAAAATAAGAAAACCCACAGGAACTCTTCAGTTTCTACAGATAAAATTTTGCGCAATGGAAGTCTTCATTGGAACGAAAAATTTAGTGACTGTTTCCATTTTGGGATTTTCATACCTAGAAGGTAGGCAATGCAAAATTGATAGTGATAGAGAGTTGTTTTAACAGACAAATAACTTACTTAAGCAGACCTAAGTGCACATTAATTGAGAGAAAGAGAGAATTGTTCCGTTACTATACATTAGCAGGCCCGTACCGATGGGGGGGGGGGGGGGGGGGGGTGCAATAGCACCCCCCTGTGAAAACCATTATGCACTATTAAAGTCGGCTGTGTAAATCATCAAGCACTATTAAAGTCAAATATTTTCTAAAATCCCTAGCTTTTACTTCCACAGTAAGGAATATCACGAAATAAATTCAATACATACTGCTTATGCGTAAAGAAATACGGTTAACATCGTATCCGGTTTCGGTTTCTTTTTTAAACGAATTGAGTCTTGATCAGTGGTATGTTTTGCAGACATTCTGGGACAAATGCATCGTTTCAAAGATCGATTTGATCTAGCTGAGTTTTATTGTGACTGCAGTTGTAGTACACAGGTAATATCAATAATGCTTTAAAGTATATCTTCAGAAGTACGAGTCGGACTCATCACAATTAAACTGCATACAAATTTAAAAAGAGTAATGCTTTTCGGAAACGTACAAAGGTATTGTGTTGTCTGTCATTGCGCTAAAACTGAACTTATTATCAATCAGTGAACATCTGACAAATCTAAAAATACCTTGTATGATGCGGGATGCAGCTCATCACAGTTTAGCTGGACATACGCACATATGGAAATCAATAAAACTTTACGACCCAGGGATCAAATGTTGGGACATAGAAATTAAAAAAAAACTTTCAACCTACCAACTCTTTTTTTTGTGTGCATATAACCATGATAACTGGACACGCAATTTTTTTTTTGCCTTAAGAACTTCTAGCAGTACCCTTTATAAATGCTGTCTGTAATTTATGACTAAAATCTTCTTTTATTTTTTGGACTTAGTACTGTGTTGTAGTTTGAAGTTTTGTTCACCTTTCATTACAATTTCTTGAAACAAAGTTTGAATAAAAATGTTAACATGTATACATGTTTTACTTCATATTTTGCATCTTGGCTCCGTGAATGAATTTAAAGAAGAAGTGATCATTGGTACCTGCTATGGGATATTAAGCAAATAAAAGCAAAACTGAAAGTCCAACTTCATATAATTAATAAATAACTTTCATTAGACAAGAACACATTATTGACCAGCATTTCCTTACATATGACCAATTTTAGTATGTTTCCCCTTTCATATTTATGAGTATTAAATAAGTAAATAAAAAGCAAAAATTGCATCCAGGATAGAGCATTTTTACTCTTATTTTTCTCTATTTCGCCTTAAGCGGCCCCCAAACCACTCACCGTAAATTTATGCACCCCCCATAGAAAAAGTCTGGGTACGGGCCTGTTAGTCGAGGTAGTTCGGTGATTAAAGTGTTTGCTTCGTAACCGGGAGAAGGGGGAGTAGTTCGAGCCCCGCTCGTATCATAGCCGCATCAAACCTAAGACGTTAGTTCAACTTAAGAAGTGAGTGTTCCTTCGCCAATCGCTCTGCATTGATTTAAAAGTGAGAATCACGGGTTTGTCGGATTTGACCTTAATAACGGAGGTTCCGTGTCACGACATGCGTTGGCACGTTAAAGAACACTCACTGCTACGGTCCTGATTACTAAGCATATGTCTACATTTGTGGTAATTCATCTACAGTTGGTGACGTCTCAATTTGAGTGAAAAAATTCTCGAGGGGACGTAAAACGTCTGACGTTTAACGCGGTCTTGGCACGTGAACGGAGTTATAACTCGCGATCTCCCGGTTGCGAAGGGAACGTTCTACCAATGAGCTACTGGACATCTGCAGCTTCCGGTCACTTGTGTTCAATATCAGTGTCCATCGTGCAATTTGCAAACACTGTGTTTTTATGGTAACTACATTCATGAATAACTTTAAACATGCCGCATAAAGTTCTCCCCTTCTCTATAAGAGATTCTCTTCTTGGAAATCCTAATGACAAATGGAAATCAATCAAGAGGAACGAGAATATACTTTTAACCATCATGCCATGTATTTCCGACTGTCAACAACAGAGCTGCATTGTGTCTAGCCATTGCTGACCAGGGCAGCGGTCATTGCGCTAACTTGGATCGATTCTGACTGAGCGTACCGTACAAAGGTGACTCTGGTAGTGTATGTCAAAGTGGCTTTCAGAAGAACGGTGTCCTGGAAATCCTTGGCTAATGAAATTAAAGTTGAATTTAGTAGATCTGATCAATAAATGGAGACGTTAGTGTAGAGAAGATCGTTGGCGTGTTTAAGAATTAATGAGCGTGACCTATTCTGGACTCTAGATGACTTCTGGCAGGTAAACAAAACGTGACCACTCGCCATTGTTGTCACTTGTTACATCTACCAAAGAATATAGGTGGGTAAGGTGCATAATTTACAGTTCAGTGTTATACACGTACAATGTGTGTGGATAATCTTGGATGCAAAACATGATGAAGACCTTATAACCTGCAAGATCCTTATCCGAATTTTGATCAACAAGTTACTGGCTTGAAGGTAAGTCAGTCGCATTTATGCTCGCTGATTT
This sequence comes from Ostrea edulis, assembly GCF_947568905.1. NCBI lineage: Eukaryota > Metazoa > Mollusca > Bivalvia > Ostreida > Ostreidae > Ostrea > Ostrea edulis. The sequence goes on along the minus strand of NC_079168.1, from coordinate 62,859,585 downwards.
ATTGTTGTGGGAGAATATGCATAATGAGCAGTAAGATTGGTTAGCATTGCGATTTCGTTAATTCTAATGTGGTTTAAGAAAACAACTGGGCAGATTTATAAGATTTTTACCGGGATTTCAAAGGGCTTGACAATATGGGAACTAGACATATTAAAATATGACAGGCAATGGAGAGACAATGTAGCCAATGTGTGGACGGATCAAAGGATTTCATTTTAATCAGTATGTATTCTCCCTTTGTTGTCGTTTGCAATCATAAATACGTTACAATGCCTGAAGTTGTATATGATCTGTAGGTGTTTGTTCAATTATTCACCTTGTGGTAGTTGACCTGGGGTCAACCCAGTCATACAAGGATCACTTAGTCAGTGTGTCTATCTTTCCATTAATTAACTTCATAATTGGCATCAGAAACTTGATCAACACATTTCATGACCCTGACCAAACGTGTTGAAATATGATATATCAAGGTTAGTTGATTTTCCAGTCTTAGCCGATGATATTTCCCATAATATTGACCTAGAATTTTTTACCGCAATTTATTCCCATCGTAACATACTGTTTATTATATGCATGTCAACACATATCTTGACAAGAGAATAGAATGACAACAGAAAGAAAAAAAATCGTATTTTAAAAATAAGGTATACATCGCTATAAAATAATCTTTTGGGAAATGCTGAGAGAGAGAGAGAGAGAGAGAGAGAGAGAGAGAGAGAGAGAGCAACATCGAGATTCTGATTAATGTGTATATTTACCACACAAACAAATTTTCCACATTGCATACATGTATGGCTAGCACAGAAACCTTCCGAAAGAGCACTCACTGAAAACTTATTATACATACATACATACATACGTACATACATACGTACGTACGTACACGGCTTAAGGAACCATTACACGTGGCTAACACAGGGACCTGATGAAAGAGTGCAATCCTGAAAACTTTATGTGTGAGCAAAGCACAAGAAACCACTACAAATGTACATATTTTAAGAAAAACTTTTCCCAGATTCTGTCTATTGATATCAAACTCAACATAGTTAGCAACATGGAAATTCATAGGGTGTTTGTGAAACACTATGCCCCCGGTGGCAACAAAGAAATAATGAAAGATCTTGTCATGTGGAATGTATATACACAATATGCATATGAAAGCACTACCTTTTTCAAAAGAATAAAAATAGTTCAGAAGATATTGTCTAAATTAACTTTTCTTTAAAATAGGCCATACTCCAAGGTATGTAAGGTCAAACATTTTTTTAAATTTGGGTCAAACTTCAAGATCAAGGTCAAAAGGTCAGAGATCATGATATAAAATGAAATGTCTTACAAGAAAGATAAAAGCCTCTATCTTACATAGTTCAGTATAGATATTGCCTACATTATTTTTAAAAAAGTTTAAACTCCAATTTAAAGTCACGAGCAAGGTCAAAATTTTGAACGGAAAGACATTCAAGACGAAAGCAATACGTCCCCCGATCTTCGATCTTGTGGACATAAAAAGAGGTGATTAGGCTCACAAGGACATAATTTGGAAAGTAACAGATCTAGAGCCCAATGATGTATCTCCGTAAAGCAAAAGACATAAAACCATATCAGTCATGGTCACTTAGTTATTCAGAAGATCTCCTTAAAAATTGAAAAATACGATGAGCAAATGTGAAATATGATAAATCGGTAATTAGATGCATGCTTAGTATTGTAATCCTTTCTGTAAATGATTCACAATATACATACATAGTATTAAATTACTAGTGTAAAAGGGAGAATAATACATAGCCTTGTCCACGACACACCAGAAGCCCCAGTATCATCAGCCGGGGGACCCGAGTAACTGCTCCAGACTCACACTAAGGCGATTAGTGATTCTAATCCTTTCTAATTCTATAAAACACCGTGGATAAATCGTGACCTGCTATGTGTGCTAAATTTTAATTTTGGTCATATCATTTTTATGTAAGGTATTTCCATTAAAAACCTACAAGAGAGACAAAATGTTCATGATGCTTGTATCAGGGTTGTTATCAAACTTTACTGATCCTTTCGAGCATCTGTACTTAGTTATGTCTATGACACGATGTAGTTACGATATCGGCAGTATTGAAAAGATGTCAGAACAATATCGTATATTTCAACAATTCTGGGTTTTGAACTGACGCTGTACATAATCCTAGGGATTTGTATAGGATACCGTATTGATTTGAAACATGGTACATGAGTAGTATAAGGCGGCTCGATAGGGGGTTCAACTGAGTGCAGTTTTGAGTGCGGGCCGATAGGGGGTTCAACTGAGTGCAGTTTTGAGTGTAGTTTGGAGTGTGGGGTTTTATAGAGGGGGTCAAGCAGGTGGCCGCCACCTGGCGCGGTCAAGCGGGGTTGGCGCGGTCAAGCTGGGGAGGTGAGGAGAGGTGGCGATGTGTAGCAGGCGAGGTGTGGGGGGATAGCGTGTGAGCGTTTTGTATTCCTGGTGTATTCCTTTATGTTAAATTTTCAAATAAAAAAGAATTAAAGAACAATTAAAAGTTTACACATTTATTCAATGAACAATTTGCACATAATTTACTGGTCGTTAGTATTGCATCATGTCTATAAAAATAGATAGGCGAGAGGTTTCGTTTTCATTTATCGGAAACGCGGCTATTTCTGAAAATCGCTATGACTTTGTTTTGTCAACAATGAGCTCAGCTTTTCGGTAGTTCTATAAAACTGAATTCGGTTAACATGCAAAGAGTTTCATCATATGTTCACTATATTGTGTGGTTTGAGTCAGATCTTTCTGCAGGAGAGGTCATTACTGCCCGTGAAGGAGTGCAAAATTTAGGCCTATGCTCGGCGCTTACGGCCTTTGAGCAGGGAGGGATCTTTATCGTGCCACACCTGCCGTGACACGAGACCTCGGTTTTTGCGATCTCATCCGAAAGACCGCCCCATATAGTCGCATCTGACGACAAGCAAAGGGAAGTGAGGACTTATTCTAACCCGGATCCCATATAGTTTTACGCAATATATTTAAAAATAATTCATTTTACTCTAAAAGTACTTTGGACCTAAACTCTAGTATGGATATAGCAGAACAGTTTTATAGTATATAAAAACAACTATCTGTGCACTTCGCACCCTATGAGATCACAACGAAAAAGTACGTCACGACGTACATCTTACAATTCATGTCTATATGGTGTCGTTCTATTGATAGACGTTATCAAGTGATAAGCCGTAAACGTGAAAAAATTTCTTGTCAAATAATATATTATTTCAATTTCGTATAAAATCACTCAACATTTTTATATTTGCGCGAAGGTCATAATTCACATTGTGACCTTGAAATCGCCCCTCTATTTTCTCCCGATCCCGATCATCACTACGTTATGTAAGAAAATCTAATTTACATAATGATTGCGAGCAGAGTGTAAAGGAGTGACGATATACGGTGTATGGTGGTGTATAAAGTGTATATATATTTATATTCCTGTTACCAAAGGAAAAGTTAGGACACACTTCTGACACATAAAGAAACCCCCCTTTCTGCATTTGATTATGTCTGGCATACTCTTGAAAATGAAAAAAGAGTATCCTGCATTAGATGCATTTTAAATTTCCCTTTATCGGAGCACTTGGTCTCTCTATAGATCTGGGTTTTTACTATATCAACTATAGGAAGTCTAACAATTGTTCATGAAAAAGTGAAGATAATGAACAATCTTATAATGATTACACAATTGAGAGTAGGGTAAACACGGATCCTTGTTAAAGTAAATATGAGTGGTGGCAACTGCGGTGCCAGTAGTCGTGTTCATGAGAATGTGAGGGGTGGTATGTGGTACATAATTGGTGGTATATGGTGTTAGTGAAAATTTGGTTGGTAGTGTGTGGTGTTAACGAAAATGTGAACGGTGTTATGGTGGTGAAACATGCAAACTAATAAAACTAAATCAATTTCTTTAATTAATATTATGGAAAGAGACCTATATAGATAATAGTGTGAGTAGTGTTAAAGTTTCCAAAGTCAAGGGAACTGGTGTGCCGATAGTGGGGAGTAGGTGTTATTTAGCGTATAAGCGGTAGTGTGTGGTGTACAAGTGGTGATATGTGGTGTTAATAAAATGTGGGTGGTAGTATGGTGGTGACACACAATCTAATATCGGTAGATCAATCTCTTTCATTAATATTGTTATGCTAAGAAATACATAAGTTGGGACCTAAATGGGTAGTGGTGTGAGTTATGTTAAAGACGATGTAAGTGATGGCATGTGGTGTGCCAGTAGTGGTATACAGTTGGTGGTATGGGGTGTATAGGTGGTGGTATGTGGTGTTTGAGTGGTGGTATGTGGTGTATAGATGGTGTATGAGTGGTGGTATGTGGTGTATAGGTGATGGTATGTGGTGTTAATGGAAATGTGAGTGATTGTATGGTGGTGACACATGCAAACTAAAAACGGTAGATCAATCTCTTTCATTAATATTGTCATGTCCAGAAATGCAAAACTATATAGGTAATGTTGTGAGTAATGGTAAAGAAGATGTAAGTGATGGCATCTGGTGTGCCAGTAGTGGTGTACAGGTGGCGGTATGGGTTGTATAGGTGGTGGTATGTGGTGTTTGAGTGGTGTATAGGTGGTGGTAAGTGGTGTATGAGATGTGGTGTGTAGGTGGTGGTATGTGGTGTTAATGGAAATGCGAGTGGTGGTATGGTGGTGTTAATGGAAATATGCATGGTAGTATGATGGTAATACATGCAAACTAATAACGGTAGATCTATCTCTTTCGTTGATATTGATATGTAAAACTATCAATTCTCAGACCTGTATAGGTAGTGGTGTGATTGGTGTAGAACAAAAAGGTATTAAAACACATGTGTTAGCATCTGATGTGGCATTAGCTGTGTGAAAATGGTGTTTATGGAAATGTGAATGGTGGTACGTGGTGTATAAGTGGTGGTATGTGATGTTAATGAAAATAATGGTTGTGGTATGTGGTGTTAACGAAAGTGTAGGTAAGGTGTATGTGTGATGTTCACGAAAGTGTGGATGGTAGTAGTTGGCTGGTTATTTCACGTCTCCCGAGAAATTTTCACCCTTATATACACCACTTGTGGATGAAATACTATGCTTGGTGGTTCTACCCGTAGCATTGATGGCTCTTTAGCCTGCAAACGCCTACCACCAAAAGGCCTTCCGAAAGACCCGTAAATGCGGTGCATCTGGAGGACCAATCACTACCAATGTTTACGTCTGAGGTTGGCGATGGCATGAGGAGGAATCGAATTCATGAACTTCTGGTTAGGAAACAAACACTCTATCATTGAGCAATGCGACCGGTAATTGCGTGGTGGTGGTGGTGGAAACATATAAAGAACCTAAAATCCAGGAATTATTCATTCACTTTTATGCATTCGAGCAGTTAACATGATTGAGTGTTCAGAGTGTCATGGTTTATTTTCTCGCAGAGATGCCATGATGCGTCACAAAAGACTAAAACACGGGGACAGCGATCAGGAAGAGGATATTGACATGAGTGATGTCTCTCCAACACAGAGTGATACTGACAGTGACGCAGAGGAAGAGAATATCGTCTTTCGCCAAATGGCACATAAAGCGCGAAAACATATTGCCGGGGAGTGGCAGAAGAGATACGAGAAATACTTGAACCAAAATATGTCAGAAAAGAAAGCTAGTAAGAAAGCAGACGAAAAGACCAAAGGAGAAACTTACCAACAGTTTAGAAAACTGTATGAGCGGTTCCTTTACGATCAGTATCAGTTGCAAGAAGACACAACGCACGAACAGGTGACGGACGCCATCGATGAATTTGTGTCTGACAATCATGGATTAAAGAAATCCATCAAGATGGCTCTTCTCAAACACAAATATCTACTTGAATCTTATCTAGATAAGTATGACAATGATGAAGACGAGGAGGATGAAGATGAGGAGGAGGAAAACTAACCGTTGCGACATAATCACACCACTGTATAACGAGAAACACCGTCTTTAAAAACTGAATTCATTCAAATATTGACCTGCATCTACTTGAAGGAAAAAGCTACATCAAATGACATTTTTCATCTAAAATATGCAATAAATAAAAGTTGTAAACCTACAAAAATGTGTTATTTTTTATGACACGGGTATTACGAAGCGAACTCACATAAGATACTTTACAAGATAGGCACCAGTATGAAGAGACGGGAGTTGGTCATTTTCATCATTTAAGTCATCATGGCTCAACGTGAAGGGTTTTATTTTACCCTTCCCAGTGATGGGTCTAAGGAATCCTTTCCGAGCAATACGGCAGCTCAGTTTAAAATCTTATTACCCCAATCCCTGGATTTGACGGACGGGGATTGGGAAGTCGGTTTAACCGAAATGATGTTTCCCAATGCCTTGAAAAACATCACAGTGGAAGAGGCTTATTTCGATATCCTCGTCCCAGAAGAGTACCTTAAACACGTCAAAAATCCGGATATTTTCAAATGGGGACGATTTCGACTGGAAAAAGTCAAGCTGCTTCCTTTGAGGCAGTGCCCCGTACTGGTCGAATGGCCCAATACCCCCTGGACTCAAATCATCGATAGCAAGATGGCTATCGTCCGAATTCACTTCAGACCCGGAGCTTACGTTCATTCCGCGGCTTTAATCGACGAAATCAACGAAGGACTGGCAGGAAGTATGAAAAAGATATGGAAAACGATGGGTAACCCCAAAGATGAGAGTTTCATGAAATTAGTTAATTTCGAAAAATACGAGCGAATCATGTATCAGTTTAAAGGGAAAGCACTCAAAAAAATCCCCTTGTGCGTTCGCTTCCCCACATCCTTAGCTTACATGCTCGGTATGGATAGTCAGAAACTCATCCTGCCAAACGAACTGGAGACCAAATGGATCAACGTGACTTACTTGGGGAACAATACCACGAATGTGTACGAAAATCTGAAATTCATGTACGTGTATTGCGATGTCGTGAACCCTCAAGTGGTGGGGTCCAACAAATTGAAATTATTAAGGGTGGTTCCTTGTACGTTTCACCTGGTGGACGGACAACAAGCCAAATGGGAACCCATCAGGGCCGAATATTTGAAACTGAGTAAAAAACATTTCGATACCATCGACATTCACATCATGACCTCTCTGGGGACCCCCATGCCCTTTTTAAATGGTAGAACACTGGTGAAACTTCATTTCCGAAAGGTGTATTGAAGAGAAAAGTCGAGTTATGATGAAGTATCATCGCGGAGTCAGGCGTCAGAAAGGACACGGAATATTTTCCATTCTCCTCCCTATGGTTGTTAGTGCCATATCCGGAGCCGTCCAAGGGGGTAAAGGAAAGAAAAGAAAAAAGAGGCGTCGTACAAAGTATAAAAAGCGTGTTTAACAACCGACAGTCTCCCCAAGAGTATCCTAATGGGTTATTACAGTCTAATACACGAAAAAGCGAATTTAACGACCAATGATCAATCTCATAACCCCCATAAGCAATACAAAATAGATAGTTGGGCAAACACGGACCCCTGGACACACCAGAGATGCGATCAGGTGCCTAGGTAATCCGAGATTCCTCTGACTCTTACCCCCGCTTTTATATTTGACATGTGCGGGGGAGAGTCAGAGCGGACTCCATATTGAAAAGTGGGAATTCAGCGACACCAGCTGGTGTCGCTGCTTTACCTACCTCTTACAACTTTATTTCGCGGATCTATCTTCCAAGACGTGAGAATTCAGTTAACGGAAGATAAATCTATAAATAGATCATGATTAATACGATGCTATCGCCGTTTAAACGGCCCTAACACCGACAAATGGAGCATCACTTGAATTAGGTCGCCGCCTCGCCATTTGATTTCTTTGCGCATGACGTCAGCACATGTAAACACAAAATTCCGTCGTTTAAACGGCGATAGCATCGTATTAATCATGATGTATTTGTAGAATAATCTTCCGATAACTGAATCCTCGCGTCTTGGAAGATGGGTCCGTGAAATAAAGTTGTAAGAGGTAGGTAAAGCAGCTGGTGTCGCTGAATTCCCACTTTTCAATATGGAGTCCGCTCTGACTCTCCCCCGCAGAAGTCACAAAATAAAAGCGGGGTTAAGAGTCAGAGGAATCTCGGATTAGTGCCTAGGAGGAGTAAACATCCCCTGGCGACCGGTCACACCCGCCGTGAGCCCTATATCCTGATCCGGTTAAAGGAGTTATCCATAGTCGAAATCAGTGTGCCAAGAACGGTCTAACAATCGGTATGAAATACGTCAGATAGCATTTGACTATCTAACGTATGAGAGGTCTGCTCAGCTGACATTAGATACTCACCAGTGAAAATGGTTCAGGCCATGCATTGCCCTGTCAGAAATCTATTTATTCCCCGAACTAGCCTGAGGAGAGAGCTGGGAATACCCTCAAGACCCAAAGAAGAAAAAAGTTTTTCATTATCTATATCACCTCAGTATTGGGAACAGAATCATTGAATTGAACAGGTCACCAAGCACATGGCTATCCTTGAAAAAAAAAAAGTTGGAGGAACGAGATCCAACCAAACTCGCAGCATCGAAAAATAACAACCGCTGGTACATCTGTAGTGAAATGGAGCATTGATCGCTAGGTTTCCCCATGTACCCTGTTACAAATGCGGACAGTTAGGACCCTGGATAAGTGACTGACAGCCACTAGAAATCGAAGTAATGACTTTTGCAACGAGGTGAACGAGCCATCAACACCCTGGAACCCCTAAAAAGAAGAGAGAACTTGTGCGATTGCGTTCAAACTGTATGACTTGTGTCCATGTGTTCTTATAATGGTTTTAAAAATTGCATGTTCAATAAAATGTAAAATATACAAATTGGTTTATCTTTGACTAATTCCGAGAAATTGTTTCTCATTGAATTAAGTCGTCCCCATACAAAAATAATGCATAGCAGTTGCCACCACTCATATTTACTTTAACAAGGATCCGTGTTTACCCTACTCTCAATTGTGTAATCATTATAAGATTGTTCATTATCTTCACTTTTTCATGAATAATTGTGAGACTTCCTATAGTTGATATAGTAAAAACCCAGATCTATAGAGAGACCAAGTGTTCCGATAAAGAGAAATTTAAAATGCATCTAATGCAGGATACTCTTTTTTCATTTTCAAGAGTATGCCAGACTAGCTGCAGAACTGTAGCTCTCTGAAAAAATATTTTGACATAACAGAGAGCTACAGTTCCACCCCCTATAAAAACCTTCGATTTACGGCGCACGTTTTTCTGCGCACGCTTCAAGCATTATAGCTCCAATTATCTAGAGACTTACGCTCTGAGCACAATTTTTATCGATTCTGTATACTTTTTTCTACAATTCACATCACTTTATTTACCTGTGCACGGCTTTAAATCGTCCTCCGCGTCCTCGGAATGTCAATGTTTTGAAATTGTTGCCTTCTGACGGCCATCTTGACCTACTGACAAACTCTCGTTGAATAGTCACGTGGTACAAGGAAAACAACCTGACCGACATTCCACGTGTTTACTTCACAACAAACCGCGCTCGACACCGGTTTCGATCTCTGTTGTAGCAAATAAACGATGACAACATATTATCTGTGTTTATCTTGTTTTTTCAGGTATTAACCAATTACTAGATTGAATAATTACACATACTTTCTCTCATTTTTTTCATCTTATCCTTCTTCCAAAACACGTACCCTTGCAATGTCTTTATTGCAATATATATATATATATATATATAAATACCCATCATTTCATGACGTGATACGCATGCAGCTCAAAATCTCAGCTGCTAAGAGTTCTAAAATGGCGTGCATTAAATGCAATCCTTTGAAACAAGGAAAAAAGGTTTTAAAAGAAAGTTGGTATCAAAGTTACCTATTCCTTTGATTAAACTTAATGACATTTTGGACAAGAAAATTACTCTGCCATTAACCCCGTCTAGTAAATTTATCTGTAATGATTGTGCCTCTCTGACTGTAAGCATTTATAAGCATGATACTGCCAAATGTTCTAGCAACATTGCTACAGCTACAAAACCGGTAAGTCCTCACAAGCACAAAGCTAAAAGAAAATTTAGCTTCACACCACTAAAAGTTGTGAAGAGGAAATGTTTGACCTCAACTCCATTGAAGTCTTCAAAGCACTCCAATTTAAAGAAAGAAGGTTTTAAAGAGCAGGTGTATAAGTACATCATGGACTCTCACTATGAATATGCATACCGACTTCTTTTAAGAAAAAGCAAAACTGCTAGGGATGCACTGGTGAGAGTTTTGAAACTTTCCATAAAGAAAGAAGTGAAAAGTGTCAATATTCCATCACTCAAGAGGCCAACCAATCTGAAGTCATTCGAAACGTTTAGCTGGGACAGTGCAATGCATGAAGCATCTTGTGGGATGCCTCTCTTGACAGGGGTTTTGCAAGGTGCACTGTCATGTCGCCGAGCTAAAAATGCTGAAATGTAAGTTGTAAAATCACATGCACATTATTAAATTGGATGTAAATCCAGTAAGCAAGAGTCATTATTAGTTCATTGTACTGGCAATATATTATGTTTGGCATATGTGTAATATTTAGTGAAAATTAGATTTTACCTTGCTTACTTTGGATTCAATTTAAACTTTTTTTTTGCATATATATCAATTAACCTATAACAATAGACTTTTGCAAAGAGATTAATTCAGGAGAAGGTCTGTAGCACTGAAATAGATATACATCCTGAATACATGAACATAAGTTCTATAATAAACATTACAGAAATGACATGGGAAAACTTGGCTCTTTGGTTCCAGTTCTTGGTTTTATTTTGGGAACCATTCTCTACCTCCATAAACCCCAGCAGTACAACTTCCTACAAACCATTATTTCCATTGAAATGTACAGGTCGGGTTGCAGTCAAAAGGTAAAAATTAAAATATTGAAACCTCCATTTTCTTTTCACAATATGATAAGCCAACTTTACAATTTAAAGAATTTTCTCGTGAATCTGAGGCAATATCAAAATTGACACCTTGCATTGCAGCTTTTCCGATGGTTCCAAAAGTTAGGTTGGAGCAAAGGAGTGAAAGGAACACGAATAGCAGCTGATAAAATATGCAGCGAATTCGATCAGAAAATTGTGTCATGGAAGAATGAAATACAGGTGAATGAATAATATTCTGTCCATTCCCAAACTCTTGAATAGTACATGTACATGCATTTTAAATCTGTCATGCACCTTTGTCTCAATTCAATTCTGTACTGAGATACTGGCAGTTGTAAATCCCTGTACTACCCTTAATAGACATAAATTAAAACATTATTATTTGTAACATATACCACCAATCTATTTATTAACATTGGATGAAAAGCCTATAATTGTGTAACAGGAAGGGAGAAAAATGCAACAGACCAGATTGGGATTCGAACCCGGGCTCCCTGAATCTCTAGTCAGGTGCTCTACCAACTGAGCTATCTAGGCACCGGCGATCGAATCCGGGTGACTGCTACAATTGTAATGTCAATCAAAACGTATCCACATGTCATATATTTTAAACCTCTCTTGTATGAAATTTGTTTAGTCATTTTACTTACACATGAAAATAAAAAAATTATGCTCCCACAAGTGCATACCTTCCTCATTAGATGTAGTAAAGAATTAAGCTGAGCAGAGCAAAATGTATAGTACAAGTGATCATTGTCAGAAATCGACCATTTACATGTCCATTATGAATACTCTTGTGTATACTTTCTTGAATTATTCCGTTGGTACCATAAATAGGTGGAGCTTGGAATGCCTGCACCTCCTCAGCAACCATTGAACGTGGACTTTGAAAGTTCAGATACAGATAGCTCACATAACTCCCTAGCTTCCTCTGGTTCTGAGATTACAAACCAAGATTCCTCTGATGTAGACTTCAGTAGTGAAGATGAAAGTGATATAGTACCCCTACCATTTGATGATTCCCTCCTTGATGAACCTGAGGCGGATGAACAAAGTACATATATATTACACCAATTGCATCACTAAAAGTAGATATAATTACCTTGGACCTGTGAAATTTAAATCCAACTGTGCAACTTTATTACACTTTAATTACTTTTATAAATATTGCTTCATATAGGTTAGCAACTGTACATATTTTACTTCCATTTTCCTCAAATCTAAATAATTGCAGATGCTTGCCTTGAATTATATACAGTTTATGTTTTTATGTCCTCCAGATCCAGGGTATTCTGTTTGCTGGGACAATGTTCAGAAGCTGAGTATGACTCGCCACCACCTCCGGCAGGAAAATAAGATGATGTTGTGGGCCTTGTGCTTCGCTGCTAAAAACCGTATATCCTTTCGTGACTTAGATACAGTAGATAATACATTCTCTGTAACAGATATAGGACTGCAGGTGAGAAGTTTTTCTTAAGTTATTTATTTTTATCCATTAGAAACTTGAAATAAATTTCAATATAAACTAAATGTAGTAGATGCACACAAGTTCAATGTGATTTACAAATCAATTGCAAATCATTTCAGAACTACCTACCCTCTGATACAGACTGGAGAATACTGAGGAGTAGAATGGAGCATCTTGTACAGAAAATAGTCCAGGTTTACTTTCCCCAGTTCAGTGAAATGGATGTTAAAGATACTCCTCATCAGTACACACAGCAGTCTCAAAAAAAGTCTGAAATAGTGAGTATATATATCATTTATAATATGTGTGCACACATATATACCTATCATTTTTCACAGCATATATAGCAAACTACAGTGCATTTAAAGTGTATGTACCGATCATCAGTTTCTGTTCAGCTTTTCATAAAAACAAGGTTTTTTTCACCTGAGTAAACTCAGGTGACCTATTGCAAATGGTCTGCGTCTGTCGTTGTGTGTTGTCTGTTAAGAACGTCCTCCTAGAAAGTACTGGGCCAATCTTGACCAAATTTGGTATGTAGCATTTGTAGGTGAGGAGACCGGAAATTGTAAATTTCATGACCCCCACCCCACCCTACCCCACCCCAAGGGGCCTTAATTTTGGGGTACAAACTGTAAAATTGGTGTATTTCTTTACGAATCTTCTTCTTTACTCATGGGCATCTAGCAGAGAAAGTGAGTATATATAGTAATGATGAGCAGGGAAGCTTCTAACAAAATTGTAAAATTCATGATCCCTGGGGTAGGGGTTCTAACCCCAGGGTGGGGCCAAACTTACTATATACTGTTTACATGTAAAACACTTAAATAAGATTTCCTTTAGTGCTATTGATACTAAATTGAAACTAAATGGATATTTAGAAAGAGCAGGTAGTCCTTTAAATGTGATGGTCCCAAGGGTAGGGTTTTTGGTATAAGGGTGGGGCCAAACTTAGTATATAGTATTTATGTATAAGTTTGCTGATACTGTATGAAATCTAAATGCATAATTAGGAATAGCTAAAAAGGATGTACAAAAAGTGGTGTATTTCACAACCCAGAGTTTTGACTCTAAGGTGGGTCCAAATTAGTCATATCTTTCAATGTTTTAATATTAATACACTTATTATATTATGTAAAGCCTTTCATCAGTGTATGCACGTTTGAGGGCATTGAAATTTTAAGAATACATCTAGTTTTATACTGTTGCTGAACATTAGAATGTAGCTTAGATGATCAGAACAGGAATTTTATTCTAGATTTCATAGTCCTTGGGAGTAGTGATACTTTTTCACTAGTACTCAGGTGTTTGATAAGGCCTGTGGGCCTCTTGTTGAAATTTAAACATCATTATTAATCAATCTAATTAAAATTAGCTGTTTTGAATCTGCTCCCCCTTTTCAAACATGCATTTGAGAAGCAGCAGCAGATTCAAAACAGCTAATAATTCTAATTAGATTGATTATTAATGTGAATAGCAAATTGGTCCTTATACATAATTAAGTGCTATTTCCTGATTAGGTGCCAATTGGACAAGACAGAAATCCTTACCAAATTCTTTGCCATGGTGATCAGCTGAGTGTGGAAAGGATGGTTGAGGCAAAATTATCTATGGCCTTCAGTGAGGATGCAGAAGATCAACTCACTGGTCTTGTCCCGCGTCCTCAGGGGTTTCACAAAAGGTGCATCATCCTGCAGGATTCCATGAACATGCTCTTCAGTGGCAGCACTGTGGGTGACAAGGGTTCGTTATGCCATATAAAAAACAAGTTCACCTTTCGAAGTGTTAAGAAAAAAATATCTGATTGTGTAAATTCAGTAGTGGACTTTTTCAATTTTGTGACTGAAGGTTGTGTGTGCTTGATAATTTGCAAGCTACTAAATATCAAGAACATTGATGAGTTGTCAAATCTTGTACCTGATGATGACAAAGAGAGGCAGGATATGTTTGTAGATCTGTGCAAGCAGGTGGTTCAGCTATCTTGGCCCCTGATAGACACACAGTCAATCCAGGAAGTAGTAGTCGGTGAAGCAGCAGAGGATGTCCAGTACCACGACGATACAATCATCTACTGGGACAACAATCAGATATTGGAGGATACGCTGCCATATCATGAGGACTCTGACAATGACTTTGGTAATGAAATGTCTATTTTTAATTTTTTTTTTATATGAATTCAACTATAAAGCATATATGTGACTATATGTAATTATTGAATAGTTGATGAACCTGTCGCAGCACACCAGGAAAGTGGAGACTCAGTCTATCAGTACAGCCGTAGCATGTTGTGGCGCGGACTTCTCCATATGGCCCAGACACATGCAGAACGCACCAACAATGGAGACCATATCATTTCAGATTGGAGAATGGACATGGTGCAATTCTGGAATCATAACCACAACAAATACTTGATTTTAGGTCATCGCCTCCTTGGAGGTAAATGTTTTGTTCTGTTTGGTTGTATATTGTCTTACATACAATTTTAAAAGTTTTTACTCATGTAAAGATGTCATTCAGGTCATGGCAGTGAGGGTTTTTTAACATGCTTATGCCTATTGTGACTTGCTTCTAAAGTCAAATCTAAATGACCCATTACTTGCTGAAAGAGTAGTATCTATCTATGTTAAGCAGGTTAGGTTTGACACAGCAATGTGATTGAGATTCGAACCCAGTATTTTCAGTTATAATATGACATGGCAAGTGGTGGCATGTAAAGTAATGATTGATATATACTGCTACAAAAGTTATATATATATATATTATATATATATATATATATATATATATATATATATATATATATGGCAATGTTTGTTTCACAGGTGTCAGTGGGTGTTTACCTCCCAGATTAAGAAATGAAGTCATCTGGAATAGCACTGCCAATCTGACTGGAAAACCTGGACACAATATAGCCCTGGATCTTGTGAATGAATTCCTGAATAATGAATTCAAATGTAAGTGCACATGTACATTAACACAATAATAGCCAATTACTTCATGAAAGAACATTATAAATTCTAAAGTATTTTGGTTTTAATGTACATTACAGCAAACCTGAAGAATTCTCATGGGCAATACACAGATGCACAGGTGTCAAGATGCAGCCATCTAGTAGGGAGTGTTGGCAAGTCTATTGAAGACATTTTCCAATCTGATATAATTCAGGATTATATCCCCAAGGCAACGACAACAGATGGTTCCTCTAGACCTAAAATTAAGAAATTTATTGATGAGTACAGTGGAGAGAATTTGTTTGAAGATGATGGTGAAAGACATCACACAGGATTTGAAAATTTTGAGCACAAAGTAGGGGTGAACAATCCAGAAAAGTTAAAAGCGAGGCTGCAAAAATATGGAAAAAGTATGGAAAATGAGGAATACATATTCAAAAACATATGATTTTGAGATCAAACACAGTCAATATGCAGGTGGGGTTAATTAAATATATACATTGTACGTACATGTACAAATCTTATGTTCTTGAACAAGGACAGCAGCTACGACAAATGTGACAGCATTGGCATCTTGGACATCCACACTCATCACATTTCAGTTGACACTCACTTGCAACAGGTACAGACTGTGCCGAACTGTATCCAATGAAGTGATGGAGGATAGATTTCCTAAAACAAGTCACCTCGGATTTGTCCAGAGATCTACACAATTCCTTCATGTCGTCAGATGCTTGAAGTATGGACCCAGGGGTTAAAAAGTATAGTGCCTTTGCACTACGTCCATCTCGCCCTGCTCTTCCAACCTCCTGCCAATAATCCATTATGGAGTCACAGGCTCCC
>NC_079168.1:62743411-62838411 GCF_947568905.1 Ostrea edulis | reverse complement strand
AAGGAATACACCAGGAATACAAAACGCTCACACGCTATCCCCCCACACCTCGCCTGCTACACATCGCCACTTCTCCTCACCTCCCCAGCTTGACCGCGCCAACCCCGCTTGATCGCGCCAGGTGGCCCTGGCCAACTGCTTGACCCCCTCTATAAAACCCCGCACTCCAAACTACACTCAGTTGAACCCCCTATCGGCCCGCACTCAAAACTACACTCAGTTGAACCCCCTATCGAGCCGCCTTATACTACTTACATGGTAGTTGAGGTTTTTTTGTCTTGTTGATAGTACAGGTATTATGTCGATATCGAATCATTATCGCGTTGAATCTCATCGGAATCATGCATGTCACTTTTAGTCTTAGTAAACCCTTCCTGTCGTTTTGAAATTTGGGTCAAACTTGAAGATCAAAGTCGCAAGGTCAAAGATCGTGGTATAAAATGAAATTTAAGAAGGGATCCTCCATCATGTTGTTCTCGTGTCATGATCCTGCTGACTTTAACGATCATACAGGTGTGTAATTTTTCGTTTAAGATATTCTTTCATGTCGATAAGATCATGTTTGTCACTTTCAGTCCTAGTAAATATTGACGATATCGTATCGATATTGAATCATGATCGTTGAAATCCTCCATCTTGTCGATATCGAGTCATGAGCTTGTTGGCTATAGCCATCATGCGTGCCAATTTTAGTCCGAGATATCCCTTGCTATGTTGTGAATTGATACGTACTGTACGAAGGGTGATTAAAAAGTTCTTAGATATAATGGGACACTTCTAGTATGTTGGTCGCCATAAATGTGGAGCTATCAGTTAGGGCGAGGTGGTCCCTATAAATAGAACGTCTAATATTATATACTTAACCCTACACGTGACATTATATCATTATTGTATATGGTAAATTATAACTTTGTCAGTTAGCGATATGGAAACAATATAGTTGATATCGATATATATGCTTTTGTCGATATCGTGGATGTCGACATCATATCAACAGCTTTGTATATATACTAACAATGGCTTTTTCAGATGACGATATCGACACGATATCGTCATGTTATTTTCGATGTCGACATCGTATTTGGTCCTTGAAGACAGTCATATATATGTTAATATATGTAATAACATTGCTAGATGATGATATCGACACGATATCGTCATGCTATTGTCGATATCGATAACGTATTTGGTCTTGTACATTGTACTTTAAAATCATACTCTACTCGACTGAAGCCTATCTACAGTTAGATCTATCATTAAAAGAGATGTGTTGATACAAAGCTTTCTCTCATTGAATTATTGCTGTTTTGAAATGGATTGTAACTCTGGCAATTCGATTAGATATACCACTAAAGCGCACTCTAGTATAATCAGAAAGCGTTGATTTAACGAATGAAGAAGAATTAAAATTCTCTCTCTACTTTGCACGGGAGACATCCGTTACCTAACATATCTTTTTGATATTGGAAGATGTCTTCTTCAGGTTATTGGAGATCTACGTACAGTGTAGACTAAGGCGTCCCCCATATATATATATATAATTTGACAATTCACTGTTGTTCGTGTCGTTGGTCATTTTTAGTACATATATATATATATATATATATATATAAGTATAATATATATATATATATATATATATATATATATATATATAGTAAACACGCTTTTCGTTTTTTCGTGATGTGTTATTTGTTTATGTAATATACATTATGTATCTCTCTTGATAAAGACGCGGATTGCGTTGAAAATTTGAGTTTCAATAACCAACAGTGTCGTGGCCTTTTCAGTGCTTTTATATATATATATATATATATATATATATATATATATATATATATATATATATTATAAGAATAGAATAAGTCCTTGGTATAGGCAAAATATAGAAAAAAATCAGATTTAAATGTCACATTTATTCCAAAGCGCTTTCGCCCTACGGCTCTGCAGTGCAATAAATGCGACTTCTTACTCTTTTTCTAACTCGATTTTTTACGCACTTTTTCATCTTCCGGCCGGTGCGTTTTATAGTTTTTCCGATCAGCTAAAAGGAAATTATGTATGTAAAGCGAAATCAATACATGTGATGTTCAAACGTTCACTTACAGTGCATTAAATGGAAAGTTATTCGGTTCACAAATAATTGTTTATAATTGCGCTTGGTTTATTAATCGCATTATTTGGGATTAAAGGGCACTTTTAAAGTTTTACAATGTATATTGGATAATGTAAACGTTATTTAGAAAAAACTTCACCGCACTTTTAAAATTCAGGCAACAAATAATTCTTCCATCCATGAAAACGGAGCACGGCCTAGTAAAATGTCTGATGTGGATGCGAAGGGCGTCAGCGTAAAACTGGACGCAGACGACCAGGTAAGCCATTTTATAGTTTGACGTACTCAGAACTAGGTCATTGTATTCTACCTTCAAATTGCAACAAAACTTGACATCAGATTAAAAACGATATTCAACACAGTTCTTCCATTTGAGTGACATACAAATGAGAATGGTCAGCCCCTCCACATCTAAGCATACTCACACTAACATCCTGTTATTTGAAGGATACCGCAGACAGCCACAACGAAAGTCTGATAACAGACCTTGACGATGTCAATGTAGTGTGTCATGATGCAGACGACAACTGTGAGGACTGCAACAAGGTAATGGTAGATACTGTGTTTGATTTCTGCTGGGAGTTACAAATGACCTTTTAGTGATACTAGATACTATGTATATGTAGCATGCATACAACTACATTTCTGTTACAGCCCAGTAACTAAATGTGGGGATAAAGAAATTCGCCGAGTTTGTTCACGTTGTAACTTTGTAATTAAGAACATTGGGAGCTCATAGTTTACTCAAATACCATTAATTCATAACATGTACATATGTCATCAATCTTGTTCAAGGTTACTAGTGTAAGGGTCAAGGTCATCGAGCGTAAAAGGTTAAAATTTCTTAAACAACAAGGGAACATTGGTTGTTCATATTTCAAACAAAGATTGTTCATAAGCTGAGAATATGTCATAACTTTGATTCATGGTCAGCTGGGTTATGTCAAGGTCACTAGGAGATAAAAGATAATATTGTATCGGTCTTATCTTTAATGGCAGCTAATGCAAAAAAAAATAATAATTAAGTAATGCGCCCAGGTTGCCTAGTGGTTTGATAAACAGGCAGGATGGTTCCATTCTCAACTTCAAAAGTATAATAAAATGTATATCGATCTGTTCATCTGTGTGAAATTCGTAAGGATAACTTCACCAAAGATAGACCTGGCTCGAAGCTGACTGGAGCAAAATTTTCACAAATTAGAATTTAAAAAAACCCCACCGGATTGTCGTGGAGGGAATAACTGATATGAAAATTATAGACATGGTCTTGACTTCGCTAGCATTGTCTTCATTGTAGCCTAAAAAATTAATGAAAAATATGTCCGAGTCCACGCCCATATTCTCCAAGCATTTATATAAAATAAAAATGTGTTTTCCCACATGTTGATCACAGGTCCCGATTTTTCATAAAACAAGGTGAGAAGTACGTTTACAGCCATCCGGGATTTAAAAATTACATTGGATGATGGAGATATACATGATGAAGATTTAAGATTGTCAAAGGTGAACTTCAATTCTGTGCCTATTCTCATTTAAAAATCAATATATGCTTTTAACAATTTAGTAGGATTGGTGCAAGACTACACAACGTCTAGCATGTCAAGATTAAGACTAGATGATGCATCATCACTATTGTGTTAGAGTATGCCAAGTTCATTCATAATCCACTGGAGTCAGCTATACGTCTTCGCAGTTCAGACGAATCCACATACATGTACATCCATAATGCAGATCATCAAACCCTATTTTGTATAAAGAAGTGAGAAGTATATAATGTAAGCCATTTGATATGAAAAAAGTAAGTATAATGAGATACGTATTATTGGATTTTTAGGAATCTTCTCGTGAGAATAAACCAGAACAAGTCACGGATTTAGACAATGTGAACACACTAATCGAAAATGAATCTCAGAGGGTTTGTGGCGAGAATAAGGTATTTGTTTATTGTTAAACTGCATTTGTGTATACCTTTAAGGAAATAAAATTACAGATCTACTTCCTTTTCAGAGATACGAAATAATTTGTTTAAAAGGATTTTTTTTTTAAAAAGTCGAAATGTTTTTGTAGTTTTCCAGTCACGTGTTTCAATATGAGCTGAACGCCCATACCATTGATCCAGACAAACTGAAAATAGGACCTTATTCTGACGGAATGGAAAACAGTAAAATAATGGTATGTTGTAGTATTACTAAACTGAATTTGCACTCCGGTAATTTTGTACCTACTCGCAATCTTATTTATAAATCAATATGCTGTTCAATTTGTAAAGGGATTGTTGCAAAACTGTATAACATGTAACATGTCAGGATTGAAACTAGCCCTAATGTATTATCATAGAAATACAAAGGTACGCTAACTATAATGAAAATCCACTCGTGTAAGCTAGATCTATCTCTGCTTGTTTTTAGCAGTTTAATCCCCATTCACTTGTACCTATTTGTTACAGACGGTGTGAAGATTTTATATATACGCGAAATTTACACCTGTGTGCAATTTGGGGCATGTGGAGGGGAGTAAGCAATATTTGCACATAATTATTTTTACCCCTAGTGCAAAATTTACAGCTAGTAAGACTAGTATGTATTTAGCAGAGAAGTTAAAGCTCTAAATCACATATCCTCTTGGCTGTAAATCTACCTCCTTAACAAGCTACAACACGCTTGGCGAAGGACGGAATTAATATGTAAAGATTTTCGCCATTTTCTTTTATTTTCTGATATCAGAAAATATATTTTGTGATATCAAGAAATCAGTTTGAATTCCTGATATCAGAAATCATTTTTTGATATAAGAAAATCGATTTTTTGATCTCAGAAATTATATTTTGATATCAAATTATTTTTGATATCAGGAATTCCAATTTTTGTTATCAGAAAATGTCTTGTATTTTTTATATCAAGAATGTGAATTATATTTTTTGATATCAGAAAATTTGATGTATTTTTTTATATCAAAAAATGATTATTCGAATTTTTGATATCAGAAAATGATTTTTTGATATTAAATAATCAAATTTTTGATATCAGAAAATGACTGTTATTATTTGATATCAAGAATTCGAATTTTTGATATCAGAAAATTATTTCTGATATCAAAAAATAGACTTTGAGATATCAAAAAATAATTTTTTGATATCAGCAAATACTTCAAAAATATTAAAACGGCTCCTCATAATTCTTAAGCTTATTCGTGTTATCATTTTCTTTCAGAATACAGAGGAAAAGAGCCCTGTCCAAGACCCTGACATGGAAGCAGTAAAGGTAAATAAATTTATATCATACTTTCTTACGCATGTAGTTATTGTAAGATAGAGTGGTTCTGTTTGCAACCATGCTTAACCATGTAAAAAATAACATATATCAGATAAGTTGGCATCGGGAATAATTAGCGCAATTTCTAAAAAGATATATATAGTTTGAAATCTTAGGACTTCAATTTTTGGCATATTTTCATTTAACAAGTGTATCATTTATATGGATATAAATTTTGACACTTTCATTTTTTGGCGAATTTTCCTCATTCGCAAAA
The DNA here is from genome assembly GCF_947568905.1 of Ostrea edulis. Lineage (NCBI taxonomy): Eukaryota > Metazoa > Mollusca > Bivalvia > Ostreida > Ostreidae > Ostrea > Ostrea edulis. The sequence goes on along the minus strand of NC_079168.1, from coordinate 62,832,767 downwards.
ACGACTAGCGTTTTCATCGAGCCCAATTACCCGATATGTGATATGTATTTACACAACAATTTCCTATACATGAATGGTTCATGAATTTTATTGTACATGTTTTAGGAATATGTTTTAAAGATCATAAATAAAGCACGAGAAATAGTGCAGACGGAATCGGAAGACACGGGCAAATCACGCACAAAAAAGGTATGAAAACAATAAGGATTCAAAGTATTCCAGTGTTTGTAAAATAATGTTTACGGATTAAGAGGAGCCTTTGCGTTTATAGTAATATGTAGAGATTATCGAATGTGTACACTGTATATAGCAATATACAGGAAATAAAGTAATATATATTGTGTGTAATAATATATAGGGATCCAATGTGTATACATTATCAGGTACATTTCCGATGGTGTTGCCTCTGAAATCTCTACAGATTGTAATAATAACCAGTTCCTAATGAATGCGGTACAGTCGTGAATGAAGCGCGCATGCATTTTGATAAATACATATATTGTACATCTATTCGAATGGCTGGGAATTCCGACAGACAACCTGTGACGTAAGGAATGGCGTTTTAGAAAACTGCTTAGTTATGTGCTGTTTTATTTATGAACAGATGTTGTCTAATACCCCTTCGTCACTATGAAGCTTTAAGATATGAATAATACTTTACAAATTAAAAATGAAAGGCAAAGATGGAATTCCAACCTAAGACCATTCACATGAACTGAGAAACTGCACTGAACCATTTAGACTGAGGACAATGACTGGAAAAAATTAAATAAATAGAAGTTTTATATGATAAAACTACATTCTAGTATCATATCTGATTGTAATATATAAAAGTGTAATAGTATTTCTATAATTTATAGGAACAATTCTGTAATATGAGTCAATCATTTAGTTAAATTTAAATCCTTGTACCTCTCCATCGTTAAAAGCAGTGGACCTCGGCCCTTTCGGGGCCTCGGCTCCATTACTTTTAAGGAATGGAGAGGTACTTGGATATTAATACCTACATGTACATGTATACGTGATTTATAGGTATTAAAGTAACGGATTGTGTATGTAATGGTGTATACGGAGATTAAGGTAATTCATTAGGTGTAATGTGTTACATATGTAACTACGTGATAAGATATTTTTTTTTACATGTAGGTTGGTTGGCTGTTTTACGTCCCGTCAAGATTTTTTCTCTCATATTGAGATATCGTCAGTGGTAGATGAAGTACCATAAATTTAGACCTATGCTATGCTTAGCGCTCAGGGCCCCTAGCAGTGAGGGTTCTTTATCGTGCCAACGCCTGCCGCAACAGGGGACCTCCGATTCTCACTTTTAAATATTGACCGTTTGGCAAAGGAGCAATCGCTACCTAGGTGTTTACGTCTTCGGTTTGACGCGGCCATGCCACGAGCGGGGCTGTAACTCACGACCTCACGATTACGAAGCATACGCTCTACCACTGAGCTACCGCGACCGATACATACATATGTACCTTTATGTTTGTGTGCCACAAGGGTCTTCATGGCCGAGTGGTTAGAGCATCGCGCTCAAAATCACACGGCCTCTCACCTCTGGTCGGCGCGGGTTCGAATCCCGCTTGCGCCGGTAAGTGAGAAAGTTTCCCAGTTTTCCTCTCTTCCACTAATAAAAACTGGGCGCCACCAGATAACTGAAAAATTGCTGAGTGTGGCGGAAAACAGCAAAACAATCAGTCAAAGCCACACACAAATAAAACCAACTCCGTTTAAAAGATGAAATAGGTCATTTATTAAGTATAAATGATAACAAATAAACCTGAATAAAAAACAGTTGCCTGGTATATGAAAATTACACAACATGCAATGAATAAAACATCCCACCAGTCCAACACTCCAAATAATAAAAAGGAGTTGACTAATGATACATTATGCACTAATTGGTAACATATGTACAAAAGTTCGTCATTTGTATTTTACCAAAAATACTGGTACTAGTACATATGACTTTAGATGCATGTAGTAAAAAATGAATAAAATAAAGAATCATGTTTGATTTGAAACTCGGCAGAAAGGAGAATATATCATATCTTGTTACGTAGTTATATAAAAGTATCATTACATGTATATACATGTACGAACTGGATAACACTAATTCCCACATATACAAGGTATTTATATATTTCCATGCCTCCCTAATGGGATTTCTTACAGGGGAATGCCGCAAAGCCATGGACACAAAGACTTGCGGAAATATTCTGCTTTAGAAGAAATTGAAACCACAAATGACTATAATCTGTGAAAAAAAGCATATACTAAATGTGATTGAAATTCTAACAAAGATGAACCTTGATAATGGGCTGTCCCGAGATAGATAACATTTTCAACTAAAGAGGAAGTGCGACGTACGACGGATTGGCAGAACCTCTCAGGGAGATGTTTCAAAAGGAATTTGATAGCATGAATATCCATAATACTGGAAGTTTGAATATAAGGGTAGCCGACACATTACCGGGTGTTTTCATGAATGAAGAAATCTATTATTAATGTCACAAATTCAGGAACAGAGTACATAGCCTTTCATTATTCTAACCACGGATCATTTTATATTTCAAAATACCATACCGTTTACAGGGAAATAGTTGCCCCCTTTTAAATTTTCACTCCTATCGCCTTCGTTTTCAGTGGGCGAATTTAAGCCTGAGCGAAACCGTTTTCTCTCTTATCTCTCTTTAAAACTGTGATTTGGTGAATTTAAAACTGGAGAAAACCGTCTGCGAGATTAATGTAGACCAGCGAAAATAAGAGGAGGCGAACCCTGTATACAGTGAGTAATTTCCATACTAATGTGTACAATTAACATTGATGTGCAAAATTTACAAAGCGTGTTCATCCTGTATATTCATGATACTTATATCATGCGTAATCATATCATTTGATTCTTTATCATGTTGAAATTCTCTATGGTTGTTATATGAAGAATAAACAGTTTTTGTTTGTTTTAACAGAGTTATGAATTATGTACAGATCCGGAAGGGGGACCGGTGAACTGTACCCACCCTATCCCCAGCCCATTATTGATCGAAATGTATATTGTTATATATTTTTATATAGTTTCATTTGTATGATCGAGACAGACTACTGACAAACAAGTTGATGTTACAGAGGTTTCAGCAGTTTCGTTTAAAGACAGCATTCGCAAATTTTATGGTCGTTATAACGATCTAGTTTGCCAATACAACCTGTCATCGGGTCAAATGCTGTCTGAAATGTTTCATACCAATTGAGGCCGTTCTATACACTGATTTTTGTTTATAATTAAAGTGTTTGAATGCAATAGTAGAAGTACATATATTCTTGTAGGAAATGCGGGGTGTGGACTTCATCTTCTCCATCGTCAACTTTCCATATTTATTGCATGTCTCAACATTTGATTATTTGATGTTTCGATACGCAAGAGTTTGTTCAGTGTATGGCCATTTTTAAACCGAGACAGGCTACTGACAAACAAGTTGATGTTACAGGGGTTTGACAATCTCGTTTAAAGTCAGCATTTTGCAAATTCTATAATCGTTATAACTACCTAGTTTACCAATACAACCTGACATTGGGTCAAGTGCTGCCTGAAGTGTTTCATACCGATTGTTAGGCCGGTATTGGCACACTGATCAATATATAGGGCTCACGGCGGTTATGACCGGTTGGCAGGGGATGGTTACCTGATCCCACCTCTGGTATGTCCACTCTCAATTTTGTATTCCCTATGGGAGTTTTGAGATTGATCACTGTTCATTACCTTCACCTTCGTAAGGTAACGGGAAGTGATCAATCTCATAAATCCCGGAAAGAATATAGAATTAAAAGTAGGGTATACATGGACCCCTTACACTTAAGCAGTACGTTTTAAATATCAACTTCGGAGGAATTGTTTGTAAAATCAGAGTGGCATTTAACGAAACATTTTTTGATTGACTGATCTAAAGGTATGAATATTTCCAAGTTCCACTTTTATTGAAAAGGCAGCTGTCTTTGATGTCAAAAAGTCTAGTCTTTAATTTATTGTGAGGAATGGTCATGTAAGGTGTTGGAAAGTCGTACGATGTGATGTTGATGTGGGGAAAGGGTTGTGATTTCAGATTTACTAAACGTTCTTCGGAGTATTTTAGAATCCAGATTTGACTTATACCACTTCTCGCATTTCAGAATATTCAGTTGACCAAGGCAATGCTCAGAAATGTTCATTCAGGGTAAAAACTTCCGTATCAGACGAAGTTGTATATGCCTACATGGACATGTACAGATTATACACTGTATTTTGTTGCATGTTGAAGATGGCAACTCCAATAATAAATTTACTACGATAAAAGCAAGGCGAAATGCTGACTTTAAACTAGACTATTGAAAACCTACATAAAACATTTTGTGAGTAACCTGTCTCGATTTAAAAAATGATCATACTCGGAACATGCGCTTACATAACGAACAGTGATCAATCTCATAACTCCTATAAGGAATGCAAAATAAAGAGTTGGGCATGAGTGAGCATCCCCTGTCGACCGGCCACACAATGTGATAACATCAAATCACAGTTATTGAAATTTGAGGCAATGTTTTTAGTATGCAGGCTCTAGGGCCACAAAAGTAAAGCAAGCTTAGTTTTAACCTAAATCTCATTCGTCCGATATATTCCTTGTGAATATAAGAGAGATCAGAAGCGAGCTATTATAGTTATGAAGATAAGAATCTAGAATATATATGAAGAAACGCACAGGAAGCATGACAATAAATGGTAGCAGTCATTTGATTCCTTCCCATAGGCGTAGCTTGGGTTCGAATATTACCGAGGCAGGGGGTCTGGGGGGCGCAGCCCCCCCCCCCCCCCCCCCCCCCCCGAAGCTATCGACATTTTAACAACGTAAAAGGTGTTTTTTTTGTTGTTTTTTTTTACCGAGGCAGCTGCCTCGGTTGCCTCAATGGAAGCTACGCCACTGCTTCCTTATCCTCTTCGTCCCCGGTGGGACATAAGGCTTCAACAAGTTGTCTCCATATAGCTCTGTCCTTGGCAATATACTGTGCCTGTCCCAATGAGTAGCCCATTTCCTCAAGTTCTGATGTTACGGTTCTCCTCCAGGTGGTACGTGGTCTGCCTCTTTTCCTCTTTCCAGGTGGTGTCCAGTGTAGAGTTACTTTGGGAATCCTGTTTGATTAACATATTGATATTGGATGCTGTGCATGCATTACAAAAGTTCAGAAACACTGCAACAAGATAACATCTTCTCTATTTATTTTAGAAGATCAAATATATACATATAAATGATTGTTTTTCTTGAATTGTATTATTAATAGATTGTATTGCAAATGTCTTATCTAATTGCAATTCTTTGTTAGATTGCTTTACTATAGTTATATTTTGACCATGTACATGTGAAAAGGCTCCGTTTACCTGATCAAGATATATGGCTCACGGCGGGTGTGACCGGTCGACAGGGGATTCTTATTCCTCCTAGGCACCTGATCCCACCTCTGGTAATCCAGGTGTCCGTGTTTGCCCAACTCTCTATTTTGTATAGCTTATAGGAATTATGGGAATGATCACTGTTCGTTATCTTCACCTTTCGTATGATCATTTAAGGGTATATTCAAGTAATGCCTTACGAGTTTTTGTGTATTTGAAATATAATACGATACATATCGAGTCTCTTCACATAATAGTAATAATTATTATGATAATAACCTTTATTTATCCAGGATAACACAAATTAGCTAGTTTCCAAGACACACGCACGCACCGTGCCATATCACAACTACATTTGGCACAACGGAACCAGAATTTCGAACATTTTGAGACAGTTTGTTCCAAAGGAATGCAGAAGAGTAGCTTTATGAACGTTTATAATTTTCAGTTTTAGCTCTTGGTAAATTAGAGATATGTCACATAATGAATGAAACGCGACTCTGTCATCTCGTATACTTTGAAAACATGAAAGACATTTCTTATATTTACATCAGTTCACATGCGGTGGTTAGACTAAAGGAAGATAAGGTCAAGTATGATCAGCCTTTTCAAAAGTTGAAAGTTTATGAAATAGTAAATGTAAATTTCAGTTAGTATGAATGTTAAGAGGAAAACGGAGTGAATTAATATTTTGCTAATATCGATCTTGCTTTGATTATCTGAGATTGTAGTAAATCTAAAATTGATTGCATGAAAAATGACAAATTCAAGATAGTGATGTTTTTCATTTTCGAATTCAAATTTAGATACACATACTTCCTGCAATGCATATCAGAATTAGAGCAAGAAAATAACACCGACAAAACAAAACCTGCTTTCTTCAACATGAAACCTTTACATAAAAAATGATGTATGATCGCAGATTTTTGAAATATTAGTGATGCATTTAAATATATTGGGGCAAAAGTTGGTTTCAGAGCTGTAGCTCTCCGAAAAAAAGTTGTTGACAGACCGGTCTGTTTTTTTTTTTTTGGGAGAGTTAAAGTTCTGCAACTAGGCAAAGGTAAGATGTCATGATAGAGAGGAAGACGTGTCATATTGGAACATATATCAATTGTATACATTTCGTGAGAGAAATGAATATACAATGTATTATACAATTACTGACGTCAACAGTTATACGATGATATCTGAGAAGTACAATGCTTGCTGAGCCTGGAGGGGTAGTTACATTATCATTCTTTTTATATATTATTGGATAATCTACTGAATTATTTTTGTTTTAGATCTATAGGCGTTACTTCGTATACCTTATCAAGACATATGGCTCAGGCGGGTGTGACCGGTCGACAGGGAATATGTACTCCTAGGTACCTGGTCCCACCTCTAGTATGTCCAGGGGTCTGTAATTGTCCTACTCTTTTGTATTATTTTTAAGTAATACGTTATCTTCACCGTTTCATCTATTTGAAACGTCTACTGCAAGACCTGTATTTGAAACGCAGCTTGGAAAAGGATCCCAAGAAAAATCACAATGCTGTACTAAAGATATCGAACACTGGAACCACTATTGATATTTAATATTGAGATCTCGTTTCCCACGTTAATTTTGGCAAATTGTCAGTAAACAAGAACACGTAGTGGAATCAGACACGTTTTGAAAGAATGTGGAGGAAATGGACTAAAACTTCATATTTTTCTTAAAAGTCTTGAGAAGCACTTAATTAAACGTAAATCTGCAAAAACATGAATTGTATAGGGCGTGTGTGTATTTATCCTGCAGTACACTCAGCATATATTCAGTCAGTTGAAATTTTAAAGAACTGTGCATGTAATGATAACAGGATATGTGATATCATTGCAGTTATAATGAATTCAGAAAATCTGACAGATTGAATCAATATCCATATACAGTAGATAATATTGTGAATGTTTTCATACAAAACATAAAAAGTTTAATCTAAGTACTTCTGATTTTTTGGTACTCAGATATTCGTTTACTGAAAAATGTTCTGAAAAGTTTAAGGCATATATCTGCCATCACTGATTTGTCTACAAAGATTGTTTATGTGATGCATGATTTTGAGAATTTCTTTCTGAAGTTTTTTCTCTACTAAATAACAACAGCAAAATAGCTTTTCTATATTCGTTGTAGTATCTACAGATATTATCCACGATATGAATTGCTGATAGTCCCAGACGATTTTCAAAGTTATCGTCATTTATGGAAGTTTTAATTTACCATTCGAATAGTCCATTCTTTAGTTTTCGGTAACGAAAACTAGACAGAATATCAATTGGGATCCGTGGAAATACTCGATTTATCAAAGGCTACATAGATATTTTGAATGAGGAACTCAAGCACTTTGATAATGTACTTCAGAGTACTTGTGCATAAAATTAAAATGATTTTTGATAAAGAATTTTTGGATGACTGATCCATTTTCTTTTTGGATAAGACATAAAGGTTTTGGAATTTTTTTTTTTAATTTTAAATGTACTAAAGTTACTTTGAAGTTTTGAGAACCCACATTTGATGCATACATGTATGTTGTGGCACAATAGGTATGAAGATTCTTCACAACAGCTGAATAAAACAGCGAAGAATAAAGATAGAAGCTTGGTGCAGTAGTTACTGGATCCTGCAATGTATCTTTCCTGGTAAGTGTAACTCAATATGATTCCTCCCATTGACTGGAATATTAATTCTGCTTGAAATTGAAATATGATTTTGAAAACATTCGTCATTTGAAAAGAAAATTTGAGTATAAGTTGAATTACCAAAAGTGAAAATAACGAACAGTGATCAATCTCATGAAAGATGAAAAAAAAAAAAAAAACCCGAATAGTGATCAATCTATCAACTCCTATTGAGAATGCAAAATAAAGAGTTCGGCAAACACAGGCCCCTGGATATACATGTACCAGAGGTGGGGCAAGGTGATTAAGATAAGTAAGCATCCCATGTCGAGCGGTCACACCCGCCGTGAGCCCCATAAAGAATACAAATTAAGAGAATAAACGTATACAAGGACCTCTGAACATACCAGGGGTGGGATCACGTGCTTAGGAGGAGTAAGCAATTTCTGTTGACTGGTCACACCCACCGTGAGCCTTTTATCTTGATCAGGCAAACGGAATAATCCGTAGCCATAATAAGTCTATGAATAAAAGTCTAACAATTGACTTGAAACACGTAAGACTGCATGCGACGTAACGACATGTTGTGTTTGCAAATAAAATCATGTTAACGACCGTAGAATTTGCGACATGCTGTGTTCAAACAAGACTCTTCATACCCTGTAACATCAACTTATTTGTCAGTATTTTGCCTCAGTTAGAATTAATTAAACGTAGAACATGCTCTCAAGTCTCGAAGAAGTTGAGAGACATAAACACCATATGCAAATGATAACGGAATATTGCAACATAAATATGGGGAATTTACGATGAAAAAGCTGATGTAATCCCGTTTGTCATAACTGAGTTTTTAGTTGTCAAGTGTGGAATTAAGTTCTTCGAAAATATAATTGTAAGTAAAAGATATAAGCCAAAAACTGTCCATTCTGCGAGAGAAAGGACTGATCGAGGCCCATAGGGCCGAGATCAGTTCTTTCTCTCACAGAATGGACACTTTGAGGCTTATATCCTACTTAAAACATTACATTTTTTGTTCTAAGAATGGACAGGCTTAGGTAAACCCATTGAGAATGATATTTATGAATAAAACTATTCTTAGATAGTCTGACAATATAACCAGTCTTGTGTAGAATTCACTTATTGGACATTGCCATGCAAGTAATCAGGGGTGTCTTGTACTGTATCTTTCATATTCACTCACTCTGTATTATTGAACCATATCAACATGTCGTCCTCTGATGGGGAGAGCATTTTCATTGCACAATCAAAATCTAAGAATTTTAATGGAAGTACAGTTAATGAGTGTTATATTCTGCATATGGAGGATGAGAAAGCCAACGTTTGATCTGCAAAAGCATTGTGTTTTCGTATGTATTGGATGAGGAAATAATTAACGCCAGCCAAAAGAACCCAATACGTCCATCTCGTGAAATAAAATGAAATTATTCATGAAAGCGAAAGTAATAATTCAGAATTAGGATATGCTAGTAAAGAAAACATAAAGAAGCGTTGTGAAGAAGTTTCGGAATGTGCCTCTGGATCCAGCGAAATTCAAATACAGCATGGAAATATGTCTTTCATATTTAAGTTATGATGCGATATAATAATGGCCAATGGAAGTTTTAAAAATTGTGAATCTTAAAGTTGGAGCAGAGAATTCTACGAAGGGGAAATATCGTATTAAGTGTTTCATTGATTTTTCCGATACCTGTGTTGTTTCTTACTTGTAGAGAATTTTAAAATTAAATTTGTATCTCTTTGATGTTTTTCTCTTATTTTCAGCCTACCTGTAGACGTCTAATAAGTTATTGGGTTTACCTGGCACTGTCCAATAAGTTGACAATTACTGTTCATTATTTTAAGAACGGATAGTATCTGTCCTTTATTAGAAATAATGGACAGGAATTGTCAACTTATTGGACACCTACAGGTAACCAGTTCACTACAAGTGGACTTTCTACTATGTAAAAGTCTAAAAAGACAAAGGATTGCGTAACAAAAATGTTTTAGTTTTCTATAGCAATTCAAAGTACCAACATCGTCAAGGTTTTCCTCGTAGTATGTTGCTGTAGTACGGAAAATGCTATTCATTGTAATGGGATTTTGTTTTAATATGGTTGTATTGTATCTTGTTTAACGTCTCTCTCGAGAATTTTTCAATCATATGGAGACGTTACCAAGACCGGTGAAGGGCTTCAAATTTAGGCCTTTGCTCGACGCTTACGGCAATTGAGCAGTAGGAGCGTGCCACACATTCTGTGACACGAGACATCCATTTTTAAGGTCCTCTCTGAGGACCTGTGACATTCACACCTGATGCCGAACGTTTGGCGATTGAACTGCCACTACCTATTTTAACAACTTAAGTCTGTCACGACCGGATTCGAACCCCGGCCTTCCGCATGCAGGGCGAACGCTTTAACCACTAGACCACCGCGGCGGTATGACTCCTATATATCACGTGTAATACTGATACAGCATCAACAAAAGAGAACATTATTTAAATCTACTGTGACATTTATTACATATATATACAAATACAAACAATACAACCAAAAAAACCAATAAAATTATCCTGTGTCTGTGTCCGTTTTAGTATACCTGAAAAGGAAAAATATATCATTTTACTCTGCTATTTTTCATAAAGCGTTAGGAATGCAATTCAATAATGGATTAATTAATATTCAGTAAGTAAGATCAACCAAAGCTACCTTTTTGCTTCTGAAGCCACCCATCATAACTGGATAGTATGAAGGAGCCCATCCGCCAATTCCTCCTACACCACCAGAGGAAGCAGCGGCAGCAGCGGCGGCAGCAGCACCTTGTCCAGCAGCAGCGGCGGCAGCGGCGGCAGCTGCACCTCCAGCAGCAGCAGCGGAAGCCGCAGCCGCTGATCCACCACCAATACCTCCAAAACCACCAAGACCAGATGCAGCAGCGGCGGCAGCAGCAGCAGCGGCAGATCCACCTCCAAAACCACCAGCACCAGAGGCAGCGGCGGCGGCAGCAGCGGCAGCGGCAGATCCACCTCCAAGACCACCAAATCCACCTCCAAAACCACCAAATCCACCGCCCATTAATCCATAAACTGGGTAGCTATATGAGGGTTGTAGATAATATGTAGGGGCCCATCCACCAAATCCCCCAACACCACCAGAGGCAGCAGAGGCGGCAGCAGCAGCGGCGGCACCTCGTCCAGCGGCAGCAGCGGCGGCAGCGGCAGCAGCACCTCCTGCAGCAGCAGCGGAAGCAGCGGCAGCTGAACCGCCACCAAAACCTCCACCAATCATTCCTCCGCCAATCATTCCTCCGCTAACAATAGATCCGCCCCCAAGACCACCCATCATAAGTCCATAAGACTTTGGGTAGTAGTCTGCAACAGTGCAGGCAATGATGCAAGCGAGGGATAGAAGTCTCAGCATTTCTGTAAGAAAAGAAATGAAATTGATAGAGGACATGCATGTAGGTGCTACAACAACCTTTTCGGACCATATCGTTGTTTGATTCTGCAATTAAGTAGTTTTGAAGTTGAAATAAAGCAAAATGGAAATTGTTGATAAAAATCGACACAGATTCGCAATTTTGAATATGACGTCACGAATTTGATGACGTAAAATGTCCTCGGAATTTGTCAAAAACGACAATCTTTCGGATTGCGTGTATTATTCATATTTTCAGATACATGTATATGCAACATTCAAATATCTGGATATGGTTTTCGTCGTTGAATGTGGACCCTATTTTGTGAAGTCAGACAGTTTGGAAAGTGAAATCTTTAATTAAAAGAAAATGATGTGAAATACTTGAATTTGTCACGTTGTACAGATATTGTAAATTCTTGACCCGTGACAAAAGTCATAGTTTGTTTTATATATTACCGGGTAGATAGTACCATGAATCTATACAAGCACCTACCTTATATAGTTAAGATTTACAACCAGAGAGCCTAAAATTCAAACATTTAGTGATACCATGGTAACTATTTGCATACTCTTTTGAGGTACGATTCTGAACATAATGGGTTATCTAAGTTCGTAAATTAGAAATTTATGAGTAAATCGTTTAGGATATAAATGTGAAAAAGAACTTGACACATTGTCAGAATGGGTTAAAAGCATAAGAGGAATATTAAAATCCAGCATTAAACATATTGAAACAGAAGTACGTACCATCTATCCTGTGTTTAGTAAACCAGAAGTGATAAAAGAATTAGGTAGGTTACATGAGGAATGTTTTGGTTCCAGCTGACAAAGCTTTGTTTGTAAGGCTCATTATTACGACTGTATTTTAAAAGAACTTGTCATTAATTCTACTTTTAGTAATCGTATTTATGCTCCAACTGCCCTTTCAGAAGATGAAATTCTATCCTTAAAAATATACAGTGAATCGTGTGTAATCCAACATGTACAAAACAATGAAAATATGAATTTCAGAAGGAAAATAAAGGTCATAAAAGCCCGGTGAGATGAATTGCACAGGTGTCGGGTTAGGCAGTTTACACAATATTTGTCATTGGTCCTGATATAAAGATATACACTGGTACATGTATCGGTCGGGTTAATATCTATCTATCTAAATATATAAAGAAATAGGATAAACAGTACACAAGTTAAAATTTTAACGCAAACGGTTTCATTTTATAATCCTCAGGCGTTACATTTTAAAATAGTTTTGATATATATCAATATCATATATACAATGGTATCAGGTGATCAATATCTATGCTAGTATATAGGATATAGTATATATCAGAAAAGGTGGCTCGTCCATGAAATATAAATTATTTATACATACAATTCGCTGTTTTCCGTAATTCTTAGAAAAAAGGCTGGCAAATGGTCTGTTATTGAAAGTTACATGAAAATTTGAAAATGATACAGGTTTTATTTGGGATTATAAAAAATCCCTGAGAAATATTCTAAAAGTAAAATGATTTGATAATAAAAAAAATAGTTAAGAACATTTGTCATATCACTTTATGTGTGAAAAAATGAAGATAATGAACAGTGACCAGTCTCATAAATCCTGCAAAGAATGTGTGATATATTGCGCCAAGTTTACTTAGAGACATGGACATTATTTTCTTAGTATTGCCATTCCTTCTTCAAAAGGATAACAACTTTTTATTCATCAGTTAATTATTGATTAATTAATTAGCTGTTCACCTAAGAACCATGCACTATAGAGGAAACATCCTAAAATATGTAGTAGAGCCTGCATACAATCAGTTTCCATATTCTATTGTAATACTTGTATACATCATGAACCGCTTTTGCATGAAAAGATAATCCACTGAAAATTATCTTAATTATAGTTTTTCTACATGTATTTTATTGAAAAAAAATAGTGCTATCTTCATCAATGCAATAAAACTGCAGAAATACAGAACGATGTCTTGTGTGTGCGCGGAATATAACACACTACAAGACAAAATCAAGAATTCCGGAATATTAAATTTTTTCATTTGTAGCCTTCACATCAATAAATCAGACTTTGTATGATTTTAACACGAACCGTTGTTTAGCCTGCTATTATGGACATGTTATCAACCTCAGATGGTTTTGTTTTGTATGTGTGAAAAAGAAATCGAAAATAGAAAGGAAAAACTACATTTTGAGATTCATATCATTATTTTATTCATAAAAAACCCCACCAGACGTTAATATTGTACGAAGTATACTAATCTTCCAATTTTAGATATGATGCAGTGAGTAGTTTGGAAGTTAACGTAATAGCATACACAATTTGTTGTGCATATCTCAGAATTGTATAGCTTTAACGAAGACTTAGGGAAATTTTAAAGTCCGTAAATTTACCTATTTGGTGATAAATTTTGTTTTAGTGTTTGTTTAAATCCTCAGTTGCATAGAAAGAAAATCTCACCTGATTTTTCGTTCTTGACCGGCTACTGTGGTGTGATAAAGCATCTTCAATTTTGGGCGATATATATACTTCTTGAACAGCCACGTTACAGAGAGGGGCGATGCATGCGGTTAGTTCTTTTTTATTTTTGTGATTTTAAAATTAATTAACGAGGAAGTTATTTTACCTTTCAGCAATTGATATTCTGGATATATGGTATAACATTTACTAAAGGTTTACATTTTGAATGCAATCGGTTTTTTCTGTATCGTGAGAGTGTACGTTTCTTTTTTTTCTTTTCTCCGTAATATGGAATTTTAGCTCTTGTGGATTCTTTGGAATTAAAAGGATAGTTGGACATCAAAATTAAAGAGCACCGCTGATTAAAAAGAATTAGAACGTTTTTAAAAGTGATACTGATATACAAATACGTTTAACTACATTAGAGCACGTTCGTTTTTGTAGCTCGAAAACGCACATTCGATTTCTATATGCTGATATAGGGGCAACTGGAAAGCTTACTTCCGTATCTGAACCCCTACCCCCTTTCCAGCTATGGTCGACCACTTAACAAGGTGACTACTAGTGATATCAATTTCGCGGAAAATTTAATTCTAGATCTGTAAACATACATATTCCTAAAGGGTGCTCAATCAACAAAATGAATGATATGATTTCAATTGCATCATATTTCATTTATCCTTTTTCCGTAGATAAGAAAACATAAAGACACGCACGCACACACGCACCCGCGCCACACAATTATTGTGGGGGGGGGGGGGAGTATTGGATTTAGAGTACTAACCCCAAAATGTAATATCAAGGATAGTTGAAATGAAGTTGTATGGAAATATGGAATATGATGGGAACCTCTTACACGATGGGTAGAATTCTTGAACGAAATAATTTTCATTGAAAATTATGATAACAGTGTCTGAATGAATTGCTTTGGCAAGAAATATTTACGAAAATCAGAAAATGGTGCATAATGGGAGCAGATGGAAAGATTAATTATAATTGCGTATTAACATGAAGATACTGTAGACCACTTTACGGAAGTAACATTTTGCTTGAAATATATACCTATTAATGTGAAAATGAAAGGTTTTTATTAATTTTCCTTACGTCATATTTTTTCTATCCGTAGAACAGAAATACCTTTATCATGAATTATTAGATATGAACAGGATTTATTCTGACCAGTTTCTAAAATGTATGGAGATATACAGGGGAAAAAAAGAAATGAAAAAAAAAAACCTCTCCAGAAATTGAGAGAAAAATAATCTGAAAAATTCATAGATCTATCAAAATGCAACACCAGTATCAAACATAAGTTGTTTAATCTCTGGTAACTTTTTAATTCATATGTTTATTAGTGAATTTCACGTTATGATTAAAGAAAAGTCTTCGATGAAAGTAATTAGCCTTCACCGAGGTAAAATAGAACACACACACTATTAGCACGTAACCCCGGGTTATATTCCATATGGAAATGCTGGAAAGAAAGTGCGGAGATATGTATGGATACAATGTATGTATTTCATGATTGGTTGAACCGAAATGTTTGGTCAGAAACAGTCGTTGCATTTCGTTTCTCAATAGGAACTTCAATTGAAATTTCATCTCTCTCTCTCTCTCTCTCTCTCTCTCTCTCTCATTATAACTTTAAAAGAATGAAAGATGAATATCAGGAGCAAATGTAAAGTTTGTACTTGGTAAAGATATAAAAACATGGAAGCCTGGGATAATTTCTGCATTACTGACTTCGCGGATCATGCTACACGACCCATGTGTGTAATTTTCAGATATTGTGAGTAGGCATACATGTACAACTCTATTTATCTCACAAAGTATTGTGATTTGCATGGAGTGCTATGAATTGCTACTTTTCTTTCTTGGGACCAGTTAATACGAAACTAAACTTGACAGAGAATTAAAAAATGATGAGGAAGTGAAGACTAGTTTCGAGTTTTTTTCGCATAATTAACAAAAGTGTTATATGCAGCTCACTTAATTAAGGAACCGTCTCAAATGTTTCCTGATTAACTTATTATATGTATGCACGCACACAGGTACGCAAGCACGCGAACACGCACGCACACGCACGTCCCCCCCCCCCCGCACACACCCTGTATCCATCTATCAGCGGATATGATCGGTCGACAGAGGATGCTTACTCCTCCTAGGCACTTGATCCCGCCTCTGGTATGTCCTGGGGTCCGTGTTTGCCCTACTCTTGATTTTGTATTTCTTATAGGGGTTATAAGATTGATTCCTTATAGGGATTATAAGATTAATCTTAGGTATTAAATATTTCAACAGTCTGTTGGAATTCCCATGGACAGAAATTGTGCATCTTTATTATGCGATCTGTTTTTGTATTCTTGTGATGCAGAATTTATTGAAAAACCTTTACATGAGAAGGAAAAAAGATCTCTTGCTGTCGCCTTCAACCAAACATTAAGAGATATGGAGGACATTTTATCTATTAACAATGTTCATTTTTATCGATATGTTGCTTCAATATATGTCAGTAAACTCGAAATAAAAGACACCACATACTCTTCCATATATCCTTCATATCTGGATATTTTATTGAAGATATATGTTAACGGCAAATTGACAACTTAACTTTATGACAAACGGGATGTGTTCATCTTCGCTATCGTCAACTTCCCATATTTATGTAGTAATATTCCATTATCACCTGTATATGGTGTTTACGTCTCTCAGCTGATTCCATACACGAAAACATGTTCTGCGTATGATCAATTTTTAAATCGAGGTAAACTATTGAGAAAAAACTTGATGTTATAAGGGTTTCAAAAATCTCTTTAGAATTCATCATTTTTGCAAATTCTATGATCGTTATAATCATCTCATTTGCAAATACAACCTGTCATTAATCCAAATACTGTCTGACGTGTTTCATACCAATCATTAAACCGTTCTTTACATACTGATGTTGACTACGGATTACCCCGTTTACCTGATCAAGACAACGTTTGTAAACGGGTAACAGTGTGATGATTATTTTTCCTATGCACTTGATCCCATCTCTTTTATGCCCAGGGGTACGTGTTTGCCCTATTCTTAATTTTTTCTTCTTTATAGGATTTATGAGATCGACCACTGTTTGTTATCAAATGCCTGTTAAGACACATGTCCTTGATTTTAAGGTCTTATCTGAAAGACGCTTTTAAATATCGAGCGTGTGTTAAGGGAACAGTCACTATTCAGTTTGACGTGGTAAAGATGGGAGCAGGGCCAGGACCTCCACCACTGTACCAACGACCTGTGTATAAAGTGTTGACGTCATTGTGTCTAAACCGTGTAAAATTAATGGACTTTGGAATGAACACAATAATAAGTGAAATATTAAAGTAAACCGTTTTCGGAGCTATTAGAGCGACTTGACATTTCTAAGTAACTTACAGCGCCACTCCTGGGAAGAGAGGTTAGGACCAGTACCTTACATCTGTCATGTTCACTTCAAACAAACACACACACACACTCCCTCTACTTCTTGATAAGTGACGAAGATATATAGCATTATGACATAATTTCAGAATTAATTAATTAATTCAGACTTTAAATTTGTAACATACAATTAATTAGAGTGGTGGGAATTGTAGTCTTAAATCACGCTCTCTACCTGAAGACAAGTTCCTGTGTTCCGAGTGATTTGTAATTACCGGTAATTGATTTACTATAATAAGTATTGATTCTCTTGTGCTGACGTGTCAATTTCCAGTACGTCTATTTGTGTACCTGTATTACATTGTTGTATGAGAAAAATCGTATGAATGTTGTGGGACTGAAGGCTATAAATCTGTTTTATTTGGGTTAATACGTTTATAATGTCTGAAAAAGAAAATGTACTTTTACACTAGTATCATGTATGAAATGGTGTGGAGGAAGCGGTAGCAGCGGCGGTACCCACAGCGCCTTGTCCCGCAGCAACAGCAGCTGCACCTTCAGCAACAGCAGCAGAAGCAGAACTACTGACTCATCATGAAGACCACAGACAGCAGTGAATGATCCAAGTCCCATTTTGAACCATGAATTTGGTGAACCATGAATTTTGTAAACTTTATGAGGGTTGTACATGTAGGTAGTGTTAAGTCAGTAGTTGAAATATTCTCAAATGTAAGCGAAGATTAATTTTCCACATAAATTGATTCCTATTTTTGAATATAACGCCACAATGCCGATGGGTTTCTTCCTCGAAACCAATCAAAAACCATCAACAATGAATTGAATAAATGGGACGTGTGCATCGAACATAATTTCATGTATATCAAACATTAAAATGTAATTACCAAAAGAACTTTGAAAATTTGATCCTTGTTGGCGGATGTGGGCATTACTTTGAGAAATCAAATAAGTTAAATCAAATTTTTGACTCTTGAGTAAAATCATAATCATATTCATTTCATCTCCTTACCAGGACATCCGTGATCTATATAGTATAAAATTGCTGATAAAATTCGGTGTAATGTTCGACAATATCAAAAAGAAGAATGTGAATAATATATTTAAAACAATAAGAAGGAATATAATACTACATGTATTATCACTGTATGTTTTATATTGGATCTTTGGGGGAAATAAGAACAGGAAATTGTGTACAGCTCCTACTAGGAGTATGCATCTCCTGTTGACCGGTCATACCATCTGTGAGCCCTATATCTTATTAGGTAAACGGAGTAATCTGTAGTCAAAATCAGTGTGTAAAGTAGGACATGACAATTGGTATGAGACATATCAGGCGACATTTGACCCACTGAAAGTTTGTATTGGTAAACTTTCATAGTTTTAAGACATTCTACTGGTGCCGATATCACATGACCAACGTCTTATATATAATGTGAAACGTGATGACCATCACGTAAGTAATACGTAAGATCGTAAATACCGAGTTAGCGGAACTCTCTTGTAAAGAAGTCAGGAAAAGTGTGTCCATCTTGGGCATTTTTTGTTTATTCAAACATGGCAACGGAAGACGATTTAACCTCTATGTGTCTGCCAGAATTAAAAGCATTTTTGAATGAAAGGGGTGTAAAAACGTCTGGGTACAGGAAATCTGAACTCCTAGATTTGGCTCGCGAAGCTTTACGTCAGGATATTCCAACGAAGACCGATTTGGACGACGATGATAAAAGTCGAGATTCACGACGAACAATCAATGGAAAGGTACCCCAATCCAGTCTGCACTGATTTAAAATGGAAAGGCGATTTGACAGATCTTCCCAATATAGAAAGTTTTGACGTACAATTTTATCTAAAAAGTAAGTGTGCGTGGACTAATGATAGATTGAAATCTTACAAGAATGACAATAGTTATCGATTACACAGCAATGGACACATCAGTAACGTAATGATGACGTTTCTGGATGAAAAATCCCGTTACATTCGGGCCCAATGCACACCAGAAGAGAGACAGTCTGCTGCCCCATATAACCTTTGGATCTTGGTTGATTTGATGGAGTCATACATTCCGGAGAATGCACATGTGTAGCGTATGTAAATTTACTCTTGTACTGTTTTATAAACAACAATATAAAAAGTATGATCCTTTGATCCATTCAACGAGCCCAGGATAAGATTTTAGTATAATGATTAGTGGACTCTGACTTAAAGACCCAATTTTAAGTTGACACCCCCCAAATTGTAAGCTGCCTGCCAATCAAACATTTAACAATAGATCTCAGGTGGAGTGACATCTGCAGACACTGTGGTCTGGGGCTACCCCAGAGAGGTGTTTTGATAACAATAACAGCCAGTATCTACAGGCATTCTTTAGATCTTGAGGAAGCCCAGTATACCTGAGTTTTGATAGCAAATGACCTGTCCACATCTGCTATTTTCTTGTAATTCAACTGTTTTTAAAAAGGCCCCTGAACAATGCAATTTCAATATAATTGTAATTTCCCCCCTCTATATACCTGTACATGTATTATAAATTACACAATCAGAAATCAAACAATAATTTGCACAATAAGTTTTAAAACTTGTAACCTATTGAAATAATTTATGTCATCAATTTATGATACCTCTATATTTATAACAGAAATTATTCATTGAGTTAATGACAGAGAGAGAGAAAGAGGGGTGGGTGTAGAATGTGTGTCAACTACCCTTAGGAATACAACCATTATTCAAACACTATGACCACAGAAACTCTACAGAGGTCCCTGAGACAGATCCTGTGTATATCAAAACTATAAAAAAGCATGGACAGGTAGATTTCTGCCATGTTCTGCCTCTGTGTATTTCTTTGAGTGCCATGGGATATAGCAATTAACACCTTGGTAGACCCTGGCCACTCCAGGTAAATAACATCTGTTTAGATTAGGCTCTGCCTACATTTTACTGACCGTATGGTCATGAGATGGGTCTTTAACTGATCAAACTTTTTGACAGTATCATCAGTTTATTAATTATTATTACAAATTAGTAATTTGTTGGGTTTTTTTTTATGAAAATTTAATAATTAGTTAAATCGTATTGATATTTTGTTATACATACATGTAACAAACTGATAATTCTTATTTCAAATTGATGATTTGTTATGATAAATATTAGTAAAAGATACCACTGCTGCCCTAATACACTTTTATAGATTCTGCATGCAACTTAAACCTTTATGATAAAAGAGATTATATCTTAATGGTATAAAATTCTATCTGACTAAAGATTTCTGTGATATTATAGAGGAAAATCAATTTTTCAAAAGGATGACAATGATTTAACTTGCTTCAATAAAAAATTGGACCTTCCAAATAACTGGAGCTTATAAACTTTTTTTTTCTGTCACTGATCGAGAAAATCACAATTTTACCAAAAATTATTTTACTATTAAAATCAAATTTTTATATCTGTGAATTCAGAGAAATTTAAATGCATTATTTCAGTGGTGATGGTACTTGCAAACATGTGACAGCCCTATTGTTTGGTCTCCAGGCCTTTGTGCAGGATTTAACTGACAGATCAACTATTGGTGTCACTGACAAGTTAGCAAAGTGGACGAACCCAACAAGATCTTCTAGACCTATCAAAGTTGTTCAACTGGACTTGCGAAAGGAGAACAACTGTAAAACTCCAGCAAAACCCACTGGACAATTCTATAAACCTGTTCATTTACAACAAAATGAAACGGAGAGTAATGTCATTGAGAAACAAATATACAAACTTATGAAAACCCAAAAATTAGAAGCTTGTGCTACTTATACTTTGTCAGATAGCTCAGAATCTGAATACGAATTTGAAAATTCTATCCACAGTAATGTACTTGATCTTGCGAAATGTGCTGATCAATCATATGAAAATTTTGTTAATATCCTGAAAACATATTATGAGGAAAATGTTTGCAAGGAAATATTCATGGAGAGTAAATCTCAGAGTAGTTGTGATGTTTGGTTTTATCAAAGATTTGGCAGAATAACTGCCTCTGTTGTACACAGTTGTTTGCATTTTACTGGTAGAAATGAAAATGGGAGTCTTTTAAAACAAATTTTAGGTCAGAATAATATGAAATACAACAATATAGCTTCTTTGAATCATGGGGAAAAGTATGAAAGTAAAGCCAGAGATTTGTATGTTGAAAAGCAGATTATAGACCACAATAGTTTTTCTTGTGATCTTAGTGGGTTAGTGGAAAAGGTTGTATAGAAATTAAATGTCCTTTTTCATGTGCTCAGATGACTGCTTATGATGCTGTTTGTCATGATTCAAAATTTTTTAAGATTGAACAAGGAGTCCCTTCTTTGAAAACAAATGAATCCTCACCATATTTTTGCCAAATTCAGTGCCAACTTGCTATTACAAAAAGGAAATGGTGCCACTTAATAATATATACACATGTTGATATTTTTATCCACAGAGTTAATTTTGATGCTAAATTTTGGGAAAACATTTCAGATAGATAAACTGTGTTTTACAGAAAGTATGTATTTCCTAAAATATCTGTGTAAATTCATTCTACTCCAACGTATCTACAAATAAAATTATGTAAATAACAACAAATCTTTTTCTTTAATGGCATAAATTTAATTTATTTCATGTGTTTACTTTTTTCACCAGAGGTTTCATAAAGTTACATAACACTGCAGATACCTTAAGAGCCTGATTTGCCACTGGTATTGAATTTATATACAAAGTTCCACTGAGAAACTGATATGATTTCAGTCTTTGGATGGCACGTTCTACATGTATCCTCAGAGATGCAATGCTTTTAGATTGCCTGATTTCTTTAGCTGTCAAGTACCTCCCTTTACCATGGCGACATGCTCTTGTAAACGGTGGCATATTTAAAAACGCACCTCTTGGTAGTAACTAACCATTGATGAGAAATCCACGATCAGCCATCACATGGTCACTCCTCTGAATGTAATCCAAGAACCCACTTTTCTCTGTGATACACCTGTCAGATATATTTCCTGACCAAAGATCAGATATGAAAGAAAATGCACCATTTGGTGTTATGCCCACAAGAGCTTTAAATGTGTTTTTAGATTTATAATTTGACCAAGTTCGACTTTGAGTTGTGGGATTTCTGGGACGCTGAACAAAGAATTCAGTGGCATCTATAATAACACGAGTCAAGGGATACTTCAATTTGAATGAAAGTGGCATGTGTCTTTGAATTTTTTCCTTGAAGGCCATTTCAAAATGGGCAACAACTCTTGTTCCATAAAAGAAATCCATAATGTAAAAGTGGATGATACAAGTGACTGTGAAATACCAAAAAGCATAGCAAGGAAATATGTATTTAAACCTAAGCGAAGACTTAGTAGAGTTAAAATAAATTCTTCAAACAATTTTAATTTCCGAGGCTTCCCTGGTTTTCTTCGATTTGCTTGCTGCCATTCCTTTTCTTCACTAGATGACTGTCGAGTCCAGTACTTCATCTTTGATGCATGTGAATTCAATATGTCAAATAAACCCATTAAAAATACAACACTAGGTAATCCTAAAAACACTTTTACATTTTTATCTGTTTTTGTTAATTTTTCTAGAAGAAGTTCCCTGAATAGTTTGTCTTTTTCATCCAATTTGTCACTGAGCTCATCAGCATACTTTTTGGTTTCCTTCAGTTCACACTTTGTATTCTTAAGCTGTGTTCGAAGACCTTTAGCTTCCTCTTCCAGGGTAGTACATCTTGTCTGAAAAATGAATGAGAAATTTAAAATCTTGACAAATTCAATATCAAACATGTCAAATTTCAAAATATATGGACCTAATTTTGCCATATTATGTTTCACGATTTCTATTATACAAGTGTGAAGCTACAATTATACAATATTTTTTTCATTCAAGGGCAGTTGATAAGTAGATCTTTTTTTTAAGAAGAGAAATTACTTTTAAAACCTAGAATTGAGGCCAATATTCAATTAAATCTATTTTTAAAAAAAAGTTTGGTAATTTTTTTTAACTCACTGTGTAAGTCTTAAAAAGATTGGGTATGAGGGGAGGTTGGTTCGAGTATGTCAAACAAATAATTTTTTAATTGTTTGCCTTATCAAGTGGCACTCAACAACAAACTATAAAAATAGTTAAGAATCAGTTGAACGACATAGTTTCTAGTTTTAAACCATATTTTATTATGTAGAAAACATGTTTTAACTGGATTGGACAGCAGGCATTAAAACATAAGCCATCTCCATACAAAATACATGGTTAAGATCCTAAAAATTGAGAAATATTTGGCTACATACTTACACATACCTTTAGATGTCTGTTTTCTACGATCAGGGTTGTTAAGTGTGCCTTTATGTCTGTCTCACTAGGAGTGTCAATGTCAACCAAGTTTTCATCAGTTAGTGCATATGCATGTTCACTTGTTGGACTTCGAGTGCAACTAATTGTTGGCACAGGTACGTTAAAAAACCCCACATTACATGCACATTACCAACTGATAAACAATAGTCCTCTTATATGCGTATTGTAATTGTCATTGAAAACATTCAATATACAGAATATGCAACATCTATAAAGACTTCTTTCAAGCATACATATAGATATGCAAAATATCAAATTTGTTTAATATATGTACTGCATTGTATTCAGCAAAAATATATGAATACATAAATTTTATGCAAACATTTACCCTGATATACATATATTCTAATCAGCTTCTTACATACTAGATATTTCCTCAATTTCATTTTAAGATTTAAGACAATATTATAGAATATTGATAGATATCATGTGGATTTCTCAGTCATTTTTACCTTCTTTTTGGTAATTTTTGTGTTCAGTTGAATTTATGATGACTTCATTCTGCATTCCTTTATACATATCTCTAGTCGGTAAAGGGTGTAGTGATGCAAATTCTGATCTCACTCTATTTTGCTTACTTACACTGAAAAAAAATTGTTCAATTTTATTTCTTTCAAAGGCATGGCTTAGTGTGCACTTTTAAAAACAATTCGTACTGCATTTCAAATAATGCTGGATACTGACTTTTTAATATCATGCTGTAAAATTCACTTGTAATTAACATTATAACTGATATATTTGTTAAGAAAGGCCAAAAGATCACCTCTCTATCCCGCTAACTTTGCGATTAGAGATAAATAAACATCACACACACCTTTCACTGACGTGATGGACACCGTAAACTTTGCTGTTTTTCGTCTTTCTTTCTTTGCCTTTCTTGTATGAAAATAGGGTTGGAATGGGATTTTCTTTTGTTGGTTGGTGATCTATGAAATGTCTAGAGCAAACACTGTGCCAATATTCGCCGGGACCTGGATTAAAATCAGCTCGTTTCACGGCTTTGACCCAAGCTTTTCTCAGCTTGGGGGATTTCCTGGCTGACGGCAGTGGGAAAAAATCCACCACATTTCCATTGAAATCTAGCATGTGTGGATATTTTGGGGTATTGTGCTTTTTTCTCGAATCATTACTGCAGTCAACTGCAATACAATGGTAGTGCACCATTGTTAAAATCAGTTGCAGAACCGGTATTATTTACCTTACCAACATGCCCAAATTCTCGCATAATCTGGGTCTCGCGAGACGTTGAAAGGGGAAAGTAAAAATTAAAACCAAGACGGAAAAAGTAGTCGCGATCTTGCGTATTTTATATTGATATCAATTGAACACTTTGAATATTAAAAATCATTACATATCAACTACTATTTCAACATATATTTACACAATACTCAAAGGAAGATATAAATCTTTGAACGTGTATATTAGATATGGATTCTACATGTAACTCTTAGTAAATTTGAAATCGCAAAACTTTTCCAAAATCAACAATAACAAAACGCACGAATGTTCAACACTCTACACCACCACTTCCACACAAAATTAAAGACTGGGAGTTTGGAATCATAGACCCTTTTGGCTTGATTGAAATATAGGACTCACGGTGGGCACATGGGATATTTACTCCTCCTAGGCTCCTAATACCACCTCTGGTATATCCAGGGGTCCGGTGTTTGTTCTACTATTATTATTTTTTTAAATTCTTTATGGGATTTAAGAAATTGATGAAATTATCAGCTGGATATTGTGTGTATATATCTCAACTGATTCGATACGCAAGAGCTTGTTCTGTGTGTGATTAGTTTTTAAATCGAGGCAGACTACTGAAAAACAAGTTGATGGTACAGGGGCTTCAACAGTCTTGTTTAAAGTCAACATTTCGCAAATTCTATTGTCATTATAACGATCTAGTTTACCAATACAACCTACTATTGGTAAAATATTGTTTGATGTGTTTTATACCTATTGTTAAGAGACCATTATTAGGCTTTTCTTTACACAATGATTTTGACTGTGGAATAATCCGTAATTTGATTGTATGTATCCTAAAAAGAATAAAAAATTAAGATGGCCCATCACACTATTGTTTATTTAATGGCTCGTTTGAAGACAACTCAATCGCCATAAAAAAATGTCAAATTTGTACAGCAGGTGCCCGTTTCATTCATCAATAGTATACCCCATGCACTTAGCGATCGGAGCAAGATAACTGACGTAACTGGTGATTTACTTCTCTTGGGACTATCGTGATTTCTGCCTGTTCTATCAGTGAAATATGAGGCGCGTGTGGTACTTTTAACATTGAAAGAACTTGGAAGAAAATCAAGATATTATTAGAAAGAAGGATGATGAAATTTGCTATTTCAATCACTTATTAATTCTAAATTAATTTATAAAGAAAAATTAAATTGCTAATTATTTCTAATTTCATGTGAGTGAAATTTTTGGTTTTGTGAAAATATTCAATTTTCGGTACTATAATGGAATCTGCATCTGGTCAAATTGGTATCCTAGAAGAGCCCATTAGTTACACTTAACAGATTAAACCAAGCTGGTACTCACGGGTGATTAGTGTTTCAGATAATGGCTCCCTAATCTGTCAGGGGTTGTGCGTATTTAGCTTTTCTTCAAAGCAGAGGTAACACATTAAGAAGACTAAATATTAGTTAAAACAAATAAATAAGACTAAAGTCTGACTGGATAATATGACGTTTTAAAACGTGTACACAAATCATACAGAAATCATCCATGTAACTGCTCATTACAAAAAATTTAAGCTAAAACATTTCCTAAATTTTGGTTCTAAAGAAGATGTAGGCCAAATATTAAGGGCGCTAAGTATAGTGACACTGAATTGCAAGTGTTCAAAATGCTCAAAACGGTAAGAATATTTAGTGACAAACTTAATATGCAGGACGGAACACAAATTTTTGGTCAACGCTTTAGAAGCCGGCAACAGAATTATGGCCTACGCCGTCAGAGCCTTGATATCCTGCTACGGAGGGGACTGTCGTAAATCGTTTCAGAAATATTACTTAGCGTGTTGGGCCCTTGAAACGAATAATTTGAAATCTTCTGTGTTAAGGAGACATTTTGATGTTCATATGAGTGACCTTAACGAGCATTTACCATGAATTATTTGAATTCCTCTTTAGGACATAAAATTAAAAATAGAATAAAATTTCTAAACTCTAAGCAGAGATACGAAATTTCTTAATTGGGTTAATTTACAATAAGGACATTGAATCAAGAACTCAAAGAGTTATGTATGATGCTAATGAATGTCAAGGAAAGTCCATCTAACGGTTGTGCAAGGCAGGAGGAGGGGGGGGGTTATTGTGCAATATGCGTATTGTAAAATCGATTTGAAATTTTGATACATCTTTTGGATGTGTTAAGTGTTAAAACCACCGGTGTATGCTATGTAGATGGGTGTTTATACAAATATTTACGATTTTCTAGCTGTATAGGGCAACAAGTGCGTTGTTCATACGTATTTAGATGTAATTGAAATTTCGCATTGTGTATTGCGTCATGTTTCTTGAATGACCTATTAAAACACCGTTTTGTTTTTCAAACCTTGTATTTTGATATCCAGTGCTGATTTTGAGCTGATGAAAAGGGAAAGGACTGAGAAAAACGGGAAATTGTGAAATTCACAACTTCCCTCAAGGTATCACACCGGTAATTATTTTCACTATATATTACTATAGAGGGAAAAAATCATTAAAAATCAGTTTACAGAATTGATGCCGAATAATGCAGTCGGAAACGTTCCATGTTACATGTACCTATCTTGTCTGCCGACACAAGAAAAACAACATCCTACGCGGCATTTTCGAAAACAAATTGCCCGCAAACCCTCAAATCCGCGTGTTTTCCACATGTGTGTAAACAGCCGGAGTGCACCTCAGGAAGTAGCCTCAGCTACCAACAGCAAATAGCTCCTTTGTATACACTTGGTTATTTCTACAAATTACACAAAATTTCCTAATCAGGGGTACAAAAATTAAGAGAAAAGAAGAAGAGGAAATCAGAAAAATCGCGCAAGGAAAGAAAATATTTCTTTAAATATATGGAACTACAATTGATTGGACAATTACCGGTGTGATACCTTAAAGCACTTCGTATAAAGCATGAATTCACCATTGAAAGAGTGATGCAAGCTCTCAATTATTGTACGGTATATGATTTAAATAATATTTCTGGAATGATAAAAAGGGTGCATTGTTTGCAAATAAAAGATTCTAAAGTCCCGCTGTGAGTTGGTGCATGATATGGATATTTAATAAAACATGCCATTCTAATTTGAAAACAAATTTGTTTATGAAAATTGAAACTGTTATTTGTTAATATATATGTATTTTTGAATCTAAGGATAAAATCTGCATAAGCATGTCAATAAGAAAAAAGATATATCAGAGAAATATATTTTTAAAACGATAAAAAGAAATTGAAATAAAATGACGGAATTTCAAATATATCGCTATATCTTAGATGAGAAAAAAGAAGTACCAATTCCGATCAAAATGGATAGAAATTACGAAAATAATAATATTGTTGTTAATTGTATGCACTTTTCATCAAGTAATTAGTCTCATTTATCGTTGAATTTGTAAACTATTTTACATCAAGTGAATGTAGTATTCTGATTACAATGTTCTCTATGACCACTTTTACACAAATCCGATCGGGCTTGATTCAAATTTGAAAAATGGCTACGTGTTATTCTGCATTCTAAACTACCTACCTGTCAACACTTAAAAACGTGAAAATGTATGGTGGCAAAAATAATAAAGACTTCGGACACGTGAAAAATGCAAATAGTTAAAACCTTTAAGACATGTTAAAATAATGTTTCAATGATATCAATTATGTCGTGAAAGAAAACATTTCTTGAGAATTAATTTCATGATACTTGTAATAAAACACCAACCGCATTCCCCGCCCCTCATTAGGTATCGTGGCTGTTTAGAAAGTATGTATACCGGCGGTTGTCGAATACTCGCTATCCTACCTTAGATAGGAAACCCGACAAGTTAGATGAGCTATTCCTTTTTATCAGTTAAAGACAAATTTTCCCCATCACTTTCCAGCATCTCAAATATTGGACTGTGGATCATACAGGGTTATATAGACAAGTGTCGCCTATTGTTTCTAGGCAGACTTCACAGATCAGACAAAACGTCTGTACGTCTGTACATTATAAAGTTTATAATTATCTAGTCGATGCTCAGATATCTGAAAAATATTTTTCAACCAAAATTATGTTGCAAACGGCAGAAAAATATCAAGTTATTGACTTATTCAAAAACAACAGTGCCACAGTTTTTAACAAATGTGATTTTTCCAAACTTGTTATTAAAGCAATATGGGCAACAGAAGAAAGGCAATGGCTTGCTTCTCTTTCTGTGGACACTGATATGTACTTTTTCAGGAAAATACACACAAAGCTGAGGCCTAATAGATTATGGCAAATTGTTAAGGACGACCCGTCCAAAAGATTGTTGATTAACTTTTTAGTACAAGTGTCTTCAATGAAAATTGTTTGTAAATTGTGTCCATTATGTAATAGGAATACGCATAATCTTAATATGCATCTTATGCTAAGTTGTTTTAACCTTTTGGAAGACAGAGAAACTATGCTTGAAAATATTCTACAAATACTCAGTGTAGAAGAGTATGCTTTGTTTGAATATCAAGATCATGAATGGCAATTTTTATCTTTAATCGGTTGTGTTCAAGGTACAAGCTTTGAAAATATTTCTTATGCAAAATGGAAGCAAATCATGCTAACTGTTGCAAATACATTGTATAAAAATAGAGGTTTTTTTGTCATAGACTGCCGTAATCTGTAGATTATAATCATTGGTTTCAAATATGTACATACTATAAATATGTTTTTTTTCCTGTTCTTTTCAAATAAGTTTATAATTTGATTATGATATACTCTCCATTAATTTGGAGGAAATAAAGAATATCTTATCTTATCTTATCTTATCATATATCGAAATTATAATTATAAATTCACATATGAAGTAATTTTCTAACGGACCTTAGTTAAATGATACCGCTATGTAGCCGGGTTTTTATTTAGCTCTAGGTCATCATGTAGACTTACAATCAAATCGACACACAGAAACAACACAATGTATTTTTTCATAATATGTAAAAATTACAAATACCTATACCCAATTTAGAAATTATTCACGATTTGAAATGTTTATAACAGTTCAGTTAGATATAGGAATAAATACTTTATAACAGTTCAGTAAGATATAGGAATAAATACTTTATAACAGTTCAGTAAGGTATAGGAATAAATACTTTATAACAGTTCAGTAAGGTAGGAATAAATACTTTATAACAGTTCAGTAAGGTAGGAATAAATACTTTATAACAGTTCAGTAAGGTAGGAATAAATACTTTATAACAGTTCAGTAAGGTAGGAATAAATACTTTATAACAGTTCAGTAAGATATATGAATAAATACTTTATAACAGTTCAGTAAGGTAGGAATAAATACTTTATAACAGTTCAGTAAGATATAGGAATAAATACTTTATAACAGTTCAGTAAGATATAGGAATAAATACTTTATAACAGTTCAGTAAGATATAGGAATAAATACTTTATAACAGTTCAGTAAGATATATGAATAAATACTTTATAACAGTTCAGTAAGATATAGGAATAAATACTTTATAACAGTTCAGTAAGGTATGAATAAATACTTTATAACAGTTTAGTAAGATATAGGAATAAATACTTTATAACAGTTCAGTAAGGTATGAATAAATACTTTATAACAGTTCAGTAAGGTAGGAATAAATACTTTATAACAGTTCAGTAAGGTAGGAATAAATACTTTATAACAGTTCAGTAAGGTAGGAATAAATACTTTATAACAGTTCAGTAAGGTAGGAATAAATACTTTATAACAGTTCAGTAAGATATAGGAATAAATACTTTATAACAGTTTAGTAAGGTATAGGAATAAATACTTTACTAACAGTTCAGTAAGGTAGGAATAAATAATTTATAACAGTTCAGTAAGATATAGGAATAAATACTTTACTAACAGTTCAGTAAGGTAGGAATAAATACTTTACAACAGTTCAGTAAGATATAGGAATAAATACTTTATAACAGTTCAGTAAGGTAGGAATAAATACTTTATAACAGTTCAGTAAGATATAGGAATAAATACTTTATAACAGTTTAGTAAGGTATAGGAATAAATACTTTACTAACAGTTCAGTAAGGTAGGAACAAATACTTTATAACAGTTCAGTAAGGTAGGAATATATACTTTATAACAGTTCAGTAAGGTATAGGAATAAATACTTTATAACAGTTCAGTAAAGTAGGAATAAATACTTTACTAACAGTTCAGATAGATATAGGAATAAATACTTTATAACAGTTCAGTAAGGTATAGGAATAAATACTTTATAACAGTTCAGTAAGATATAGGAATAAATACTTTATAACAGTTCAGTAAGGTAGGAATAAATACTTTATAACAGTTCAGTAAGATATAGGAATAAATACTTTATAACAGTTTAGTAAGGTATAGGAATAAATACTTTACTAACAGTTCAGTAAGGTAGGAATAAATACTTTATAACAGTTCAGTAAGATATAGGAATAAACACTTTATAACAGTTCAGTAAGAGAAAGGAACAAATACTTTATAACAGTTCAGTAAGGTAGGAATATATACTTTATAACAGTTCAGTAAGGTATAGGAATAAATACTTTATAACAGTTCAGTAAAGTAGGAATAAATACTTTACTAACAGTTCAGATAGATATAGGAATAAATACTTTATAACAGTTCAGTAAGGTATAGGAATAAATACTTTATAACAGTTCAGTAAGATATAGGAATAAATACTTTATAACAGTTCAGTAAGGTAGGAATAAATACTTTATAACAGTTCAGTAAGATATAGGAATAAATACTTTATAACAGTTTAGTAAGGTATAGGAATAAATACTTTACTAACAGTTCAGTAAGGTAGGAATAAATACTTTATAACAGTTCAGTAAGATATAGGAATAAACACTTTATAACAGTTCAGTAAGGTAGGAATAAATACTTTATAACAGTTCAGTAAGGTATAGGAATAAATACTTTATAACAGTTCAGTAAGGTAGGAATAAATACTTTATAACAGTTCAGTAAGGTAGGAATAAATACTTTATAACAGTTCAGTAAGGTAGGAATAAATACTTTATAACAGTTCAGTAAGGTAGGAATAAATACTTTATAACAGTTCAGTAAGATATATGAATAAATACTTTATAACAGTTCAGTAAGGTAGGAATAAATACTTTATAACAGTTCAGTAAGATATAGGAATAAATACTTTATAACAGTTCAGTAAGATATAGGAATAAATACTTTATAACAGTTCAGTAAGATATAGGAATAAATACTTTATAACAGTTCAGTAAGATATATGAATAAATAC
Organism: Ostrea edulis; assembly: GCF_947568905.1. Taxonomy (NCBI): domain Eukaryota; kingdom Metazoa; phylum Mollusca; class Bivalvia; order Ostreida; family Ostreidae; genus Ostrea; species Ostrea edulis. Next base: position 62,800,582 of record NC_079168.1, on the reverse strand, counting down.
TTTATAACAGTTCAGTAAGATATAGGAATAAATACTTTATAACAGTTCAGTAAGGTATAGGAATAAATACTTTATAACAGTTCAGTAAGGTAGGAATAAATACTTTACTAACAGTTCAGTAAGGTAGGAATAAATACTTTATAACAGTTCAGTAAGATATAGGAATAAATACTTTATAACAGTTCAGTAAGGTAGGAATAAATACTTTATAACAGTTCAGTAAGATATAGGAATAAATACTTTATAACAGTTTAGTAAGGTATAGGAATAAATACTTTACTAACAGTTCAGTAAGGTAGGAATAAATAATTTATAACAGTTCAGTAAGATATAGGAATAAATACTTTACTAACAGTTCAGTAAGGTAGGAATAAATACTTTATAACAGTTCAGTAAGATATAGGAATAAATACTTTATAACAGTTCAGTAAGGTAGGAATAAATACTTTACAACAGTTCAGTAAGATATAGGAATAAATACTTTATAACAGTTCAGTAAGGTAGGAATAAATACTTTATAACAGTTCAGTAAGATATAGGAATAAATACTTTATAACAGTTTAGTAAGGTATAGGAATAAATACTTTACTAACAGTTCAGTAAGGTAGGAATAAATACTTCATAACAGTTCAGTAAGATATAGGAATAAACACTTTATAACAGTTCAGTAAGAGAAAGGAACAAATACTTTATAACAGTTCAGTAAGGTAGGAATATATACTTTATAACAGTTCAGTAAGGTATAGGAATAAATACTTTATAACAGTTCAGTAAAGTAGGAATAAATACTTTACTAACAGTTCAGATAGATATAGGAATAAATACTTTATAACAGTTCAGTAAGGTATAGGAATAAATACTTTATAACAGTTCAGTAAGATATAGGAATAAATACTTTATAACAGTTCAGTAAGGTAGGAATAAATACTTTATAACAGTTCAGTAAGATATAGGAATAAATACTTTATAACAGTTTAGTAAGGTATAGGAATAAATACTTTACTAACAGTTCAGTAAGGTAGGAATAAATACTTTATAACAGTTCAGTAAGATATAGGAATAAACACTTTATAACAGTTCAGTAAGAGAAAGGAACAAATACTTTATAACAGTTCAGTAAGGTAGGAATATATACTTTATAACAGTTCAGTAAGGTATAGGAATAAATACTTTATAACAGTTCAGTAAAGTAGGAATAAATACTTTACTAACAGTTCAGATAGATATAGGAATAAATACTTTATAACAGTTCAGTAAGGTATAGGAATAAATACTTTATAACAGTTCAGTAAAGTAGGAATAAATACTTCACTAACAGTTCAGTAAGGTATAGTAATAAATACTTTACATAAATATATTTTCCCCTGAGGGGCCCCTCAATGTTGTTCGAGAAGTGTGTACGGAGGTAAATTGACATGCTTAAAAACTCATTTCTGGGCACTGTTTTGACTTGAAACTTGTATGCATTCTTTATTTCCATCCAGATTATTTGAATATTAGACGAAATTTGTTGGAAATCTATTAGATTTGTGGTTTTTGCATACTTTCGTTTTGATGAACAGTTTGTTTACTTGCTATGAATTCACTCAAGTGTATCGATAACCTTGTATAGAAGCAGGGTCACCTCGACCATTCAAGAGATACGGGTTCTTCCAAAAGTTATGTGCAATGTAAGGCATAAATTATTGTCCTGTGTCTACACTTTAACAAGAGAAAAATGAATGGAATAAACGAAAACGATTGTGAGGATATGTACAGTACACAACCAGTTGATGAAGTTGATACAGAAATATATGATGAAATAAAAAGCCAGTTAGGTCAATATGACAAAGAAACATTCATACAAAATCTCGTGGAGAAATACAATGATGACCCGGATCAAATTAATGAAATTCGTCTAAGTATGTATGATTATGCAAAATCTACATATGAAGAATTTCCTAGTGGATACCTGACTGAGCGACGACAACGAGGAAAAACGGGTAAAACTATTGGGGAGAAATACGCTACTGATGTCTACTATATCTTTGCTTTTTGTGAGGACATTGTGTCAACGGCCGAACTCCAAAGAGAAGTTATGAGTAAACACAAAAGGAAATATACAAGCGCTTCTTTGCGAGAATTTCAAATAGATGACCAAAATTGCGATGATGCTGAGAAAGTTTCACAAGGAAGTCTTTACTCGGCCATTATGGAAAGTCTGCATAGTGAACTTCTTCCAATCCAAGACCAGTTATCAGAAATGAAATCTGCCTTTCAGGGTGAATTGCGTTGCAAAAGTAACGAAATTCGGTCACTTCGGTGTGAAAACGAACGACTGCAGTTGGAGCTAAATAACTGTACTGCTGAAAAAAGCAGACTTGCAGATTCAGAGGCACAACTGAAATCAGAGATACGATTCCTGAATCAGAAAATAAAATCGTACGACGACGAATACGATACAAGAACACAGAAAGAATTGAAAAAAATTCAAAAGACACAAAATACCCCACAGAAACAAAACAAACAGACAGAAATTAAAATACAGTGTGAACAAAAGAGTGCTAAACAAAAATCACTTTATTCAACTGTGGTAACTGGAAAAAGTCCAGATGGCGCGCAATTGATTGACACTGACTTAGATAAAAGTGATGAAAGTAGCCATTCTACAGTCTTTGGCAATGATACATGTGAGAGAAATGTCCATCCTGAAATTCAGCAAGTGGCTGAAAGAAATATTGAACATTCACTTCAGTCTGTACTAGAAGCTTCTAAGCATCAACATACACGTAGCGTTTCCACTCCAACGGTCACATCACGTAGTATACAAAACATTCACACATCTGTGTCTGACCCAAAGAAGAAGGCTTCCATCTTAAAAACGTCGAATGTCGGACAAAACTTCGACAGTGAAAATCCTTGCCTATTAAGAGCTACATCCCTTAGTAGGGAATTGGCACCAAATATCATCTGTGAATCACAACGTGCCTTTACTGGATACACCTTTGTACGAGGGAAACGATCACCGTCGCGGCGTGTTGTTCTTGCTAATATCAAAGCCCGTGACACAACATTTGAAAGGGTCAAATCAGATATCATTGACTGGTGCAAAAGTAAAGACGTTGATATTTTTGGAATATTTCTTCTTGCTCATCATTCAGAACGCAAATTTCCAACATTCGTGATTAGGGCCAATATCGCCGAAAACGACTACAGCAAGACACATGAATCTGATTTTTGGCCCGACACCATTTCGGTCAGAGATTGGATCGTACGGAACGAAAAATATAAAGATAGCACAGAACATTCTGATAGCTCATAATGGCTCATATCGCAATCTTACTTCCCTTGATGATTCTATCCACATGGAATGTCCACGGAGCCTTCAGTTGTATACCGGAAATTTCTGATGTTATAGCATTCTCCGACATTTCTTTCATATCTGAACATTGGCGACCAAATAACTGCTTACCAATTTTGAGTTCACATTTTAAGCAAGACGTTATTTGCATTGCAAACCCCGGAACCACTACAAATAACATAACAAGAGGTGGTGTAGCCTTTATTGTCAGAAAATCTACAGAATACTCTGTTCGAGAAATCAAGACAACAAACAATCGAATACTGACAATAGAGATTGTGTTTGGGTCTGACAAACTATTTATCATCGGATCCCTATTGCCCTCGACAAATTTACCCATTAATGAATACAAAAGTGTTTTGTGTGACGTATTTGATCTCTGTGATATCTGTGATGAACTCAGTGAATCTGGTCCTGTGATACTCTGTGGAGACTTCAATACAGATATCAAAAATAAACCTACAAGTCCAAAGTCAAAACTTTTGACTAATAATATGGCAGAAAGAAACTTGTATAGTGTTTTTCAGACTGAGTGCAATATTGTCTCATTCCAAACTAAAGACAAAAAGATTAAAACAGTACTGGATTACATTTTTGTTCCTGAATGGTTGGCGTCTGAAGTCAAATATAAAGAGATATATAAAGGTTTCAAATACGAAATATCTGATCATTTCCCCCTCTTCTCTGAATTCAACATCAAAAATATATTCAGCTGCCTTCCTCCAGATCTATCTCGTAACATTCCAAAGTGGTCAATTGCAGATTCAAATAATCTACAAGCGTACAAAAACACATGTGATCATCTTCTCAGCACTTTTCAAGCAGATGGTGAACCGGATTATGACATTGACCAACATCTGATAAATATAACGGCCACTCTTTTATTTGCATCTGATTTTCACATTCCATACGGAAAAGTTAGACCTTTTTTAAAGCCCTACTGGAAATCTAACAATCTAGATCATGCTCACTATGATATGCGATGTGCTCGACGCCTCTGGAAATCGGAGGGTTCTCCGAGGTCCAAGGAATCCGATTCTTTTGTTAAATATAAAAAAGCAAAATGTGTTTTTCGAAAACTTCATAGATTAGCAGTAAAAACCTGGCATACTTCCATATTTAATGAAATTGAAAAGGCAACTGAATTAGACATAGGTACCTTTTACAGAACAGCGTGGAAAAATTCAAAACGAGCGTCCTCTACACTCCCTAAACATCTAAAGTACATGGATAGTACAGCCGATAATGTTATAGACATGTGCAACCACTGGAGAAAATATTATTCTGATCTTGCCGAGGAGAAACACACTCCAAACAAATTTGATGATTCATTCAAAGAACATATTGATGAATATGTAAATCATCTAGATAGTGAGTCCAGAAGCTTCTCCCAATCTACTCTTGTACAGGATCCATTATCGACTGAGGAAATACGGCAACATATTACAGCAATATCAAAGGGAAAAGCAGCGGGTCCAGACTTTCTTACAAATGAACACATCATATACGGCGGAAACAAACTCGTAGATCATTTATGTATTCTTTTCAACCACATATTGCAATGTACATATGTTCCTGAAATGTTTAAGGTTGGTAAAGTAATCTCTATCTACAAAGGCAAAAATAAAGATAAATGTAACCCTACAAACTACAGAGGTATTACATTGACTTCTGCAATAAGCAAACTATTTGAAAAGGTTATTCTATCTCGCATTGAAAATGAATTAACTGAAAAGCGCATCTTATTTCCACATCCGTTACAATTTGGTTTCAGAAATGATCATGGTGCTATACCAGCCTGTTATGTCTTGAAAGAAGCCATTGGCTATTATGTATCAAGGGGTTCGCCAGTCTTCTGTGCTTTTTTAGATAACGAAAAGGCTTTTGATAGAATATGGCATAATGGCCTTTTATTTAAACTGCATACTCTTGGAATTGATGTAGAATATGGAAAATCCTGAAATACTGGTACAATGGCAATAAATGTTTTGTATCCTTTTCTGGGATGAATTCGTCATTATACAATGTTTCACAAGGTGTTGGTCAAGGAAGAGTTCTTAGTGCTTTTATGTTCCTTGTATATATAGACGATCTCTTAAATGAAATTTGTAAACTCAACTATGGGTTATTGTTGGGTGATATACATATACCAAGTATACTGTTAGCAGATGATACTGTTTTGCTGAGTAATTCGCCTCGCTCTCTTCAAAGTCTGTTGGTTATTGTTGAGCGTTATGCATACAAATGGAGACTTCATTACAACCCATGTAAAAGTGTTTTTATAGTTTTTAATAAGTTTCCTCTTTCATTTGTAAATCATGAAATGAAATTATTTAATGATCATATACCATATTGTGATAGTGTCATATATGCAGGTTGTTTGCTTCAAGCAAAAATGAAATGTGACAAATTGACAGATCGAGCGTGCAAGGCTGCAAGAACTAAAATTCATTCCTTGTATACAATTGGTGTGAACAGTTTTCAGATTCATCCTATAGTTTCAGCTAAAATTTGGAAAAGGATTGTGTTACCGTCGGCATTATATTCTTGTGAGCTATGGACAGCATTATCTAAAGAAGATCTGAACAAAATTGAATATATCCAAAGACATTTTTCTAGAATAATACAAGGTTTTTCAAAATATTCTCCATCTCTTTCGTGTATTGCAAATCTAGGTTTATGGACTATGGAAGGATATATTGATAAATGTCGTTTATTATTATTCGGTAGACTACATAGAGCAGACCAAAACTCTACTCACAATAAAGTATATAGATTTATATCCAATGTTTGTGTTGCTGAAAAGTTTCTCGTGACAAAAATTATTACTGATACTCTGACAAAATACGAAATGTCTAATGTATTTTCTGACCATGCTGATATTGTTTTTGATAAACAATCATTTTCAAAATTAGTTTTTAAAAATGTATTTCTAGTAGAAGATAGAAAATGGCATAATGCAATATCACAATGTCAACATATGTCGTTGTTTATGAAAATTCATTGTAAATTAAGGCCAAGTCATATCTGGTGTATCCTTAATGAAAATCCTGGTCAACGACGGTCTATTAATTGTCTCTTGCAACTTGCTTCTATGAAAATAGTTTCAAAAGAATGTACTTTGTGTGGTAAAAATGTTTTAAATTATAACATGCATGTAATGCTTAGTTGCTTCAATGTTTTATCAGAAAGAGAACATTTACTAGAGAATATATTGGATCTGTTAGACCTTGAAGAATATGTTAATTTTGAGAGCCAAAGTATTGAAACACAATATTTTTCTCTTCTGGGATGTATTAATGGTACTAGCTTTGGAAATTTGTCTCGTGATAAATGGAAAAAAGTAATTCAAATTGTTTCAAATTACGTTTTCAAATTGAAAAATCTCTTTATCTTTGATTGTCGTAAAATGTAACTTTGTACATATATAATTATCTTTGTTTGTTCCTGTTCATATCTAATTAAATAATGTTCTAGTTGTCAATTACTTATAACTCTCCATTACCTTGGAGGAAATAAAGAATATCTTATCTTATCTTATCTTATAACAGTTCAGTAAGGTAGGAATAAATACTTTATAAAAGTTCAGTAAGGTATAGGAATAAATACTTTATAACAGTTCAGTAAGGTAGGAATAAATACTTTACTAACAGTTCAGTAAGATATAGGAATAAATACTTTATAACAGTTCAGTAAGATATAGGAATAAATACTTTATAATAATTCAGTAAGGTAGGAATAAATACTTTATAACAGTTTAGTAAGATATAGGAATAAATACTTTATAACAGTTCAGTAAGGTAGGAATAAATACTTTATAACAGTTCAGTAAGATATAGGAATAAATACTTTACTAACAGTTCAGTAAGAGAAAGGAACAAATACTTTATAACAGTTCAGTAAGGTAGGAATATATACTTTATAACAGTTTAGTAAGGTATAGGAATAAATACTTTATAACAGTTCAGTAAGGTAGGAATAACTACTTTACTAACAGTTCAGATAGATATCGGAATAAATACTTTATAACAGTTCAGTAAGGTATAGGAATAAATACTTTATAACAGTTCAGTAAAGTAATAATAAATACTTTATAACAGTTCAGTAAGGTATAGGAATAAATACTTTATAACAGTTCAGTAAGGTAGGAATATGTACTTTATAACAGTTCAGTAAGGTATAGGAATAAATACTTTATAACAGTTCAGTAAGGTATAGGAATAAATACTTTATAACAGTTCAGTAAAGTAGGAATATATATTTTATAACAGTTTAGTAAGGTATAGGAATAAATACTTTATAACAGTTCAGTAAGGTATAGGAATAAATACTTTATAACAGTTCAGTAAGGTAGGAATAAATACTTTATAACAGTTCAGTAAGATATAGGAATAAATGTTTTATAACAGTTCAGTAAGGTATAGGAATAAATACTTTATAACAGTTCAGTAAGGTAGGAATAAATACTTTATAACAGTTCAGTAAAGTAGGAATAAATACTTTATAACAGTTCAGTAAGATATAGGAATAAATACTTTATAACAGTTCAGTAAAGTAGGAATAGATACTTTATAAAAGTTCAGTAAGGTATAGGAATAAATACTTTATAACAGTTCAGTAAGATATAGGAATAAATACTTTATAACAATTCAGTAAAGTAGGAATAAATACTTTATAACAGTTCAGTAAGGTATAGGAATAAATACTTTATAACAGTTCAGTAAGGTATAGGAATAAATACTTTATAACAGTTCAGTAAGATATAGGAATAAATACTTTATAACAGTTCAGATAAAGAAAGGAACAAATACTTTATAACAGTTCAGTAAGGTAGGAATATGTACTTTATAACAGTTCAGTAAGGTATAGGAATAAATACTTTATAACAGTTCAGTAAGGTATAGGAATAAATACTTTATAACAGTTCAGCAAAGTAGGAATATATACTTTATAACAGTTTAGTAAGGTATAGGAATAAATACTTTATAACAGTTCAGTAAGGTAGGAATAAATACTTTATAACAGTTCAGTAAGATATAGGAATAAATGCTTTATAACAGTTCGGTAAGGTATAGGAATAAATACTTTATAACAGTTCAGTAAGGTAGGAATAAATACTTTATAACAGTTCAGTAAAGTAGGAATAAATACTTTATAACAGTTCAGTAAAGTATAGGAATAAATACTTTATAACAGTTCAGTAAGGTATAGGAATAAATACTTTATAACAGTTTAGTAAGATATAGGAATAAATACTTTATAACAGTTCAGATAAAGAAAGGAACAAATACTTTATAACAGTTCAGTAAGGTAGGAATATGTACTTTATAACAGTTCAGTAAGGTATAGGAATAAATACTTTATAACAGTTCAATAAGATATAGGAATAAATACTTTATAACATTTCAGTAAATTAGGAATATATACTTTATAACAGGTTAGTAAGGTAAAGGAATAAATACTTTATAACAGTTCAGTAAGGTATAGGAATAAATACTTTATAACAGTTCAGTAAGGTAGGAATAAATACTTTATAACAGTTCAGTAAGATATAGGAATAAATGCTTTATAACAGTTCAGTAAGGTATAGGAATAAATACTTTATAACAGTTCAGTAAAGTAGGAATAAATACTTTATAACAGTTTAGTAAGGTATAGGAATAAATATTTTATAACAGTTCAGTAAGGTATAGGAATAAATACTTTATAACAGTTCAGTAAGGTAGGAATAAATACTTTATAACAGTTCAGTAAGATATAGGAATAAATACTTTATAACAGTTCAGATAAAGAAAGGAACAAATACTTTATAACAGTTCAGTGAGGTAGGAATATGTACTTTATAACAGTTCAGTAAGGTATAGGAATAAATACTTTATAACAGTTCAGTAAGGTATAGGAATAAATACTTTATAACAGTTCAGTAAAGTAGGAATATATACTTTATAACAGTTTAGTAAGGTATAGGAATAAATACTTTATAACAGTTCAGTAAGGTATAGGAATAAATACTCTATAACAGTTCAGTAAGGTATAGGAATAAATACTTTATAACAGTTCAGTAAGATATAGGAATAAATGCTTTATAACAGTTCAGTAAGGTATAGGAATAAATACTTTATAACAGTTCAGTAAGGTAGGAATAAATACTTTATAACAGTTCAGTAAAGTAGGAATAAATACTTTATAACAGTTCAGTAAGATATAGGAATAAATACTTTATAACAGTTTAGTAAGGTATAGGAATAAATACTTTATAACAGTTCAGTAAAGTAATAATAAATACTTTATAACAGTTCAGTAAGGTATAGGAATAAATACTTTATAACAGTTCAGTAAGGTAGGAATATGTACTTTATAACAGTTCAGTAAGGTATAGGAATAAATACTTTATAACAGTTCAGTAAGGTATAGGAATAAATACTTTATAACTGTTCAGTAAAGTAGGAATATATATTTTATAACAGTTTAGTAAGGTATAGGAATAAATACTTTATAACAGTTCAGTAAGGTATAGGAATAAATACTTTATAACAGTTCAGTAAGGTAGGAATATATACTTTATAACAGTTCAGTAAGATATAGGAATAAATGCTTTATAACAGTTCAGTAAGGTATAGGAATAAATACTTTATAACAGTTCAGTAAGGTAGGAATAAATACTTTATAACAGTTCAGTAAAGTAGGAATAAATACTTTATAACAGTTCAGTAAGATATAGGAATAAATACTTTATAACAGTTCAGTAAAGTAGGAATAGATACTTTATAAAAGTTCAGTAAGGTATAGGAATAAATACTTTATAACAGTTCAGTAAGATATAGGAATAAATGCTTTAAAACAATTCAGTAAAGTAGGAATAAATACTTTATAACAGTTCAGTAAGGTATAGGAATAAATACTTTATAACAGTTCAGTAAGGTATAGGAATAAATACTTTATAACAGTTCAGTAAGATATAGGAATAAATACTTTATAACAGTTCAGATAAAGAAAGGAACAAATACTTTATAACAGTTCAGTAAGGTAGGAATATGTACTTTATAACAGTTCAGTAAGGTATAGGAATAAATACTTTATAACAGTTCAGTAAGGTATAGGAATAAATACTTTATAACTGTTCAGCAAAGTAGGAATATATACTTTATAACAGTTCAGTAAGGTATAGGAATAAATACTTTATAACAGTTCAGTAAAGTAATAATAAATACTTTATAACAGTTCAGTAAGGTATAGGAATAAATACTTTATAACAGTTCAGTAAGGTAGGAATATGTACTTTATAACAGTTCAGTAAGGTATAGGAATAAATACTTTATAACAGTTCAGTAAGGTATAGGAATAAATACTTTATAACTGTTCAGTAAAGTAGGAATATATATTTTATAACAGTTTAGTAAGGTATAGGAATAAATACTTTATAACAGTTCAGTAAGGTATAGGAATAAATACTTTATAACAGTTCAGTAAGGTAGGAATAAATACTTTATAACAGTTCAGTAAGATATAGGAATAAATGCTTTATAACAGTTCAGTAAGGTATAGGAATAAATACTTTATAACAGTTCAGTAAGGTAGGAATAAATACTTTATAACAGTTCAGTAAAGTAGAAATAAATACTTTATAACAGTTCAGTAAGATATAGGAATAAATACTTTATAACAGTTCAGTAAAGTAGGAATAGATACTTTATAAAAGTTCAGTAAGGTATAGGAATAAATACTTTATAACAGTTCAGTAAGATATAGGAATAAATACTTTATAACAATTCAGTAAAGTAGGAATAAATACTTTATAACAGTTCAGTAAGGTATAGGAATAAATACTTTATAACAGTTCAGTAAGGTATAGGAATAAATACTTTATAACAGTTCAGTAAGATATAGGAATAAATACTTTATAACAGTTCAGATAAAGAAAGGAACAAATACTTTATAACAGTTCAGTAAGGTAGGAATATGTACTTTATAACAGTTCAGTAAGGTATAGGAATAAATACTTTATAACAGTTCAGTAAGGTATAGGAATAAATACTTTATAACAGTTCAGCGAAGTAGGAATATATACTTTATAACAGTTTAGTAAGGTATAGGAATAAATACTTTATAACAGTTCAGTAAGGTAGGAATAAATACTTTATAACAGTTCAGTAAGATATAGGAATAAATGCTTTATAACAGTTCGGTAAGGTATAGGAATAAATACTTTATAACAGTTCAGTAAGGTAGGAATAAATACTTTATAACAGTTCAGTAAAGTAGGAATAAATACTTTATAACAGTTCAGTAAAGTATAGGAATAAATACTTTATAACAGTTCAGTAAGGTATAGGAATAAATACTTTATAACAGTTTAGTAAGATATAGGAATAAATACTTTATAACAGTTCAGATAAAGAAAGGAACAAATACTTTATAACAGTTCAGTAAGGTAGGAATATGTACTTTATAACAGTTCAGTAAGGTATAGGAATAAATACTTTATAACAGTTCAATAAGATATAGGAATAAATACTTTATAACAGTTCAGTAAATTAGGAATATATACTTTATAACAGGTTAGTAAGGTATAGGAATAAATACTTTATAACAGTTCAGTGAGGTATAGGAATAAATACTTTATAACAGTTCAGTAAGGTAGGAATAAATACTTTATAACAGTTCAGTAAGATATAGGAATAAATGCTTTATAACAGTTCAGTAAGGTATAGGAATAAATACTTTATAACAGTTCAGTAAAGTAGGAATAAATACTTTATAACAGTTTAGTAAGGTATAGGAATAAATACTTTATAACAGTTCAGTAAGGTATAGGAATAAATACTTTATAACAGTTCAGTAAGGTAGGAATAAATACTTTATAACAGTTCAGTAAGATATAGGAATAAATACTTTATAACAGTTCAGTAAGGTAGGAATAAATACTTTATAACAGTTCAGTAAGGTATAGGAATAAATACTTTATAACAGTTCAGTAAGGTAGGAATAAATACTTTATAACAGTTCAGTAAGGTATAGGAATAAATACTTTATAACAGTTCAGTAAGATACAGGAATAAATACTTTATAACAGTTCAGTAAGGTATAGGAATAAATACTTTATAACAGTTCAGTAAAGTAGGAATAAATACTTTATAACAGTTTAGTAAGGTATAGGAATGAATACTTTATAACAGTTCAGTAAAGTAGGAATAAATACTTTACAACAGTTTTGTAAGGTATAGGAATAAATACTTTATAACAGTTCAGTAAGATATAGGAATGAATACTTTATAACAGTTCAGTAAGGTATAGGAATAAATACTTTATAACAGTTCAGTAAAGTAGGAATAAAAACTTTATAACAGTTTAGTAAGGTATAGGAATAAATACTTTATAACAGTTCAGTAAAGTAGGAATAAATACTTTACAACAGTTTTGTAAGGTATAGGAATAAATACTTTATAACAGTTCAGTAAAGTAGGAATAAATACTTTATAACAGTTCAGTAAGGTATAGGAATAAATACTTTATAACAGTTCAGTAAGGTATAGGAATAAATACTTTATAACAGTTCAGTAAAGTAGGAATAAATACTTTATAACAGTTCAGTAAGATATAGGAATAAATACTTCATAACAGTTTAGTAAGGTATAGGAATAAATACTTTATTACAGTTGAATAAAGTAGGAATAAATACTTTATAACAGTTCAGTAATGTATCGGAATAAATACTTTATAACAGTTCAGTAAGATATAGGAATAAATTCTTTATAACAGTTAAGTAAAGTAGGAATAAATACTTTATAACAGTTCAGTAAGGTATAGGAATAAATACTTTATAACAGTTCAGTAAGATATAGGAATAAATACTTTATAACAGTTCAGTAAGATATAGGAATAAATACTTTATAACAGTTCAGAAAGGTAGGAATAAATACTTTATAACAGTTCAGTAAGATATAGGAATAAATACTTTATAACAGTTCAGTGAGATATAGGAATAAATACTTTATAACAGTTCAGATAAAGAAAGGAACAAATACTTTATAACAGTTCAGTAAGGTAGGAATATGTACTTTATAACAGTTCAGAAAGGTATAGGAATAAATACTTTATAACAGTTCAGTAAGGTATAGGAATAAATACTTTATAACAGTTCAATAAAATAGGAATATATACTTTATAACAGTTTAGTTAGGTATAGGAATAAATACTTTATAACAGTTCAGTAAGGTATAGGAATAAATACTTTAAAACAGTTCAGTAAGGTAGGAATAAATACTTTATAACAGTTCAGTAAGATATAGGAATAAATGCTTTATAACAGTTCAGTAAGGTATAGGAATAAATACTTTATAACAGTTCAGTAAAGTAGGAATAAATACTTTATAACAGTTTAGTAAGGTATAGGAATAAATATTTTATAACAGTTCAGTAAGGTATAGGAATAAATACTTTATAACAGTTCAGTAAGGTAGGAATAAATACTTTATAACAGTTCAGTAAGATATAGGAATAAATACTTTATAACAGTTCAGATAAAGAAAGGAACAAATACTTTATAACAGTTCAGTGAGGTAGGAATATGTACTTTATAACAGTTCAGTAAGGTATAGGAATAAATACTTTATAACAGTTCAGTAAGGTATAGGAATAAATACTTTATAACAGTTCAGTAAAGTAGGAATATATACTTTATAACAGTTTAGTAAGGTATAGGAATAAATACTTTATAACAGTTCAGTAAGGTATAGGAATAAATACTCTATAACAGTTCAGTAAGGTATAGGAATAAATACTTTATAACAGTTCAGTAAGATATAGGAATAAATGCTTTATAACAGTTCAGTAAGGTATAGGAATAAATACTTTATAACAGTTCAGTAAGGTAGGAATAAATACTTTATAACAGTTCAGTAAAGTAGGAATAAATACTTTATAACAGTTCAGTAAGATATAGGAATAAATACTTTATAACAGTTTAGTAAGGTATAGGAATAAATACTTTATAACAGTTCAGTAAAGTAATAATAAATACTTTATAACAGTTCAGTAAGGTATAGGAATAAATACTTTATAACAGTTCAGTAAGGTAGGAATATGTACTTTATAACAGTTCAGTAAGGTATAGGAATAAATACTTTATAACAGTTCAGTAAGGTATAGGAATAAATACTTTATAACTGTTCAGTAAAGTAGGAATATATATTTTATAACAGTTTAGTAAGGTATAGGAATAAATACTTTATAACAGTTCAGTAAGGTATAGGAATAAATACTTTATAACAGTTCAGTAAGGTAGGAATATATACTTTATAACAGTTCAGTAAGATATAGGAATAAATGCTTTATAACAGTTCAGTAAGGTATAGGAATAAATACTTTATAACAGTTCAGTAAGGTAGGAATAAATACTTTATAACAGTTCAGTAAAGTAGGAATAAATACTTTATAACAGTTCAGTAAGATATAGGAATAAATACTTTATAACAGTTCAGTAAAGTAGGAATAGATACTTTATAAAAGTTCAGTAAGGTATAGGAATAAATACTTTATAACAGTTCAGTAAGATATAGGAATAAATGCTTTAAAACAATTCAGTAAAGTAGGAATAAATACTTTATAACAGTTCAGTAAGGTATAGGAATAAATACTTTATAACAGTTCAGTAAGGTATAGGAATAAATACTTTATAACAGTTCAGTAAGATATAGGAATAAATACTTTATAACAGTTCAGATAAAGAAAGGAACAAATACTTTATAACAGTTCAGTAAGGTAGGAATATGTACTTTATAACAGTTCAGTAAGGTATAGGAATAAATACTTTATAACAGTTCAGTAAGGTATAGGAATAAATACTTTATAACTGTTCAGCAAAGTAGGAATATATACTTTATAACAGTTCAGTAAGGTATAGGAATAAATACTTTATAACAGTTCAGTAAAGTAATAATAAATACTTTATAACAGTTCAGTAAGGTATAGGAATAAATACTTTATAACAGTTCAGTAAGGTAGGAATATGTACTTTATAACAGTTCAGTAAGGTATAGGAATAAATACTTTATAACAGTTCAGTAAGGTATAGGAATAAATACTTTATAACTGTTCAGTAAAGTAGGAATATATATTTTATAACAGTTTAGTAAGGTATAGGAATAAATACTTTATAACAGTTCAGTAAGGTATAGGAATAAATACTTTATAACAGTTCAGTAAGGTAGGAATAAATACTTTATAACAGTTCAGTAAGATATAGGAATAAATGCTTTATAACAGTTCAGTAAGGTATAGGAATAAATACTTTATAACAGTTCAGTAAGGTAGGAATAAATACTTTATAACAGTTCAGTAAAGTAGGAATAAATACTTTATAACAGTTCAGTAAGATATAGGAATAAATACTTTATAACAGTTCAGTAAAGTAGGAATAGATACTTTATAAAAGTTCAGTAAGGTATAGGAATAAATACTTTATAACAGTTCAGTAAGATATAGGAATAAATACTTTATAACAATTCAGTAAAGTAGGAATAAATACTTTATAACAGTTCAGTAAGGTATAGGAATAAATACTTTATAACAGTTCAGTAAGGTATAGGAATAAATACTTTATAACAGTTCAGTAAGATATAGGAATAAATACTTTATAACAGTTCAGATAAAGAAAGGAACAAATACTTTATAACAGTTCAGTAAGGTAGGAATATGTACTTTATAACAGTTCAGTAAGGTATAGGAATAAATACTTTATAACAGTTCAGTAAGGTATAGGAATAAATACTTTATAACAGTTCAGCGAAGTAGGAATATATACTTTATAACAGTTTAGTAAGGTATAGGAATAAATACTTTATAACAGTTCAGTAAGGTAGGAATAAATACTTTATAACAGTTCAGTAAGATATAGGAATAAATGCTTTATAACAGTTCGGTAAGGTATAGGAATAAATACTTTATAACAGTTCAGTAAGGTAGGAATAAATACTTTATAACAGTTCAGTAAAGTAGGAATAAATACTTTATAACAGTTCAGTAAAGTATAGGAATAAATACTTTATAACAGTTCAGTAAGGTATAGGAATAAATACTTTATAACAGTTTAGTAAGATATAGGAATAAATACTTTATAACAGTTCAGATAAAGAAAGGAACAAATACTTTATAACAGTTCAGTAAGGTAGGAATATGTACTTTATAACAGTTCAGTAAGGTATAGGAATAAATACTTTATAACAGTTCAATAAGATATAGGAATAAATACTTTATAACAGTTCAGTAAATTAGGAATATATACTTTATAACAGGTTAGTAAGGTATAGGAATAAATACTTTATAACAGTTCAGTAAGGTATAGGAATAAATACTTTATAACAGTTCAGTAAGGTAGGAATAAATACTTTATAACAGTTCAGTAAGATATAGGAATAAATGCTTTATAACAGTTCAGTAAGGTATAGGAATAAATACTTTATAACAGTTCAGTGAAGTAGGAATAAATACTTTATAACAGTTTAGTAAGGTATAGGAATAAATACTTTATAACAGTTCAGTAAGGTATAGGAATAAATACTTTATAACAGTTCAGTAAGGTAGGAATAAATACTTTATAACAGTTCAGTAAGATATAGGAATAAATACTTTATAACAGTTCAGTAAGGTAGGAATAAATACTTTATAACAGTTCAGTAAGGTATAGGAATAAATACTTTATAACAGTTCAGTAAGGTAGGAATAAATACTTTATAACAGTTCAGTAAGGTATAGGAATAAATACTTTATAACAGTTCAGTAAGATACAGGAATAAATACTTTATAACAGTTCAGTAAGGTATAGGAATAAATACTTTATAACAGTTCAGTAAAGTAGGAATAAATACTTTATAACAGTTTAGTAAGGTATAGGAATGAATACTTTATAACAGTTCAGTAAAGTAGGAATAAATACTTTACAACAGTTTTGTAAGGTATAGGAATAAATACTTTATAACAGTTCAGTAAGATATAGGAATGAATACTTTATAACAGTTCAGTAAGGTATAGGAATAAATACTTTATAACAGTTCAGTAAAGTAGGAATAAAAACTTTATAACAGTTTAGTAAGGTATAGGAATAAATACTTTATAACAGTTCAGTAAAGTAGGAATAAATACTTTACAACAGTTTTGTAAGGTATAGGAATAAATACTTTATAACAGTTCAGTAAAGTAGGAATAAATACTTTATAACAGTTCAGTAAGGTATAGGAATAAATACTTTATAACAGTTCAGTAAGGTATAGGAATAAATACTTTATAACAGTTCAGTAAAGTAGGAATAAATACTTTATAACAGTTCAGTAAGATATAGGAATAAATACTTCATAACAGTTTAGTAAGGTATAGGAATAAATACTTTATTACAGTTGAATAAAGTAGGAATAAATACTTTATAACAGTTCAGTAATGTATCGGAATAAATACTTTATAACAGTTCAGTAAGATATAGGAATAAATTCTTTATAACAGTTAAGTAAAGTAGGAATAAATACTTTATAACAGTTCAGTAAGGTATAGGAATAAATACTTTATAACAGTTCAGTAAGATATAGGAATAAATACTTTATAACAGTTCAGTAAGATATAGGAATAAATACTTTATAACAGTTCAGAAAGGTAGGAATAAATACTTTATAACAGTTCAGTAAGATATAGGAATAAATACTTTATAACAGTTCAGTGAGATATAGGAATAAATACTTTATAACAGTTCAGATAAAGAAAGGAACAAATACTTTATAACAGTTCAGTAAGGTAGGAATATGTACTTTATAACAGTTCAGTAAGGTATAGGAATAAATACTTTATAACAGTTCAGTAAGGTATAGGAATAAATACTTTATAACAGTTCAATAAAATAGGAATATATACTTTATAACAGTTTAGTTAGGTATAGGAATAAATACTTTATAACAGTTCAGTAAGGTATAGGAATAAATACTTTAAAACAGTTCAGTAAGGTAGGAATAAATACTTTATAACAGTTCAGTAAGATATAGGAATAAATGCTTTATAATAGTTCAGTAAGGTATAGGAATAAATACTTTATAACAGTTCAGTAAGGTTGGAATAAATACTTTATAACAGTTCAGTAAATTAGGAATAAATACTTTATAACAGTTCAGTAAGGTATAGGAATAAATACTTTATAACAGTTCAGTAAGGTATAGGAATAAATACTTTATAACAGTTCAGTAAAGTAGGAATAAATACTTTATAACAGTTCAGTAAGATATAGAAATAAATACTTTAAAACAGTTTAGTAAGGTATAGGAATAAATACTTTATAAAAGTTCAGTAAAGTAGGAATATATACTTTATAACAGTTTAGTAAGGTATAGGAATAAATACTTTATAACAGTTCAGTAAGGTATAGGAATAAATACTTTATAACAGTTCAGTAAGGTAGGAATAAATACTTTATAACAGTTCAGTAAGATATAGGAATAAATGCTTTATAACAGTTCAGTAAGGTATAGGAATAAATATTTTATAACAGTTCAGTAAGGTAGGAATAAATACTTTATAACAGTTCAGTAAAGTAGGAATAAATACTTTATAACAGTTCAGTAAGATATAGGAATAAATGCTTTATAACAGTTCAGTAAAGTAGGAATAAATACTTTATAAAAGTTCAGTAAGGTATAGGAATAAATACTTTATAACAGTTCAGTAAGATATAGGAATAAATACTTTATAACAATTCAGTAAAGTAGGAATAAATACTTTATAACAGTTCAGTAAGGTATAGGAATAAATAATTTATAACAGTTCAGTAAGGTATAGGAATAAATACTTTATAACAGTTGAGTAAGATATAGGAATAAATACTTTATAACAGTTCAGATAAAGAAAGGAACAAATACTTTATAACAGTTCAGTAAGGTAGGAATATGTACTTTATAACAGTTCAGTAAGGTATAGGAATAAATACTTTATAACAGTTCAGTAAGGTATAGGAATAAATACTTTATAACAGTTCAGCAAAGTAGGAATACATACTTTATAACAGTTTAGTAAGGTATAGGAATAAATACTTTATAACAGTTCAGTAAGGTATAGGAATAAATACTTTATAACAGTTCAGTAAGGTAGGAATGAATACTTTATAACAGTTCAGTAAGATATAGGAATAAATGCTTTATAACAGTTCAGTAAGGTATAGGAATAAATACTTTATAACAGTTCAGTAAGGTAGGAATAAATACTTTATAACAGTTCAGTAAAGTAGGAATAAATACTTTATAACAGTTCAGAAAGATATAGGAATAAATACTTTATAACAGTTTAGTAAGGTATAGGAATAAATACTTTATAACAGTTCAGTAAAGTAGGAATAAATACTTTATAACAGTTCAGTAAGGTATAGGAATAAATACTTTATACCAGTTCAGTAAAATATAGGAATTAATACTTTATAACAGTTCAGCAAGGTATAGGAATAAATACTTTATAACAGTTCAGTAAAGTATAGGAATAAATACTTTATAACAGTTCAGTAAGGTATAGGAATAAATACTTTATAACAGTTCAGTAAGATATAGGAATAAATGCTTTATAACAGTTCAGATAAAGAAGGGAACAAATACTTTATAACAGTTCAGTAAGGTAGGAATATGTACTTTATAACAGTTCAGTAAGGTATAGGAATAAATACTTTATAACAGTTCAGTAAGATATAGGAATAAATACTTTATAACAGTTCAGTAAATTAGGAATATATACTTTATAACAGTTTAGTAAGGTATAGGAATAAATACTTTATAACAGTTCAGTAAGGTAGGAATAAATACTTTATAACAGTTCAGTAAGGTATAGGAATAAATACTTTATAACAGTTCAGTAAGATACAGGAATAAATACTTTATAACAGTTCAGTAAGGTATAGGAATAAATACTTTATAACAGTTCAGTAAAGTAGGAATAAATACTTTATAACAGTTTAGTAAGGTATAGGAATAAATACTTTATAACAGTTCAGTAAAGTAGGAATAAATACTTTACAACAGTTTTGTAAGGTATGGGAATAAATACTTAAATAACAGTTCAGTAAGATATAGGAATGAATACTTTATAACAGTTCAGTAAGGTATAGGAATAAATACTTTATAACAGTTCAGTAAAGTAGGAATAAAAACTTTATAACAGTTTAGTAAGGTATAGGAATAAATACTTTATAACAGTTCAGTAAAGTAGGAATAAATACTTTACAACAGTTTTGTAAGGTATAGGAATAAATACTTTATAACAGTTCAGTAAAGTTGGAATAAATACTTTATAACAGTTCAGTAAGGTATAGGAATAGATACTTTATAACAGTTCAGTAAGGTATAGGAATAAATACTTTATAACAGTTCAGTAAGGTATAGGAATAAATACTTTATAACAGTTCAGTAAGGTAGGAATAAATACTTTATAACAGTTCAGTAAGATATAGGAATAAATACTTTATAACAGTTCAGTAAGGTAGGAATAAATACTTTATAACAGTTCAGTAAGGTATAGGAATAAATACTTTATAACAGTTCAGTAAAGTAGGAATAAATACTTTATAACAGTTCAGTAAGATATAGAAATAAATACTTTAAAACAGTTTAGTAAGATATAGGAATAAATACTTTATAAAAGTTCAGTAAAGTAGGAATATATACTTTATAACAGTTTAGTAAGGTATAGGAATAAATACTTTATAACAGTTCAGTAAGGTATAGGAATAAATACTTTATAACAGTTCAGTAAGGTAGGAATAAATACTTTATAACAGTTCAGTAAGATATAGGAATAAATGCTTTATAACAGTTCAGTAAGGTATAGGAATAAATATTTTATAACAGTTCAGTAAGGTAGGAATAAATACTTTATAACAGTTCAGTAAAGTAGGAATAAATACTTTATAACAGTTCAGTAAGATATAGGAATAAATGCTTTATAACAGTTCAGTAAAGTAGGAATAAATACTTTATAAAAGTTCAGTAAGGTATAGGAATAAATACTTTATAACAGTTCAGTAAGATATAGGAATAAATACTTTATAACAATTCAGTAAAGTAGGAATAAATACTTTATAACAGTTCAGTAAGGTATAGGAATATATAATTTATAACAGTTCAGTAAGGTATAGGAATAAATACTTTATAACAGTTGAGTAAGATATAGGAATAAATACTTTATAACAGTTCAGATAAAGAAAGGAACAAATACTTTATAACAGTTCAGTAAGGTAGGAATATGTACTTTATAACAGTTCAGTAAGGTATAGGAATAAATACTTTATAACAGTTCAGTAAGGTATAGGAATAAATACTTTATAACAGTTCAGGAAAGTAGGAATACATACTTTATAACAGTTTAGTAAGGTATAGGAATAAATACTTTATAACAGTTCAGTAAGGTATAGGAATAAATACTTTATAACAGTTCAGTAAGGTAGGAATAAATACTTTATAACAGTTCAGTAAGATATAGGAATAAATGCTTTATAACAGTTCAGTAAGGTATAGGAATAAATACTTTATAACAGTTCAGTAAGGTAGGAATAAATACTTTATAACAGTTCAGTAAAGTAGGAATAAATACTTTATAACAGTTCAGAAAGATATAGGAATAAATACTTTATAACAGTTTAGTAAGGTATAGGAATAAATACTTTATAACAGTTCAGTAAAGTAGGAATAAATACTTTATAACAGTTCAGTAAGGTATAGCAATAAATACTTTATACCAGTTCAGTAAAATATAGGAATTAATACTTTATAACAGTTCAGCAAGGTATAGGAATAAATACTTTATAATAGTTCAGTAAAGTATAGGAATAAATACTTTATAACAGTTCAGTAAGGTATAGGAATAAATACTTTATAACAGTTCAGTAAGATATAGGAATAAATGCTTTATAACAGTTCAGATAAAGAAGGGAACAAATACTTTATAACAGTTCAGTAAGGTAGGAATATGTACTTTATAACAGTTCAGTAAGGTATAGGAATAAATACTTTATAACAGTTCAGTAAGATATAGGAATAAATACTTTATAACAGTTCAGTAAATTAGGAATATATACTTTATAACAGTTTAGTAAGGTATAGGAATAAATACTTTATAACAGTTCAGTAAGGTAGGAATAAATACTTTATAACAGTTCAGTAAGGTATAGGAATAAATACTTTATAACAGTTCAGTAAGATACAGGAATAAATACTTTATAACAGTTCAGTAAGGTATAGGAATAAATACTTTATAACAGTTCAGTAAAGTAGGAATAAATACTTTATAACAGTTTAGTAAGGTATAGGAATAAATACTTTATAACAGTTCAGTAAAGTAGGAATAAATACTTTACAACAGTTTTGTAAGGTATGGGAATAAATACTTAAATAACAGTTGAGTAAGATATAGGAATGAATACTTTATAACAGTTCAGTAAGGTATAGGAATAAATACTTTATAACAGTTCAGTAAAGTAGGAATAAAAACTTTATAACAGTTTAGTAAGGTATAGGAATAAATACTTTATAACAGTTCAGTAAAGTAGGAATAAATACTTTACAACAGTTTTGTAAGGTATAGGAATAAATACTTTATAACAGTTCAGTAAAGTTGGAATAAATACTTTATAACAGTTCAGTAAGGTATAGGAATAGATACTTTATAACAGTTCAGTAAGGTATAGGAATAAATACTTTATAACAGTTCAGTAAGGTATAGGAATAAATACTTTATAACAGTTCAGTAAGGTAGGAATAAATACTTTATAACAGTTCAGTAAGATATAGGAATAAATACTTTATAACAGTTCAGTAAGGTAGGAATAAATACTTTATAACAGTTCAGTAAGGTATAGGAATAAATACTTTATAACAGTTCAGTAAGGTAGGAATAAATACTTTATAACAGTTCAGTAAGGTATAGGAATAACTACTTTATAACAGTTCAGTAAGATACAGGAATAAATACTTTATAACAGTTCAGTAAGGTATAGGAATAAATACTTTATAACAGTTTAGTAAAGTAGGAATAAATACTTTATATCAGTTTAGTAAGGTATAGGAATAAATACTTTATAACAGTTCAGTAAAGTAGGAATAAATATTTTACAACAGTTTTGTAAGGTATAGGAATAAATACTTTATAACAGTTCAGTAAGATATAGGAATGAATACTTTATAACAGTTCAGTAAGGTATAGGAATAAATACTTTATAACAGTTCAGTAAAGTAGGAATAAAAACTTTATAACAGTTTAGTAAGGTATAGGAATAAATACTTAATAACAGTTCAGTAAAGTAGAAATAAATACTTTACAACAGTTTTGTAAGGTATAGGAATAAATACTTTATAACAGTTCAGTAAAGTAGGAATAAATACTTTATAACAGTTCAGTAAGGTATAGGAATAAATACTTTATAACAGTTCAGTAAGGTATAGGAATAAATACTTTATAACAGTTCAGTAAAGTAGGAATAAATACTTTATAACAGTTCAGTAACATATAGGAATAAATACTTCATAACAGTTTAGTAAGGTATAGGAATAAATACTTTATTACAGTTGAGTAAAGTAGGAATAAATACTTTATAACAGTTCAGTAATGTATCGGAATAAATACTTTATAAAGGTTCAGAAAGATATAGGAATAAATTCTTTATAACAGTTAAGTAAAGTAGGAATAAATACTTTATAACAGTTCAGTAAGGTATAGGAATAAATACTTTATAACAGTTCAGTAAGATATAGGAATAAATACTTTATAACAGTTCAGTAAGATATAGGAATAAATACTTTATAACAGTTCAGAAAGGTAGGAATAAATACTTTATAACAGTTCAGTAAGATATAGGAATAAATACTTTATAACAGTTCAGTGAGATATAGGAATAAATACTTTATAACAGTTCAGATAAAGAAAGGAACAAATACTTTATAACAGTTCAGTAAGGTAGGAATATGTACTTTATAACAGTTCAGTAAGGTATAGGAATAAATACTTTATAACAGTTCAGTAAGGTATAGGAATAAATACTTTATAACAGTTCAATAAAATAGGAATATATACTTTATAACAGTTTAGTTAGGTATAGGAATAAATACTTTATAACAGTTCAGTAAGGTATAGGAATAAATACTTTAAAACAGTTCAGTAAGGTAGGAATAAATACTTTATAACAGTTCAGTGAGATATAGGAATAAATGCTTTATAATAGTTCAGTAAGGTATAGGAATAAATACTTTATAACAGTTCAGTAAGGTTGGAATAAATACTTTATAACAGTTCAGTAAAGTAGGAATAAATACTTTATAACAGTTCAGTAAGGTATAGGAATAAATACTTTATAACAGTTCAGTAAGGTATAGGAATAAATACTTTATAACAGTTCAGTAAAGTGGGAATAAATACTTTATAACAGTTCAGTAAAGTAGGAATAAATACTTTATAACAGTTCAGTAAGATACAGGAATAAATACTTTATAACAGTTCAGTAAAGTAGGAATAAATACTTTATAAAAGTTCAGTAAGGTATAGGAATAAATACTTTATAACAGTTCAGTAAGATATAGGAATAAATACTTTATAACAATTCAGTAAAGTAGAAATAAATACTTTATAACAGTTCAGTAAGGTATAGAAATAAATACTTTATAACAGTTCAGTAAGGTATAGGAATAAATACTTTATAACAGTTCAGTAAGATATAGGAATAAATACTTTATAACAGATCAGATAAAGAAAGGAACAAATACTTTATAACAGTTCAGTAAGGTAGGAATATGTACTTTATAACAGTTCAGTAAGGTATAGGAATAAATACTTTATAACAGTTCAGTAAGGTATAGGAATAAATACTTTATAACAGTTCAGGAAAGTAGGAATACATACTTTATAACAGTTTAGTAAGGTATAGGAATAAATACTTTATAACAGTTCAGTAAGGTATAGGAATAAATACTTTATAACAGTTCAGTAAGGTAGGAATAAATACTTTATAACAGTTCAGTAAGATATAGGAATAAATGCTTTATAACAGTTCAGTAAGGTATAGGAATAAATACTTTATAACAGTTCAGTAAGGTAGGAATAAATACTTTATAACAGTTCAGTAAAGTAGGAATAAATACTTTATAACAGTTCAGTAAGATATAGGAATAAATACTTTATAACAGTTTAGTAAGGTATAGGAATAAATACTTTATAACAGTTCAGTAAAGTAGGAATAAATACTTTATAACAGTTCAGTAAGGTATAGGAATAAATACTTTATAACAGTTCAGTAAAATATAGGAATAAATACTTTATAACAGTTCAGCAAGGTATAGGAATAAATACTTTATAACAGTTCAGTAAAGTATAGGAATAAATACTTTATAACAGTTCAGTAAGGTATAGGAATAAATACTTTATAACAGTTCAGTAAGAGATAGGAATAAATGCTTTATAACAGTTCAGATAAAGAAGGGAACAAATACTTTATAACAGTTCAGTAAGGTAGGAATATGTACTTTATAACAGTTCAGTAAGGCATAGGAATAAATACTTTATAACAGTTCAGTAAGATATAGGAATAAATACTTTATAACAGTTCAGTAAATTAGGAATATATACTTTATAACAGTTTAGTAAGGTATAGGAATAATTACTTTATAACAGTTCAGAAAGATATAGGAATAAATACTTTATAACAGTTCAGTAAGATATAGGAATAAATACTTGATAACAGTTCAGTAAGGTAGGAATAAATACTTTATAACAGTTCAGTAAGATATAGGAATAAATACTTTATAACAGTTCAGTAAGATATAGGAATAAATACTTTATAACAGTTCAGATAAAGAAAGGAACAAATACTTTATAACAGTTCAGTAAGGTAGGAATATGTACTTTATAACAGTTCAGTAAGGTATAGGAATAAATACTTTATAACAGTTTAGTAAGGTATAGGAATAAATACTTTATAACAGTTCAGTAAAATAGGAATATATACTTTATAACAGTTCAGTAAGGTATAGGAATAAATACTTTATAACAGTTCAGTAAGGTAGGAATAAATACTTTATAACAGTTCAGTAAAGTAGGAATAAATACTTTATAACAGTTCAGTAAGATATAGGAATAAATGCTTTATAACAGTTTAGTAAGGTATAGGAATAAATAATTTATAACAGTTCAGTAAAGAAGGAATAAATACTTTATAACAGTTCAGTAAGGTATAGGAATAAATACTTTATAACAGTTCAGTAAGATATAGGAATAAATACTTTATAACAGTTCAGTAAGATATAGGAATAAATACTTTATAACAGTTCAGTAAGGTAGGAATAAATACTTTATAACAGTTCAGTAAGATATAGGAATAAATACTTTATAACAGTTCAGTAAGATATAGGAATAAATACTTTTTAACAGTTCAGTAAAAGAAAGGAACAAATACTTTATAACAGTTCAGTAAGGTAGGAATATGTACTTTATAACAGTTCAGTAAGGTATAGGAATAAATACTTTATAACAGTTCAGTAAGGTATAGGAATAAATTCTTTATAACAGTTCAGTAAGGTAGGAATAAATACTTTATAACAGTTCAGTAGGATATAGGAATAAATGCATTATAACAGTTCAGTAAGGTATAGGAATAAATACTTTATAACAGTTCAGGAAAGTAGGAATAAATACTTTATAACAGTTTAGTAAGGTATAGGAATAAATACTTTATAACAGTTCAGTAAGATATAGGAATAAATACTTTATAACAGTTCAGTAAAGTAGGAATAAATACTTTACAACAGTTTTGTGAGGTATAGGAATAAATACTTTATAACAGTTCGGTAAAGTAGGAATAAATACTTTATAACAGTTCAGTAAGGTATAGGAATAAATACTTTATAACAGTTCAGTAAGGTATAGGAATAAATACTTTATAACAGTTCTGTAAGGTATAGGAATAAATACTTTATAACAGTTCAGTAAGATATAGGAATAAATACTTTATAACAGTTCAGTAAGATAGAGGAATAAATACTTTATAACAGTTCAGTAAAGTAGGAATAAATACTTTATAACAGTTCAGTAAGGTATAGGAATAAATACTTTATAACAGTTCAGTAAGGTATAGGAATAAATACTTTATAACAGTTCAGTAAAGTAGGAATAAATATTTTATAACAGTTCAGTAAGATATAGGAATAAATACTTTATAACAGTTTAGTAAGGTATAGGAATAAATACTTTATAACAGTTCAGTAAAGTAGGAATAAATACTTTATAATAGTTCAGTAAGGTATAGGAATAAATACCTTATAACAGTTCAGTAAGATATAGGAATAAATACTTTATAACAGTTCAGTAAGATATAGGAATAAATACTTTATAACAGTTCAGTAAGGTAGGAATAAATACTTTATAACAGTTCAGTAAGATATAGGAATAAATACTTTATAACAGTTCAGTAAGATATAGGAATAAATACTTTATAACAGTTCAGTAAGATATAGGAATAAATACTTTATAACAGTTCAGATAAAGAAAGGAACAAATACTTTATAACAGTTCAGTAAGGTAGGAATATGTACTTTATAACAGTTCAGTAAGGTATAGGAATAAATACTTTATAACAGTTTAGTAAGGTATAGGAATAAATACTTTATAACAGATCAGCAAAAATAGGAATATATACTTTATAACAGTTCAGTAAGGTATAGGAATAAATACTTTATAACAGTTCAGTAAGGTAGGAATAAATACTTTATAACAGTTCAGTAAAGTAGGAATAAATACTTTATAACAGTTCAGTAAGATATAGGAATAAATACTTTATAACAGTTTAGTAAGGTATAGGAATAAATACTTTATAACAGTTCAGTAAAGTAGGAATAAATACTTTATAACAGTTCAGTAAGGTATAGGAATAAATACTTTATAACAGTTCAATAAGGTAGGAATATGTACTTTATAACAGTTCAGTAAGGTATAGGAATAAATACTTTATAACAGTTCAGTAAGATATAGGAATAAATACTTTATAACAGTTCAGTAAGATATAGGAATAAATACTTTATAACAGTTCAGTAAAGTAGGAATATATACTTTATAACAGTTCAGTAAGGTATAGGAATAAATACTTTATAACAGTTCAGTAAGGTATAGGAATAAATACTTTATAACAGTTCAGTAAGGTAGGAATAAATACTTTATAACAGTTCAGTAAGATATAGCAAAAAATGCTTTATAACAGTTCAGTAAGGTATAGGAATAAATACTTTATAACAGTTCAGTAAAGTAGGAATAAATACTTTATAACAGTTCAGTAAGGTATAGGAATAAATACTTTATAACAGTTCAGTAAGATATAGGAATAAATACTTTATAACAGTTCAGTAAGATATAGGAATAAATACTTTATAACAGTTCAGTAAGGTAGGAATAAATACTTTATAACAGTTCAGTAAGATATAGGAATAAATACTTTATAACAGTTCAGTAAGATATAGGAATAAATACTTTATAACAGTTCAGATAAAGAAAGGAACAAATACTTTATAACAGTTCAGTAAGGTAGGAATATGTACTTTATAACAGTTCAGTAAGGTATAGGAATAAATACTTTATAACAGTTTAGTAAGGTATAGGAATAAATACTTTATAACAGTTCAGTAAGGTAGGAATAAATACTTTATAACAGTTCAGTAGGATATAGGAATAAATGCTTTATAACAGTTCAGTAAGGTATAGGAATAAATACTTTATAACAGTTCAGGAAAGTAGGAATAAATACTTTATAACATTTTAGTAAGGTATAGGAATAAATACTTTATAACAGTTCAGTAAGATATAGGAATAAATACTTTATAACAGTTCAGTAAAGTAGGAATAAATACTTTACAACAGTTTTGTGAGGTATAGGAATAAATACTTTATAACAGTTCGGTAAAGTAGGAATAAATACTTTATAACAGTTCAGTAAGGTATAGGAATAAATACTTTATAACAGTTCAGTAAGGTATAGGAATAAATACTTTATAACAGTATAGTAAGGTATAGGAATAAATACTTTATAACAGTTCAGTAAGATATAGGAATAAATACTTTATAACAGTGAAGTAAGGTATAGGAATAAATACTTTATAACAGTTCAGAAAAGTAGGAATAAATACTTTATAACAGTTCAGTAAGGTATAGGAATAAATACTTTATAACAGTTCAGTAAGATATAGGAATAAATACTTTATAACAGTTCAGTAAGATATAGGAATAAATACTTTATAACAGTTCAGTAAGGTAGGAATAAATACTTTATAACAGTTCAGTAAGGTATAGGAATAAATACTTTATAACAGTTCAGTAGGATATAGGAATAAATACTTTATAACAGTTTAGTAAGGTATAGGAATAAATACTTTATAACAGTTCAGTAAAGTAGGAATAAATACTTTATAACAGTTCAGTAAGGTATAGGAATAAATTCTTTATAACAGTTCAATAAGGTAGGAATATGTACTTTATAACAGTTCAGTAAGGTATAGGAATAAATACTTTATAACAGTTCAGTAAGATATAGGAATAAATACTTTATAACAGTTCAGTAAAGTAGGAATATATACTTTATAACAGTTCAGTAAGGTATAGGAATAAATACTTTATAACAGTTCAGTAAGGTATAGGAATAAATACTTTATAACAGTTCAGTAAGGTAGGAATAAATACTTTATAACAGTTCAGTAAGATATAGGAATAAATACTTTATAACAGTTCAGTAAGATATAGGAATAAATACTTTATAACAGTTTAGTAAGGTATAGGAATAAATACTTTATCACAGTTCAGTAAAGTAGGAATACATACTTTATAACAATTCAGTAAGGTATAGGAAGAAATACTTTATAACAGTTCAGTAAAATATAGGAATAAAGACTTTATAACAGTTCAGTAAAGTAGGAATAAATACTTTATAACAGTTCAGTAAAGTCTAGGAATAAATACTTTATAACAGTTCAGTAAAGTAGGAATAAATACTTTATAACAGTTCAGTAAGGTATAGGAATAAATACTTTATAACAGTTCAGTAAGATATAGGAATAAATACTTTATAACAGTTCAGTAAGATATAGGAATAAATACTTTATAACAGTTCAGTAAGGTAGGAATAAATACTTTATAACAGTTCAGTAAGATATAGGAATAAATACTTTATAACAGTTCAGTAAGATATAGGAATAAATACTTTATAACAGTTCAGATAAAGAAAGGAACAAATACTTTATAACAGTTCAGTAAGGTAGGAATATGTACTTTATAACAGTTCAGTAAGGTATAGGAATAAATACTTTATAACAGTTTAGTAAGGTATAGGAATAAATACTTTATAACAGTTCAGTAAGGTAGGAATAAATACTTTATAACAGTTCAGTAGGATATAGAAATAAATGCTTTATAACAGTTCAGTAAGGTATAGGAATAAATACTTTATAACAGTTCAGGAAAGTAGGAATAAATACTTTATAACATTTTAGTAAGGTATAGGAATAAATACTTTATAACAGTTCAGTAAGATATAGGAATAAATACTTTATAACAGTTCAGTAAAGTAGGAATAAATACTTTACAACAGTTTTGTGAGGTATAGGAATAAATACTTTATAACAGTTCGGTAAAGTAGGAATAAATACTTTATAACAGTTCAGTAAGGTATAGGAATAAATACTTTATAACAGTTCAGTAAGGTATAGGAATAAATACTTTATAACAGTATAGTAAGGTATAGGAATAAATACTTTATAACAGTTCAGTAAGATATAGGAATAAATACTTTATAACAGTGAAGTAAGGTATAGGAATAAATACTTTATAACAGTTCAGAAAAGTAGGAATAAATACTTTATAACAGTTCAGTAAGGTATAGGAATAAATACTTTATAACAGTTCAGTAAGATATAGGAATAAATACTTTATAACAGTTCAGTAAGATATAGGAATAAATACTTTATAACAGTTCAGTAAGGTAGGAATAAATACTTTATAACAGTTCAGTAAGATATAGGAATAAATACTTTATAACAGTTCAGTAGGATATAGGAATAAATACTTTATAACAGTTTAGTAAGGTATAGGAATAAATACTTTATAACAGTTCAGTAAAGTAGGAATAAATACTTTATAACAGTTCAGTAAGGTATAGGAATAAATTCTTTATAACAGTTCAATAAGGTAGGAATATGTACTTTATAACAGTTCAGTAAGGTATAGGAATAAATACTTTATAACAGTTCAGTAAGATATAGGAATAAATACTTTATAACAGTTCAGTAAAGTAGGAATATATACTTTATAACAGTTCAGTAAGGTATAGGAATAAATACTTTATAACAGTTCAGTAAGGTATAGGAATAAATACTTTATAACAGTTCAGTAAGGTAGGAATAAATGCTTTATAACAGTTCAGTAAGGTATAGGAATAAATACTTTATAACAGTTCAGTAAGATATAGGAATAAATACTTTATAACAGTTTAGTAAGGTATAGGAATAAATACTTTATCACAGTTCAGTAAAGTAGGAATACATACTTTATAACAATTCAGTAAGGTATAGGAATAAATACTTTATAACAGTTCAGTAAAATATAGGAAAAAAGACTTTATAACAGTTCAGTAAAGTAGGAATAAATACTTTATAACAGTTCAGTAAAGTATAGGAATAAATACTTTATAACAGTTCAGTAAGATATAGGAATAAATACTTTATAACAGTTCATTAAGATATAGGAATAAATACTTTATAACAGTTCAGATAAAGAAAGGAACAAATACTTTATAACAGTTCAGTAAGGTAGGAATATGTACTTTATAACAGTTCAGTAAGGTATAGGAATAAACACTTTATAACAGATCAGTAATATATAGGAATAAATACTTTATAACAGTTCAGTAAATTAGGAATATATACTTTATAACAGTTCAGTAAGGTATAGGAATAAATACTTTATAACAGTTCAGTAAAGCAAGAATAAATACTTTATAACAGTTTAGTAAGGTATAGGAATAAATACTTTATAACAGTTCAGTAAGGTATAGGAATAAATACTTTATAACAGTTCAGTAAGATATAGAAATAAATACTTTATAACAGTTCAGTAAAGTAGGAATAAATACTTTATAACAGTTCAGTAAGATATAGGAATAAATACTTTAAAACAGTTTAGTAAGGTATAGGAATAAATACTTTATAACAGTTCAGTAAAGTAGGAATAAATACTTTATAACAGTTCAGTAAGGTATAGGAATAAATACTTTATAACAGTTCAATAATGTAGGAATATGTACTTTATAACAGTTCAGTAAGGTATAGGAATAAATGCTTTATAACAGTTCAGTAAGGTATTGGAATAAATACTTTATAACAGTTCAGTAAAGTAGGAATATATACTTTATTACAGTTTAGTAAGGTATAGGAATAAATACTTTATAACAGTTCAGTTAGGTATAGGAATAAATACTTTATAACAGTTCAGTAAGGTAGGAATAAATACTTTATAACAGTTCAGTAAGGTATAGGAAAAAATACTTTATAACAGTTCAGTAAGATATAGGAATAAAAACTTTAAAACAGTTCAGTAAGATATACGAATAAATACTTTATAACAGTTCAGTAAGGTAGGAATAAATACTTTATAACAGTTCAGTAAGGTATAGGAATAAATACTTTATAACAGTTTAGTAAGGTATAGGAATAAATATTTTATAACAGTTCAGTAAAGTAGGAATACATACTTTATAACAATTCAGTAAGGTATAGGAATAAATACTTTATAACAGTTCAGTAAAATATAGGAATAAAGACTTTATAACAGTTCAGTAAAGTAGGAATAAATACTTTATAACAGTTCAGTAAAGTATAGGAATAAATACTTTATAACAGTTCAGTAAGATATAGGAATAAATACTTTATAACAGTTCAGTAAGATATAGGAATAAATACTTTATAACAGTTCAGATAAAGAAAGGAACAAATACTTTATAACAGTTCAGTAAGGTAGGAATATGTACTTTATAACAGTTCAGTAAGGTATAGGAATAAATACTTTATAACAGATCAGTAATATATAGGAATAAATACTTTATAACAGTTCAGTAAATTAGGAATATATACTTCATAACAGTTCAGTAAGGTATAGGAATAAATACTTTATAACAGTTCAGTAAAGTAAGAATAAATACTTTATAACAGTTCAGTAAGGTATAGGAATAAATACTTTATAACAGTTCAGTAAGGTATAGGAATAAATACTTTATAACAGTTCAGTAAGGTAGGAATAAATACTTTACAACAGTTCAGTAAAGTAGGAATAAATACTTTATAACAGTTCAGTAAGATATAGGAATAAAAACTTTATAACAGTTTAGTAAGGTATAGGAATAAATACTTTATAACAGTTCAGTAAGGTATAGGAATAAATACTTTATAACAGTTCAGTAAGGTAGGAATAAATACTTTATAACAGTTCAGTAAGATATAGGAATAAATGCTTTATAACAGTTCAGTAAGGTATAGGAATAAATACTTTATAACAGTTCAGTAAGATATAGGAATAAATACTTTATAACAGTTCAGTAAGGTATAGGAATAAATACTTTATAACAGTTCAGTAAGGTAGGAATAAATACTTTATAACAGTTCAGTAAAATATAGGAATAAAGACTTTATAACAGTTCAGTAAAGTAGGAATAAATACTTTATAACAGTTCAGTAAAGTATAGGAATAAATACTTTATAACAGTTCAGTAAGGTATAGGAATAAATACTTTATAACAGTTCAGTAAGGTATAGGAATAAATACTTTATAACAGTTCAGTAAAGTAGGAATATATACTTTATTACAGTTTAGTAAGGTATAGGAATAAATACTTTATAACAGTTCAGTTAGGTATAGGAATAAATAGTTTATAACAGTTCAGTAAGGTAGGAATATGTACTTTATAACAGTTCAGTAAGGTATAGGAAAAAATACTTTATAACAGTTCAGTAAGATATAGGAATAAAAACTTTAAAACAGTTCAGTAAGGTATAGGAATAAATACTTTATAACAGTTCAGTAAAGTAGGAATATATACTTTATAACAGTTTAGTAAGGTATAGGAATATATACTTTATAACAGTTCAGTAAGGTAGGAATAAATACTTTATAACAGTTCAGTAAGATATAGGAATAAATACTTTATAACAGTTCAGTAAGGTATAGGAATAAATACTTTATAACAGTTCAGTAAGGTAGGAATAAATACTTTATAACAGTTCAGTAAGATATAGGAATAAATGCTTTATAACAGTTCAGTAAGGTATAGGAATAAATACTTTATAACAGTTCAGTAAGGTAGGAATTAATACTTTAAAACAGTTTAGTAAGGTAGAGGAATAAATACTTTATAAGAGTTCAGTAAGGTATAGGAATAAATACTTTATAACAGTTCAGTAAGGTAGGAATAAATACTTTATAACAGTTCAGTAAGATATAGGAATAAATACTTTATAACAGTTCAGTAAGGTAGGAATAAATACTTTATAACAGTTCAGTAAGATATAGGAATAAATACTTTATAACAGTTCAGTAAGGTAGGAATAAAGACTTTATAACAGTTCAGTAAGGTATAGGAATAAATACTTTATAACAGTTCAGTAAGATATAGGAATAAATACTTTATAACAGTTCAGTAAGGTATAGGAATAAATACTTTATAAATGTTCAGAAAGATATAGGAATAAATACTTTATAACAGTTCAGTAAGGTAATGGAATAAATACTTTATAACAGTTCAGTAAGATATAGGAATAAATACTTTATAACGGTTCAGTAAGACATAGGAATAAATACTTTATAACAGTTCAGTAAGGTAGGAATAAATACTTTATAACAGTTCAGTAAGATATAGGAATAAATGCTTTATAACAGTTCAGTAAGGTATAGGAATAAATACTTTATAACAGTTCAGTAAGGTAGGAATAAATACTTTATAACAGTTTAGTAACGTATAGGAATAAATACTTTATAACAGTTCAGTAAGGTATAGGAATAAATACTTTATAACAGTTCAGTAAAGTAGGAATAAATACTTTATAACAGTTCAGTAAGGTATAGGAATAAATACTTTATAACAGTTCAGTAGGGTATAGGAATAAATACTTGATAACAGTTCAGTAAGATATAGGAATAAATACTTTATAACAGTTCAGATAATGAAAGGAACAAATACTTTATAACAGTTCAGTAAGGTAGGAATGTGTACTTTATAACAGTTCAGTAAGGTATAGGAATGAATACTTTATAACAGTTCAGTAAAGTAGGAATATATACTTTATAACAGTTCAGTAAGGTATAGGATTAAATACTTTATAACAGTTCAGTAAGGTAGGAATAAATACTTTATAACAGTTCAGTAAGATATAGGAATAAATGCTTTATAACAGTTCAGTAAGGTATAGGAATAAATACTTTATAACAGTTCAGTAAGGTATAGGAATAAATACTTTATAACAGTTTAGTAACGTATAGGAATAAATACTTTATAAGAGTTCAGTATGGTATAGGAATAAATACTTTATAACAGTTCAGTAAGGTAGGAATAAATACTTTATAACAGTTCAGTAAGATATAGGAATAAATACTTTATAACAGTTCAGTAAGATAGGAATAAATACTTTATAACAGTTCAGTAAGATATAGGAATAAATACTTTATAACAGTTCAGTAAGGTAGGAATAAATAATTTATAACAGTTCAGTAAGGTATAGGAATAAATATTTTATAACACTTCAGTAAGATATAGGAATAAATACTTTATAACAGTTCAGTAAAGTAAGAATAAATACTTTATAACAGTTCAGCAAGGTATAGGAATAAATACTTTATAACAGTTCAGCAAGGTAGAGGAATAAATACTTTATAACAGTTCAGTAAAGTAGGAATAAATACTTTATAACAGTTCAGTAAGATATAGGAATAAATGCTTTATAACAGTTCAGTAAGGTATAGGAATAAATACTTTATAACAGTTCAGTAAGGTAGGAATAAATACTTTATAACAGTTCAGTAAGATATAGGAATAAATACTTTATAACAGTTCAGTAAGGTAGGAATAAATACTTTATAACAGTTTAGTAAGATATAGGAATAAATACTTTATAACAGTTCAGTAAGGTAGGAATAAATACTTTATAACAGTTCAGTAAGGCAGGAATAAATACTTTATAACAGATCAGTAAGATATAGGAATAAATGCTTTATAACAGTTCAGTAAGGTATAGGAATAAATACTTTATAACAGTTCAGTAAGGTAGGAATAAATATTTTATAACAGTTCAGTATGATATAGGAATAAATACTTTATAACAGTTCAGTAAGGTAGGAACAAATACTTTATAACAGTTCAGTAAGATATAGGAATAAATACTTGATAACAGTTCAGTAAGGTAGGAATAAATACTTTATAACAGTTCAGTAAGATATAGGAATAAATACTTTATAACAGTTCAGTAAGGTAGGAATAAATACTTTATAACAGTTCAGTAAGGTATAGGAATAAATACTTTATAACAGTTCAGTAAGATATAGGAATAAATACTTTATAACAGTTCAGTAAAGTAGGAATAAATACTTTATAACAGTTTAGTAAGGTATAGGAATAAATACCTTATAACAGTTCAGTAAAGTAGGAATAAATACTTTACAACAGTTTTGTAAGGTATAGGAATAAATACTTTAAAACAGTTCAGTAAAGTAGGAATAAATACTTTATAACAGTTCAGTAAGGTATAGGAATAAATACTTTATAGCAGTTCAGTAAGATATCGGAATAAATACTTTATACCAGTTCAGTAAAGTAGGTATAAATACTTTATAACAGTTCAGTAAGGTATAGGAATAAATACTTTATAACAGTTCAGTAAGATATAGGAATAAATACTTTATAACAGTTCAGTAAGATATAGGAATAAATACTTTATAACAGTTCAGTAAGGTAGGAATAAATACTTTATGACAGTTCAGTAAGATATAGGAATAAATACTTTATAACAGTTCAGTAAGATATAGGAATAAATACTTTACTAACAGTTCAGTAAGGTAGGAATAAATACTTTATAACAGTTCAGCAAGGTATAGGAATAAATACTTTATAACAGTTCAGTAAGGTTTAGGAATAAATATTTTATAACAGTTCAGTAAGGTATAGGAATGAATACTTTATAACAGTTCAGTAAAGTAGGAATATATACTTTTTAACAGTTTAGTAAGGTATAGGAATAAATACTTTATAACAGTTCAGTAAGGTATAGGAATAAATACTTTATAACAGTTCAGTAAGGTAGGAATAAATACTTTATAACAGTTCAGTAAGATATAGGAATAAATGCTTTATAACAGTTCAGTAAGGTATAGGAATAAATACTTTATAACAGTTCAGTAAGGTAGGAATAAATACTTTATAACAGTTCAGTAAGATATAGGAATAAATGCTTTATAACAGTTCAGTAAGGTATAGGAATAAATACTTTATAACAGTTCAGTAAGGTAGGAATAAATACTTTATAACAGTTCAGTAAGATATAGGAATAAATAGTTTATAACAGTTCAGTAAGGTAGGAATAAATACTTTATAACAGTTTAGTAAGATATAGGAATAAATACTTTATAACAGTTCAGTAAGGTATGAATAAATACTTTATAACAGTTCAGTAAGGTATAGGAATAAATACTTTATAACAGTTCAGTAAGATATAGGAATAAATACTTTATAACAGTTCAGCAAGGTATAGGAATAAATACTTCATAATAGTTCAGTAAAGTAGGAATAAATACTTTATAACAGTTTAGTAAGGTATAGGAATAAATACTTTATAATAGTTCAGTAAAGTAGGAATAAATACTTTACAACAGTTTTGTAAGGTATAGGAATAAATACTTTATAACAGTTCAGTAAAGTAGGAATAAATACTTTATAACAGTTCAGTAAGGTATAGGAATAAATACTTTATAATAGTTCAGTAAGGTGTAAGAATAAATACTTTATAACAGTTCAGTAAGGTAGGAATAAATACTTTATAACAGTTCAGTAAGATATAGGAATAAATACTTTATAACAGTTTAGTAAGGTATAGGAATAAATACTTTATAACAGTTCAGTAAAGTAGGAATAAATACTTTATAACAGTTCAGTAAGGTATAGGAATAAATACTTGATAACAGTTCAGTAAGATATAGGAATAAATACTTTATAACAGTTCAGTAAGGTATAGGAATAAATACTTTATAACAGTTCAGTAAGGTATAGGAATAAATACTTTATAACAGTTCAGTAAGATATAGGAATAAATACTTTATAACAGTTCAGATAAAGAAAGGAACAAATACTTTATAACAGTTCAGTAAGGTAGGAATATGTACTTTATAACAGTTCAGTAAGGTATAGGAATAAATACTTTATAACAGTTCAGTAAGGTATAGGAATGAATACTTTATAACAGTTCAGTAAAGTAGGAATATATACTTTATAACAGTTTAGTAAGGTATAGGAATAAATACTTTATAACAGATCAGTAAGGTATAGGAATAAATACTTTATAACAGTTCAGTAAGGTAGGAATAAATACTTTATAACAGTTCAGTAAGATATAGGAATAAATGCTTTATAACAGTTCAGTAACGTATAGGAATAAATACTTTATAACAGTTCAGTAAGGTAGGAATAAATACTTTATAACAGTTCAGTAAGGTATAGGAATAAATGCTTTATAACTGTTCAGTAAGGTATAGGAATAAATACTTTATAACAGTTCAGTAAGGTAGGAATAAATACTTTAAAACAGTTTAGTAAGGTAGAGGAATAAATACTTTATAAGAGTTCAGTAAGGTATAGGAATAAATACTTTATAACAGTTCAGTAAGGTAGGAATAAATACTTTATAACAGTTCAGTAAGATATAGGAATAAATACTTTATAACAGTTCAGTAAGGTAGGAATAAATACTTTATAACAGTTCAGTAAGATATAGGAATAAATACTTTATAACAGTTCAGTAAGGTAGGAATAAAGACTTTATAACAGTTCAGTAAGATATAGGAATAAATACTTTATAACAGTTCAGCAAGGTATAGGAATAAATACTTTATAATAGTTCAGTAAAGTAGGAATAAATACTTTATAACAGTTTAGTAAGGTATAGGAATAAATACTTTATAATAGTTCAGTAAAGTAGGAATAAATACTTTACAACAGTTTTGTAAGGTATAGGAATAAATACTTTATAACAGTTCAGTAAAGTAGGAATAAATACT
The DNA here is from genome assembly GCF_947568905.1 of Ostrea edulis. Taxonomy (NCBI): domain Eukaryota; kingdom Metazoa; phylum Mollusca; class Bivalvia; order Ostreida; family Ostreidae; genus Ostrea; species Ostrea edulis. The sequence goes on along the minus strand of NC_079168.1, from coordinate 62,760,912 downwards.
TTATAACAGTTCAGTAAGGTATAGGAATAAATACTTTATAATAGTTCAGTAAGGTGTAAGAATAAATACTTTATAACAGTTCAGTAAGGTAGGAATAAATACTTTATAACAGTTCAGTAAGATATAGGAATAAATACTTTATAACAGTTCAGTAAGGTAGGAATAAATACTTTATAACAGTTCAGTAAGATATAGGAATAAATACTTTATAACAGTTCAGTAAGGTAGGAATAAAGACTTTATAACAGTTCAGTAAGGTATAGGAATAAATACTTTATAACAGTTCAGTAAGATATAGGAATAAATACTTTATAACAGTTCAGTAAGGTATAGGAATAAATACTTTATAACAGTTCAGAAAGATATAGGAATAAATACTTTATAACAGTTCAGTAAGGTAATGGAATAAATACTTTATAACAGTTCAGTAAGATATAGGAATAAATACTTTATAACAGTTCAGTAAGACATAGGAATAAATACTTTATAACAGTTCAGTAAGGTAGGAATAAATACTTTATCACAGTTCAGTAAGATATAGGAATAAATACTTTATAACAGTTCAGTAAGATATAGGAATAAATACTTTACTAACAGTTCAGTAAGGTAGGAATAAATACTTTATAACTGTTCAGCAAGGTATAGGAATAAATAATTTATAACAGTTCAGTGAGGTAGGAATATGTACTTTATAACAGTTCAGTTAGGTATAGGAATAAATACTTTATAACAGTTCAGTAAGGTATAGGAATGAATACTTTATAACAGTTCAGTAAAGTAGGAATATATACTTTATAACAGTTTAGTAAGGTATAGGAATAAATACTTTATAACAGTTCAGTAAGGTATAGGAATAAATACTTTATAACAGTTCAGTAAGGTAGGAATAAATACTTTATAACAGTTCAGTAAGATATAGGAATAAATGCTTTATAACAGTTCAGTAAGGTATAGGAATAAATACTTTATAACAGTTCAGTAAGATATAGGAATAAATGCTTTATAACAGTTCAGCAAGGTATAGGAATAAATACTTGATAACAGTTCAGTAAGATATAGGAATAAATACTTTATAACAGTTCAGTAAAGTAGGAATAAATACTTTATAACAGTTCAGTAAGGTATAGGAATAAATACTTTATAACAGTTCAGTAAGGTATAGGAATAAATACTTTATAACAGTTCAGTAAGATATAGGAATAATTACTTTATAACAGTTCAGTAACGTAAGAATAAATACTTTATAACAGTTCAGTAAGATATAGGAATAAATACTTTATAACAGTTCAGTAAGGTAAGAATAAATACTTTATAACAGTTCAGTAAGATATAGGAATAAATACTTTATAACAGTTCAGTAAGGTATAGGAATAAATACTTTATAATAGTTCAGTAAGGTAGGAATAAATACTTTATAACAGTTCAGTAAGATATAGGAATAAATGCTTTATAACAGTTCAGTAAGATATAGGAATAAATACTTTATAACAGTTCAGTAAGGTAGGAATAAATATTTTATAACAGTTCAGTAAGATATAGGAATAAATACTTTATAAGAGTTCAGTAAGGTAGGAATAAATACTTTATAACAGTTCAGTAAGATATAGGAATAAATACTTTATAACAGTTCAGTAAGGTAGGAATAAATACTTTATAACAGTTCAGTAAGGTATAGGAATAAATACTTTATAACAGTTCAGTAAGATATAGGAATAAATACTTTATAACAGTTCAGTAAGGTAAGAATAAATACTTTATAACAGTTCAGTAAGATATAGGAATAAATACTTTATAACAGTTCAGTAAGGTATAGGAATAAATACTTTATAACAGTTCAGTAAGATATAGGAATAATTACTTTATAACAGTTCAGTAAGGTAAGAATAAATACTTTATAACAGTTCAGTAAGATATAGGAATAAATACTTTATAACAGTTCAGTAAGGTAAGAATAAATACTTTATAACAGTTCAGTAAGATATAGGAATAAATACTTTATAACAGTTCAGTAAGGTATAGGAATAAATACTTTATAATAGTTCAGTAAGGTAGGAATAAATACTTTATAACAGTTCAGTAAGATATAGGAATAAATGCTTTATAACAGTTCAGTAAGATATAGGAATAAATACTTTATAACAGTTCAGTAAGGTAGGAATAAATATTTTATAACAGTTCAGTAAGATATAGGAATAAATACTTTATAACAGTTCAGTAAGGTAGGAATAAATACTTTATAACAGTTCAGTAAGATATAGGAATAAATACTTTATAACAGTTCAGTAAGGTAGGAATAAATACTTTATAACAGTTCAGTAAGGTATAGGAATAAATACTTTATAACAGTTCAGTAAGATATAGGAATAAATACTTTATAACAGTTCAGTAAAGTAGGAATAAATACTTTATAACAGTTTAGTAAGGTATAGGAATAAATACCTTATAACAGTTCAGTAAAGTAGGAATAAATACTTTACAACAGTTTTGTAAGGTATAGGAATAAAGACTTTATAACAGTTCAGTAAAGTAGGAATAAATACTTTATAACAGTTCAGTAAGGTATAGGAATAAATACTTTATAGCAGTTCAGTAAGATATAGGAATAAATACTTTATACCAGTTCAGTAAAGTAGGAATAAATACTTTATAACAGTTCAGTAAGGTATAGGAATAAATACTTTATAACAGTTCAGTAAGATATAGGAATAAATACTTTATAACAGTTCAGTAAGATATAGGAATAAATACTTTATAACAGTTCAGTAAGGTAGGAATAAATACTTTATGACAGTTCAGTAAGATATAGGAATAAATACTTTATAACAGTTCAGTAAGATATAGGAATAAATACTTTACTAACAGTTCAGTAAGGTAGGAATAAATACTTTATAACAGTTCAGCAAGGTATAGGAATAAATACTTTATAACAGTTCAGGAAGGTATAGGAATAAATATTTTATAACAGTTCAGTAAGGTATAGGAATAAATACTTTTTAACAGTTCAGTAAAGTAGGAATATATACTTTTTAACAGTTTAGTAAGGTATAGGAATAAATACTTTATAACAGTTCAGTAAGGTAGGAATAAATACTTTATAACAGTTCAGTAAGATATAGGAATAAATGCTTTATAACAGTTCAGTAAGGTATAGGAATAAATACTTTATAACAGTTCAGTAAGGTAGGAATAAATACTTTATAACAGTTCAGTAAGATATAGGAATAAATGCTTTATAACAGTTCAGTAAGGTATAGGAATAAATACTTTATAACAGTTCAGTAAGGTAGGAATAAATACTTTATAACAGTTCAGTAAGATATAGGAATAAATGCTTTATAACAGTTCAGTAAGATATAGGAATAATTACTTTATAACAGTTCAGTAAGGTAAGAATAAATACTTTATAACAGTTCAGTAAGATATAGGAATAAATACTTTATAACAGTTCAGTAAGGTAAGAATAAATACTTTATAACAGTTCAGTAAGATATAGGAATAAATACTTTATAACAGTTCAGTAAGGTATAGGAATAAATACTTTATAATAGTTCAGTAAGGTAGGAATAAATACTTTATAACAGTTCAGTAAGATATAGGAATAAATGCTTTATCACAGTTCAGTAAGATATAGGAATAAATACTTTATAACAGTTCAGTAAGGTAGGAATAAATATTTTATAACAGTTCAGTAAGATATAGGAATAAATACTTTATAAGAGTTCAGTAAGGTAGGAATAAATACTTTATAACAGTTCAGTAAGATATAGGAATAAATACTTTATAACAGTTCAGTAAGGTAGGAATAAATACTTTATAACAGTTCAGTAAGGTATAGGAATAAATACTTTATAACAGTTCAGTAAGATATAGGAATAAATACTTTATAACAGTTCAGTAAGGTAAGAATAAATACTTTATAACAGTTCAGTAAGATATAGGAATAAATACTTTATAACAGTTCAGTAAGGTATAGGAATAAATACTTTATAACAGTTCAGTAAGATATAGGAATAATTACTTTATAACAGTTCAGTAAGGTAAGAATAAATACTTTATAACAGTTCAGTAAGATATAGGAATAAATACTTTATAACAGTTCAGTAAGGTAAGAATAAATACTTTATAACAGTTCAGTAAGATATAGGAATAAATACTTTATAACAGTTCAGTAAGGTATAGGAATAAATACTTTATAATAGTTCAGTAAGGTAGGAATAAATACTTTATAACAGTTCAGTAAGATATAGGAATAAATGCTTTATAACAGTTCAGTAAGATATAGGAATAAATACTTTATAACAGTTCAGTAAGGTAGGAATAAATATTTTATAACAGTTCAGTAAGATATAGGAATAAATACTTTATAACAGTTCAGTAAGGTAGGAATAAATACTTTATAACAGTTCAGTAAGATATAGTAATAAATACTTTATAACAGTTCAGTAAGGTAGGAATAAATACTTTATAACAGTTCAGTAAGGTATAGGAATAAATACTTTATAACAGTTCAGTAAGATATAGGAATAAATACTTTATAACAGTTCAGTAAAGTAGGAATAAATACTTTATAACAGTTTAGTAAGGTATAGGAATAAATACCTTATAACAGTTCAGTAAAGTAGGAATAAATACTTTACAACAGTTTTGTAAGGTATAGGAATAAAGACTTTATAACAGTTCAGTAAAGTAGGAATAAATACTTTATAACAGTTCAGTAAGGTATAGGAATAAATACTTTATAGCAGTTCAGTAAGATATAGGAATAAATACTTTATAACAGTTCAGTAAGATATAGGAATAAATACTTTATAACAGTTCAGTAAGGTAGGAATAAATACTTTATGACAGTTCAGTAAGATATAGGAATAAATACTTTATAACAGTTCAGTAAGATATAGGAATAAATACTTTACTAACAGTTCAGTAAGGTAGGAATAAATACTTTATAACAGTTCAGCAAGGTATAGGAATAAATACTTTATAACAGTTCAGGAAGGTATAGGAATAAATATTTTATAACAGTTCAGTAAGGTATAGGAATAAATACTTTTTAACAGTTCAGTAAAGTAGGAATATATACTTTTTAACAGTTTAGTAAGGTATAGGAATAAATACTTTATAACAGTTCAGTAAGGTAGGAATAAATACTTTATAACAGTTCAGTAAGATATAGGAATAAATGCTTTATAACAGTTCAGTAAGGTATAGGAATAAATACTTTATAACAGTTCAGTAAGGTAGGAATAAATACTTTATAACAGTTCAGTAAGATATAGGAATAAATGCTTTATAACAGTTCAGTAAGGTATAGGAATAAATACTTTATAACAGTTCAGTAAGGTAGGAATAAATACTTTATAACAGTTCAGTAAGATATAGGAATAAATGCTTTATAACAGTTCAGTAAGGTATAGGAATAAATACTTTATAACAGTTCAGTAAGGTAGGAATAAATACTTTATAACAGTTCAGTAAGATATAGGAATAAATAGTTTATAACAGTTCAGTAAGGTAGGAATAAATACTTTATAACAGTTTAGTAAGATATAGGAATAAATACTTTATAACAGTTCAGTAAGGTAGGAATAAAGACTTTATAACAGTTCAGTAAGGTATAGAAATAAATACTTTATAACAGTTCAGTAAGATATAGGAATAAATACTTTATAACAGTTCAGTAAGGTATAGGAATAAATACTTTATAACAGTTCAGAAAGATATAGGAATAAATACTTTATAACAGTTCAGTAAGGTAATGGAATAAATACTTTATAACAGTTCAGTAAGATATAGGAATAAATACTTTATAACAGTTCAGTAAGACATAGGAATAAATACTTTATAACAGTTCAGTAAGGTAGGAATAAATACTTTACCACAGTTCAGTAAGATATAGGAATAAATACTTTATAACAGTTCAGTAAGATATAGGAATAAATACTTTACTAACAGTTCAGTAAGGTAGGAATAAATACTTTATAACTGTTCAGCAAGGTATAGGAATAAATAATTTATAACAGTTCAGTGAGGTAGGGATATGTACTTTATAACAGTTCAGTTAGGTATAGGAATAAATACTTTATAACAGTTCAGTAAGGTATAGGAATGAATACTTTATAACAGTTCAGTAAAGTAGGAATATATACTTTATAACAGTTTAGTAAGGTATAGGAATAAATACTTTATAACAGTTCAGTAAGGTATAGGAATAAATACTTTATAACAGTTCAGTAAGGTAGGAATAAATACTTTATAACAGTTCAGTAAGATATAGGAATATAATGCTTTATAACAGTTCAGTAAGGTATAGGAATAAATACTTTATAACAGTTCAGTAAGATATAGGAATAAATACTTTATAACAGTTCAGCAAGGTATAGGAATAAATACTTGATAACAGTTCAGTAAGATATAGGAATAAATACTTTATAACAGTTCAGTAAGGTAGGAATAAATATTTTATAACAGTTCAGTAAGATATAGGAATAAATACTTTATAACAGTTCAGTAAGGTAGGAATAAATACTTTATAACAGTTCAGTAAGATATAGTAATAAATACTTTATAACAGTTCAGTAAGGTAGGAATAAATACTTTATAACAGTTCAGTAAGGTATAGGAATAAATACTTTATAACAGTTCAGTAAGATATAGGAATAAATACTTTATAACAGTTCAGTAAGGTATAGGAATAAATACTTTATAACAGTTTAGTAAGGTATAGGAATAAATACCTTATAACAGTTCAGTAAAGTAGGAATAAATACTTTACAACAGTTTTGTAAGGTATAGGAATAAAGACTTTATAACAGTTCAGTAAAGTAGGAATAAATACTTTATAACAGTTCAGTAAGGTATAGGAATAAATACTTTATAGCAGTTCAGTAAGATATAGGAATAAATACTTTATAACAGTTCAGTAAGATATAGGAATAAATACTTTATAACAGTTCAGTAAGGTAGGAATAAATACTTTATGACAGTTCAGTAAGATATAGGAATAAATACTTTATAACAGTTCAGTAAGATATAGGAATAAATACTTTACTAACAGTTCAGTAAGGTAGGAATAAATACTTTATAACAGTTCAGCAAGGTATAGGAATAAATACTTTATAACAGTTCAGGAAGGTATAGGAATAAATATTTTATAACAGTTCAGTAAGGTATAGGAATAAATACTTTTTAACAGTTCAGTAAAGTAGGAATATATACTTTTTAACAGTTTAGTAAGGTATAGGAATAAATACTTTATAACAGTTCAGTAAGGTAGGAATAAATACTTTATAACAGTTCAGTAAGATATAGGAATAAATGCTTTATAACAGTTCAGTAAGGTATAGGAATAAATACTTTATAACAGTTCAGTAAGGTAGGAATAAATACTTTATAACAGTTCAGTAAGATATAGGAATAAATGCTTTATAACAGTTCAGTAAGGTATAGGAATAAATACTTTATAACAGTTCAGTAAGGTAGGAATAAATACTTTATAACAGTTCAGTAAGATATAGGAATAAATGCTTTATAACAGTTCAGTAAGGTATAGGAATAAATACTTTATAACAGTTCAGTAAGGTAGGAATAAATACTTTATAACAGTTCAGTAAGATATAGGAATAAATAGTTTATAACAGTTCAGTAAGGTAGGAATAAATACTTTATAACAGTTTAGTAAGATATAGGAATAAATACTTTATAACAGTTCAGTAAGGTAGGAATAAAGACTTTATAACAGTTCAGTAAGGTATAGAAATAAATACTTTATAACAGTTCAGTAAGATATAGGAATAAATACTTTATAACAGTTCAGTAAGGTATAGGAATAAATACTTTATAACAGTTCAGAAAGATATAGGAATAAATACTTTATAACAGTTCAGTAAGGTAATGGAATAAATACTTTATAACAGTTCAGTAAGATATAGGAATAAATACTTTATAACAGTTCAGTAAGACATAGGAATAAATACTTTATAACAGTTCAGTAAGGTAGGAATAAATACTTTACCACAGTTCAGTAAGATATAGGAATAAATACTTTATAACAGTTCAGTAAGATATAGGAATAAATACTTTACTAACAGTTCAGTAAGGTAGGAATAAATACTTTATAACTGTTCAGCAAGGTATAGGAATAAATAATTTATAACAGTTCAGTGAGGTAGGGATATGTACTTTATAACAGTTCAGTTAGGTATAGGAATAAATACTTTATAACAGTTCAGTAAGGTATAGGAATGAATACTTTATAACAGTTCAGTAAAGTAGGAATATATACTTTATAACAGTTTAGTAAGGTATAGGAATAAATACTTTATAACAGTTCAGTAAGGTATAGGAATAAATACTTTATAACAGTTCAGTAAGGTAGGAATAAATACTTTATAACAGTTCAGTAAGATATAGGAATATAATGCTTTATAACAGTTCAGTAAGGTATAGGAATAAATACTTTATAACAGTTCAGTAAGATATAGGAATAAATACTTTATAACAGTTCAGCAAGGTATAGGAATAAATACTTGATAACAGTTCAGTAAGATATAGGAATAAATACTTTATAACAGTTCAGTAAAGTAGGAATATATACTTTATAACAGTTCAGTAAGGTATAGGAATAAATACTTTATAACAGTTCAGTAAGGTATAGGAATAAATACTTTATAACAGTTCAGTAAGATATAGGAATAATTACTTTATAACAGTTCAGTAAGGTAAGAATAAATACTTTATAACAGTTCAGTAAGATATAGGAATAAATACTTTATAACAGTTCAGTAAGGTAAGAATAAATACTTTATAACAGTTCAGTAAGATATAGGAATAAATACTTTATAACAGTTCAGTAAGGTAGGAATAAATACTTTATAACAGTTCAGTAAGATATAGGAATAAATACTTTATAACAGTTCAGTAAGGTAGGAATAAATACTTTATAACAGTTCAGTAAGGTATAGGAATAAATACTTTATAACAGTTCAGTAAGATATAGGAATAAATACTTTATAACAGTTCAGTAAGGTAAGAATAAATACTTTATAACAGTTCAGTAAGATATAGGAATAAATACTTTATAACAGTTCAGTAAGGTATAGGAATAAATACTTTATAACAGTTCAGTAAGATATAGGAATAATTACTTTATAACAGTTCAGTAAGGTAAGAATAAATACTTTATAACAGTTCAGTAAGATATAGGAATAAATACTTTATAACAGTTCAGTAAGGCAAGAATAAATACTTTATAACAGTTCAGTAAGATATAGGAATAAATACTTTATAACAGTTCAGTAAGGTATAGGAATAAATACTTTATAATAGTTCAGTAAGGTAGGAATAAATACTTTATAACAGTTCAGTAAGATATAGGAATAAATGCTTTATAACAGTTCAGTAAGATATAGGAATAAATACTTTATAACAGTTCAGTAAGGTAGGAATAAATATTTTATAACAGTTCAGTAAGATATAGGAATAAATACTTTATAACAGTTCAGTAAGGTAGGAATAAATACTTTATAACAGTTCAGTAAGATATAGGAATAAATAGTTTATAACAGTTCAGTAAGGTAGGAATAAATACTTTATAACAGTTCAGTAAGGTATAGGAATAAATACTTTATAACAGTTCAGTAAGATATAGGAATAAATACTTTATAACAGTTCAGTAAAGTAGGAATAAATACTTTATAACAGTTTAGTAAGGTATAGGAATAAATACCTTATAACAGTTCAGTAAAGTAGGAATAAATACTTTACAACAGTTTTGTAAGGTATAGGAATAAAGACTTTATAACAGTTCAGTAAAGTAGGAATAAATACTTTATAACAGTTCAGTAAGGTATAGGAATAAATACTTTATAGCAGTTCAGTAAGATATAGGAATAAATACTTTATACCAGTTCAGTAAAGTAGGAATAAATACTTTATAACAGTTCAGTAAGGTATAGGAATAAATACTTTATAACAGTTCAGTAAGATATAGGAATAAATACTTTATAACAGTTCAGTAAGGTATAGGAATAAATACTTTATAACAGTTCAGTAAGGTAGGAATAAATACTTTATGACAGTTCAGTAAGATATAGGAATAAATACTTTATAACAGTTCAGTAAGATATAGGAATAAATACTTTACTAACAGTTCAGTAAGGTAGGAATAAATACTTTATAACAGTTCAGCAAGGTATAGGAATAAATACTTTATAACAGTTCAGTATGGTATAGGAATAAATATTTTATAACAGTTCAGTAAGGTATAGGAATAAATACTTTTTAACAGTTCAGTAAAGTAGGAATATATACTTTTTAACAGTTTAGTAAGGTATAGGAATAAATACTTTATAACAGTTCAGTAAGGTATAGGAATAAATACTTTATAACAGTTCAGTAAGGTAGGAATAAATACTTTATAACAGTTCAGTAAGATATAGGAATAAATGCTTTATAACAGTTCAGTAAGGTATAGGAATAAATACTTTATAACAGTTGAGTAAGGTAGGAATAAATACTTTATAACAGTTCAGTAAGATATAGGAATAAATGCTTTATAACAGTTCAGTAAGGTATAGGAATAAATACTTTATAACAGTTCAGTAAGGTAGGAATAAATACTTTATAACAGTTCAGTAAGATATAGGAATAAATAGTTTATAACAGTTCAGTAAGGTAGGAATAAATACTTTATAACAGTTTAGTAAGATATAGGAATAAATACTTTATAACAGTTCAGTAAGGTAGGAATAAATACTTTATAACAGTTCAGTAAGGTATCGGAATAAATACTTTATAACAGTTCAGTAAGATATAGGAATAAATACTTTATAACAGTTCAGCAAGGTATAGGAATAAATACTTTATAATAGTTCAGTAAAGTAGGAATAAATACTTTATAACAGTTTAGTAAGGTATAGGAATAAATACTTTATGACAGTTCAGTAAAGTAGGAATAAATACTTTACAACAGTTTTGTAAGGTATAGGAATAAATACTTTATAACAGTTCAGTAAAGTAGGAATAAATACTTTATAACAGTTTAGTTAGGTATAGGAATAAATACTTTATAATAGTTCAGTAAGGTGTAAGAATAAATGCTTTATAACAGTTCAGTAAGGTAGGAATAAATACTTTATAACAGTTCAGTAAGGTATAGGAATAAATACTTTATAACAGTTCAGTAAGGTATAGGAATAAATACTTTATAACAGTTCAGTAAGATATAGGAATAATTACTTTATAACAGTTCAGTAAGGTAAGAATAAATACTTTATAACAGTTCAGTAAGATATAGGAATAAATACTTTATAACAGTTCAGTAAGGTAAGAATAAATACTTTATAACAGTTCAGTAAGATATAGGAATAAATACTTTATAATAGTTCAGTAAGGTAGGAATAAATACTTTATAACAGTTCAGTAAGATATAGGAATAAATGCTTTATAACAGTTCAGTAAGATATAGGAATAAATACTTTATAACAGTTCAGTAAGGTAGGAATAAATATTTTATAACAGTTCAGTAAGATATAGGAATAAATACTTTAATACAGTTCAGTAAGGTAGGAATAAATACTTTATAACAGTTCAGTAAGATATAGGAATAAATACTTTATAACAGTTCAGTAAGGTAGGAATAAATACTTTATAACAGTTCAGTAAGGTATAGGAATAAATACTTTATAACAGTTCAGTAAGATATAGGAATAAATACTTTATAACAGTTCAGTAAAGTAGGAATAAATACTTTATAACAGTTCAGTAAGGTATAGGAATAAATACTTTATAGCAGTTCAGTAAGATATAGGAATAAATACTTTATACCAGTTCAGTAAAGTAGGAATAAATACTTTATAACAGTTCAGTAAGGTATAGGAATAAATACTTTATAACAGTTCAGTAAGATATAGGAATAAATACTTTATAACAGTTCAGTAAGATATAGGAATAAATACTTTATAACAGTTCAGTAAGGTAGGAATAAATACTTTATGACAGTTCAGTAAGATATAGGAATAAATACTTTATAACAGTTCAGTAAGATATAGGAATAAATACTTTACTAACAGTTCAGTAAGGTAGGAATAAATACTTTATAACAGTTAAGCAAGGTATAGGAATAAATACTTTATAACAGTTCAGTAAGGTATAGGAATAAATATTTTATAACAGTTCAGTAAGGTATAGGAATAAATACTTTTTAACAGTTCAGTAAAGTAGGAATAAATACTTTATAACAGTTCAGTAAGGGATAGGAATAAATACTTGATAACAGTTCAGTAAGGTATAGGAATAAATACTTGATAACAGTTCAGTAAGGTAGGAATAAATACTTTATAACAGTTCAGTAAGATATAGGAATAAATGCTTTATAACAGTTCAGTAAGGTATAGGAATAAATACTTTATAACAGTTCAGTAAGGTAGGAATAAATACTTTATAACAGTTCAGTAAGATATAGGAATAAATAGTTTATAACAGTTCAGTAAGGTAGGAATAAATACTTTATAACAGTTTAGTAAGATGTAGGAATAAATACTTTATAACAGTTCAGTAAGGTAGGAATAAATACTTTATAACAGTTCAGTAAGGTATAGGAATAAATACTTTATAACAGTTCAGTAAGATATAGGAATAAATACTTTATAACAGTTCAGCAAGGTATAGGAATAAATACTTTATAATAGTTCAGTAAAGTAGGAATAAATACTTTATAACAGTTTAGTAAGGTATAGGAATAAATACTTTATAATAGTTCAGTAAGGTGTAAGAATAAATACTTTATAACAGTTCAGTAAGGTGGGAATAAATACTTTATAACAGTTCAGTAAGATATAGGAATAAATACTTTATAACAGTTTAGTAAGGTATAGGAATAAATACTTTATAACAGTTCAGTAAAGTAGGAATAAATACTTTATAACAGTTCAGTAAGGGATAGGAATAAATAGTTGATAACAGTTCAGTAAGATATAGGAATAAATTCTTTATAACAGTTCAGTAAGGTATAGGAATAAATACTTTATAACAGTTCAGTAAGGTATAGAAATAAATACTTTATAACAGTTCAGTAAGATATAGGAATAAATACTTTATAACAATTCAGATAAAGAAAGGAACAAATACTTTATAACAGTTCAGTAAGGTAGGAATATGTACTTTATAACAGTTCAGTAAGGTATAGGAATAAATACTTTATAACAGTTCAGTAAGGTATAGGAATGAATACTTTATAACAGTTCAGTAAAGTAGGAATATATACTTTATAACAGTTTAGTAAGGTATAGGAATAAATACTTTATAACAGATCAGTAAGGTATAGGAATAAATACTTTATAACAGTTCAGTAAGGTAGGAATAAATACTTTATAACAGTTCAGTAAGATATAGGAATAAATGCTTTATAACAGTTCAGTAAGGTATAGGAATAAATACTTTATAACAGTTCAGTAAGGTAGGAATAAATACTTTATAACAGTTCAGTAAGATATAGGAATAAATGCTTTATAACAGTTCAGTAAGGTATAGGAATAAATACTTTATAACAGTTCAGTAAGGTAGGAATAAATACTTTAAAACAGTTTAGTAAGGTAGAGGAATAAATACTTTATAAGAGTTCAGTAAGGTATAGGAATAAATACTTTATAACAGTTCAGTAAGGTAGGAATAAATACTTTATAACAGTTCAGTAAGATATAGGAATAAATACTTTATAACAGTTCAGTAAGGTAGGAATAAATACTTTATAACAGTTCAGTAAGATATAGGAATAAATACTTTATAACAGTTCAGTAAGGTAGGAATAAAGACTTTATAACAGTTCAGTAAGGTATAGGAATAAATACTTTATAACAGTTCAGTAAGATATAGGAATAAATACTTTATAACAGTTCAGTAAGGTATAGGAATAAATACTTTATAACAGTTCAGAAAGATATAGGAATAAATACTTTATAACAGTTCAGTAAGGTAATGGAATAAATACTTTATAACAGTTCAGTAAGATATAGGAATAAATACTATATAACGGTTCAGTAAGACATAGGAATAAATACTTTATAACAGTTCAGTAAGGTAGGAATAAATACTTTATCACAGTTCAGTAAGATATAGGAATAAATACTTTATAACAGTTCAGTAAGATATAGGAATAAATACTTTACGAACAGTTCAGTAAGGTAGGAATAAATACTTTATAACTGTTCAGCAAGGTATAGGAATAAATAATTTATAACAGTTCAGTAAGGTATAGGAATAAATACTTTATAACATTTCAGAAAGGTATAGGAATAAATACTTTATAACAGTTCAGTAAAGTAGGAATATATACTTTTTAACAGTTTAGTAAGGTATAGGAATAAATACTTTATAACAGTTCAGTAAGGTATAGGAATAAATACTTTATAACAGTTCAGTAAGGTAGGAATAAATACTTTATAACAGTTCAGTAAGATATAGGAATAAATGCTTTATAACAGTTCAGTAAGGTATAGGAATAAATACTTTATAACAGTTCAGTAAGGTAGGAATAAATACTTTTTAACAGTTCAGTAAGATATAGGAATAAATGCTTTATAACAGTTCAGTGAGGTATAGGAATAAATACTTTATAACAGTTCAGTAAGGTAGGAATAAATACTTTATAACAGTTCAGTAAGATATAGGAATAAATATTTTATAAGAGTTCAGTAAGGTAGGAATAAATACTTTATAACAGTTTAGTAAGATATAGGAATAAATACTTTATAACAGTTCAGTAAGGTAGGAATAAATACTTTATAACAGTTCAGTAAGGTATAGGAATAAATACTTTATAACAGTTCAGTAAGATATAGGAATAAATACTTTATAACAGTTCAGCAAGGTATAGGAATAAATACTTTATAACAGTTCAGTAAAGTAGGAATAAATACTTTATAACAGTTTAGTAAGGTATAGGAATAAATACTTTATAACAGTTAAGTAAAGTAGGAATAAATACTTTACAACAGTTTTGTAAGGTATAGGAATAAATACTTTATAACAGTTCAGTAAAGTAGGAATAAATACTTTATAACAGTTCAGTAAGGTATAGCAATAAATACTTTATAATAGTTCAGTAAGGTGTAATAATAAATACTTTATAACAGTTCAGTAAGGTAGGAATAAATACTTTACAACAGTTCAGTAAGATATAGGAATAAATACTTTATAACAGTTTAGTAAGGTATAGGAATAAATACTTTATAACAGTTCTGTAAAGTAGGAATAAATACTTTATAACAGTTCAGTAAGGGATAGGAATAAATACTTGATGACAGTTCAGTAAGATATAGGAATAAATACTTTATAACAGTTCAGTAAGGTATAGGAAAAAATACTTTATAACAGTTCAGTAAGGTATAGGAATAAATACTTTATAACAGTTCAGTAAGATATAGGAATAAATACTTTATAACAGTTCAGATAAAGAAAGGAACAAATACTTTATAACAGTTCAGTAAGGTAGGAATATGTACTTTATAACAGTTCAATAAGGTATAGGAATAAATACTTTATAACAGTTCAGTAAGGTATAGGAATGAATACTTTATAACAGTTCAGTAAAGTAGGAATATATACTTTATAACAGTTTAGTAAGGTATAGGAATAAATACTTTATAACAGTTCAGTAAGGTATAGGAATAAATACTTTATAACAGTTCAGTAAGATATAGGAATAAATGCTTTATAACAGTTCAGTAAGGTATAGGAATAAATACTTTATAACAGTTCAGTAAGGTAGGAATAAAGACTTTATAACAGTTCAGTAAGGTATAGGAATAAATACTTTATAACAGTTCAGAAAGATATAGGAATAAATACTTTATAACAGTTCAGCAAGGAATAGGAATAAATACTTTATAACAGTTCAGTAAGATATAGGAATAAATACTTTATAACAGTTCAGTAAAGTAGGAATAAATACTTTATAACAGTTCAGTAAGATATAGGAATAAATATTTTATAACAGTTCAGTAAGGTATAGGAATAAATACTTTATAACAGTTCAGTAAGATATAAGAATAAATACTTTATAACAGTTCAGTAAGGTAAGAATAAATACTTTATAAAAGTTCAGTAAGATATAGGAATAAATACTTTATAACAGTTCAGTAAGGTAAGAATAAATACTTTATAACAGTTTAGTAAGATATAGGAATAAATACTTTATAACAGTTTAGTAAGGTATAGGAATAAATACTTTATAACAGTTCAGTAAGGTAGGAATAAATACTATATAACAGTTCAGTAAGATATAGGAATAAATGCTTTATAACAGTTCAGTAAGGTATAGGAATAAATACTTTATAACAGTTCAGTAAGGTTGGAATAAATATTTTATAACAGTTCAGTAAGATATAGGAATAAATACTTTATAACAGTTCAGTAAGGTAGGAATAAATACTTTATAACAGTTCAGTAAGATATAGGAATAAATACTTTATAACAGTTCAGTAAGGTAGGAATAAATACTTTATAACAGTTCAGTAAGGTATAGGAATAAATACTTTATAACAGTTCAGTAAGATATAGGAATAAATAGTTTATAACAGTTCAGAAAAGTAGGAATAAATACTTTATAACAGTTTAGTAAGGTATAGGAATAAATACTTTATAACAGTTCAGTAAAGTAGGAATAAACACTTTACAACAGTTTTGTAAGGTATAGGAATAAATACTTTATAACAGTTCAGTAAAGTAGGAATAAATACTTTATAACAGTTCAGTAAGGTATAGGAATAAATACTTTATAGCAGTTCAGTAAGATGTAGGAATAAATACTTTATACCAGTTCAGTAAAGTAGGAATAAATACTTTATAACAGTTCAGTAAGGTATAGGAATAAATACTTTATAACAGTTCAGTAAAATATAGGAATAAATACTTTATAACAGTTCAGTAAGATATAGGAATAAATACTTTATAACAGTTCAGTAAGGTAGGAATAAATACTTTATGACAGTTCAGTAAGATATAGGAATAAATACTTTATAACAGTTCAGTAAGATTTAGGAATAAATACTTTACTAACAGTTCAGTAAGGTAGGAATAAATACTGTATAGCAGTTCAGCAAGGTATAGGAATAAATACTTTATAACAGTTCAGTAAGGTATAGGAATATATACTTTATAACAGTTCAGTAAGGTATAGGAATAAATACTTTATAACAGTTCAGTAAAGTAGGAATATATACTTTTTAACAGTTTAGTAAGGTATAGGAATAAATACTTTATAACAGTTCAGTAGGGTATAGGAATAAATTCTTTATAACAGTTCAGTAAGGTAGGAATAAATACTTTATAACAGTTCAGTAAGATATAGGAATAAATGCTTTATAACAGTTCAGTAAGGTATAGGAATAAATACTTTATAACAGTTCAGTAAGGTAGGAATAAATACTTTATAACAGTTCAGTAAGATATAGGAATAAATGCTTTATAACAGTTCAGTAAGGTATAGGAATAAATACTTTATAACA